>NC_141672.1:19656733-19961733 GCF_028749965.1 Puma concolor
AACTACCTGAAACCTGTGTATTTGACCAAAGGAGGACTCTCCTGAACAAATAAGCCTGCATCTCAGGATCACAGGTTATGACTCATCTGGGAAAACAGGTCACTTTTCAGACAACTGCTTTTCAGGGCTTGTGACAAGGTCCTCACCTCCCCGTGTCCACTGATGATAAACTGCTGTGTCACAAACTTTGTGCAGTCCCAGTTAGTCCCCAAACTTGAAAGATCTACCTTAAACTCCTGGCATCCAGATACCAAGACCTCCTAAATATCTGCTCCTGACCTCTCTCTTCTTTTTTTGAAGTTTATTTTGAGAGAGAGAGAGAGACAGAAAGAGGGGCAGAGGGAGAATCCCAAGCAGGCTCTGTGCTGCCAGTGCAGGGTCTGGTGGCGGGGCTCGAGCTCGCAAACGGAGATTGTGACCTGAGCCGAAATCAAGAGTCCAGTGCTTAACCGACTAAGCCATCCAGGAGCCCCTTAACCTACCCCCTCTGACATACAAGTTGAGGCAGAAAGATGTATTCTCTTTTATTGCAATATACACATTTTGGCATTTCTGGGTCCACAGGTGATCCTGGTGGTCCTCTTGCTGGTGGGAGCCGTCAACAGAAGGATCCAGGCAAATTTCTGAAAGTGTGGTGAGTGCTGCAATGCTGATAAAGAAAAGTATGCTCATTAAGGACTCAGAAGGGGACCCCCTTCTTGGAAAAGGAATAGGAAAAAGTCTGGAGGAAGTGATGCTGTACAAGCTAGCCAGGGGAAAAAGGAGCCCATAGGGTAGGGAGGGGCGTTTAAGACACAAAGAATGAGAAAAACAATGATTCAGGGGCATGAGGGGGCAAAGTGGGTTTCTGGGATTGTGGTGGCTCAGTGTGGCTGAAGCACAGAGTGGGAGGTGGCAAATGAAAGGAAATGAGCAGGAGAATTTAGCAGGGCCCAGTGGGGTTGGTGGACTAGTGGTTAGAACGCTTGGAAATATTGAGGTTGAAATGAAACTTAATTACCAAGCAGTTTTGGTTTATAATGGATTTAAAAAAAAAAAAAATCCCAAATTTGGAGCAGGTGTTGGTAATGACTGAAGGGAAACAAGAGAATAGTTCCAGGAGTGCTGATAACGTACCCATTCTTCATCTGTGTTATCATATAGCTGCATTTGGTTTGTGGAAATTCATTCGGTGGTTAACATTATGGCCTGTGTGTTACGTTTTAACAAAAATGTAAGTGGAGAGACAGAGAGAATTATTTCTATCCACAAATAACTTGCTAGTGATAGGCTGATCTAATGTTTTAAATGTCAAGGGGAAAATAAATCTGTGTGTTTAAGTAAGTTCACAACATTATTGAAATGAATGTCCGGGAGCACATGTTTGGCTATGTTTGCATTTATGGGAATTGGGAGTTTTGATGCATGTTTGCAAAGTTTGATGTTCAAATAGGCTTTCTGTAAATTATGAAATATGCTCACAAAGAAACCTTAAAAACTGCTGGCCATTCACTACCTTTGAGTAAAAAAAAAAAAATGGTGTTAAAAACATGTTGCAGTAAGTATAATTGTACAAAAAAACCAGGGAGTAACTGTATACATATGGACACTAGAAGTGATGTCTAAATATTATTATTTGTGGGAAAAAAAAAAAAACAGATTCAGGATTTCCATGACACATTATCACAATTAGGTGGCTTAAAGCAACACAAATGTATTTTTTCACAGTTCTGAAGACCAGAAGTCCTAGACAATATATTGTCAGGGCTACGCTTGCCCCAAAGATTCGAGGGGAGGACCCTTCCCTGCCTCTTCCTAGCTTTTGGTAGCACCAGCAATCTCTGGCTTGCCTCTGTCATCACTTGGCATTCTCTCTGCACGTCTCTGTGCCTTTTATTTCTTCACCAGTCACACTGAATTAATGCCCACCCTAGTGACCTCATTTTAACTTGACTACATTTAAAAAGGCCCTATTTCTGCATAAAGTGAACATTCACAGGGGCCCGGGATTAGGACTTTAATCTTCCTTTATATCTTCCTGGGGACACAGTTCAACCCATAACAGCAAGTTATAGAAAAATAGGTATTTTGAGCTCATTTAGGTAAAAATATGTATATATGCATGTTTGTGCAAAAGCATGGGAATGACTATATAGAAGAACACTAACTCGGGGGTGCCTGGGTGGCTCAGTTGGTTAAGCATCTGACTTTGCTTATATCATGATCTCACGGTTCGTGGGTTCAATCCCTGCGCCGGGCTCTGTGCTGACAGCTCAGAGCCTGGATCCTGCTTCGGATTATGTGTCTCCCCATCTCTCTTCCTGTCCCCTGCTTGTGTGCTCTCTCTCTCTCTCTCTCAAAAATAAACAAACATAAAGTTAAAAAAAAGAGTACTAACTCAACAGTGCTTTTGTCTAAGGAGAATAAAGGGACATTTTCATATTTTTCCTAAGTGTTTGCAAAGTATTTGAATATTTTACAATGATTATGTATTGCCAGTATAATTTGTTTTTTCAGTGTATATTGATTAGGTACCTACTATGAGTCTTGCATGAAAACTCAATCTGTCTTAAAGTATATCTAGAAGAAACATTACACACCTTTTAAAAACTCAAAGCCTGCAGAGGTATAATGGGTACATTGATTAGTATCATTAAGTTAAGATTTAGAATTTCCCCAAATCAAAACACAGGAAAAATGGACATGTAGATCATATTTGGGTTATATGTGGCCTATTTAATTTTCATGTTCACTAATAAAGTAAATTTTACAGTGTCTTCTATCTGTGGGTCATGTGGATTCAGGGCCAAGTGACTTCATTTATTTTGATCAATAGACGTAGTAAAATAAATGATCTGGATTGGTTATTCTGTATATACATAGTCCCTAATCTGGTCAGGAATCTTCATGTCTGATGAAACATATATATGCTAAGTCTCTTCCAATATAGTATTATATAGTCACAATCTGATTCATTATATCAAAATAATACTTCATTGTATTTTAATAGTCAAGATCTGTAGCGTTAGATTTTCTTAAGAAATTTAAAGTATGATATATTAAGATGTAACCATCTTTTACTTTACCTTTAACTTGATGATGTAAAGTAACGTCTGTGCTGAGAGTGTCTTAGCACATTTTTCTCCCCATGTTATTAGTTTTGAAATTTCTGTGCCATTCTCGGTGGTATTTGCACGGAGCTGGGTGCTAGGGCTGGGGTTATCCACCATGTGCACCATGAGGCCATTCTTCTCTGAGGCTTTGGAAAGCTCTCTGTGACCAGAGGTTTTAGACATTGGGAACATATCTCCCCAGTTTAGACCACCAGGCATCCTATACTTTGCCTTCACCAGAAGGGAATCTTCCTCTTTTTCTCCTATTTCTAAAAGCATTTCTTTCTGTTAACTTCTCCTTTAAGATCAGGGATTATTATTTTCAAAGAATTTAGGTTATCAAGAGGAAAAAACAACAACAACAACAACAACATAAAACAAAAAGGCTCTAAGTAGTTTCTGTATTTTCCTTATAGAAAGCCCTGAGGCAAGGAAGTACTAAGAAGTTGGCTTTCTGGTTGTAATGGATGAGGAGAAAAATGCAAAGTTTAACACAGATAAACAGTTCAAATAAGATCTTGCCACTGCATTATTCAGGAATGTTATGATAAAAAGTTCAACATTTGCCAACAAAGCATTTGTAAATACAGAAAAGAGCAAACAATTCCTAGTTTGGAGATATCTGTGTTTGCTGTAGAGACTGTTTCTCGTTCCAATCATGAGATGTAAGCAGAATAAAATGTATATGTTTTAAAACTATGCTTTTAACTACACTACTAAAGATGGATTGAATAAATATTGGTATGTAATTGTTCTATAATTAAGTCAACAAACCAATTTTCTTTCTTGGAATCTGAGCCCTGAAAAACTTCTTCATACACTTTGAACCCATTCTGTTTAGCATTGAGGTAGAATGTAGTCAAATTCTATTTTACCTGATTTACGTGAACAAGGAAATGTGGAGAAAACATATGTAAAGAATATGTTGCTTAATATGTAACTTCAAGACCAACAGGAGAAAATGTGTATCGAAGTGCTTTTGGGATTTTTACTTAAGTTGCTAAAGCTTGTATTAAAAAAACAGAAACGAGAATTGTTTCCTTCCTGTTTCTCAGCAAAATAATGGACTTCAGTCGAATATGGCCAGACGTTGGTGAGCCTGAGCCACTTGAAAGATAGAGCACTTAAAAACAGTGTTCCGCACCTTCTTCCTTCAGAATTCAGTTATGTTCTGCTGACCTAAGTGACCATGTTTTCACTACAGTTTTGTCAACAAAAATAATTTTTATGTTGGTTTCTATTTGTTGACTGTTAAAATTGTGGTCAGTGATTCTGTTGCTCTTTATTTTAATGTGTTCTCTTATCTTGTTCTCCTTCACCTTTCATACCACATGCAATTCCTTACCTGTCAGGTGGAGAGTGTGATACGGATAGAGTAATGCATGTAAACATAGTACATTATGGGAAGAAATGGTTGCTATTGTAACATTTTCCAGAAGTCTCATATATAAAGTAGGTTTCTAACTAGTGGTCCACTAAACACTTCATTTTTCCCAGTGATTGTTACTACGTGATGACATTTACTCATTCATTCAGTTATTTATTTGCTAATTCATTCAACGGCTATTTTTGAGGGTTTATCATGTAGTAGATATGATGCAAACTACCAACTAAATCATTGTGACCAAAAGAGAAGCAGTCTCACTTTTTTCCATGGAACTGACCATGCTGTTTGTAGCACTGGGTGAGGGGGTTGGCACACACGGGTGTAAATGAAACAGAAGTTTTGTTTAAGCCAGTGGTCAGAAACTCAAAATCACGTCAAGGACAGGCAGATAAAGCAGCTCATTGTGAGACAGTAGGTGTTTAGCTGTTTTTATTTGCCTTGTTCCACGACTCTCTAAAACAACTGTTTTTGAGGGGCGCCTGGGTGAGTCAGTCAGTTAAGCGTCTAACTCGATTTCAGCTCAGGTCATGATCTCACAGCTCATGAGATTGAGCCCCATGTTGGGCTCTATGCTGACAGCAGGGAGCCTGTCTGGGATTCTCTCTTCCTCTCTCTGACCCTTCCCTGCTCACACTCTGTCTCTGGAGAAAATAAAAATAAAATAACCATTAAAAAAAAAAAAACCTGTTTGATGTATAACAACAAAAATATATATATGTTCCTAAGTCCTATAGTTTTTTTGGTCTTGAGTTTGAGACTTGAGACATAGGCTGATGCCAAAGATCTTTTTTTTTTTTTCTTTTTTTTTACCTTTTGTTATGAGTTGTGTTCCAAGTTGTTTAAGGATAAGATGGCAATTGAGTCATATTTAAAGTTTTTTTTTTTTTTGTTTTTTTTTTTTTTTTTTTTTTTTTTACAATAAGTGTATTTGAGAGGGGGTTGTGTGCCATTTTTATTCAACTATTTCTTGGGTTCCACCAAACGATATGGCTCAAATGATTTTTCTTTTTCCTCTTATAATAGGTAAAGATTTCTTTTTATAACCGTTCCTTCTGGTGACTTGTACATTGATATACAAATGTGAAATTTCTTCACAATTTCTGTAGGACATCGTGCAAGCAAGAATATGTATATCCTAATAATGTATGCTATAGTAATCATGAACGTATTTTTGATCTTTGAATTCTGTCAGTGATATTTAATGGGAATATGTTTTTCTCAAAAAGATCTCAAAAAGATCTTTTTTCTCAAAAAGAATATGTAGTCAGTTTAATAAAATAGCCTCTCCATCATTTTTTACTATTTATTGATTTCCTACAGGATTCACGGGACTTCAGCTTATACATAAGACTCAGGTGGTGTGCAGTGATTAATCAGTGTTTTTGAAGCAGTGTTATACGTTTGATTTTGCTCAAGGTTTTCTGCTTAGACATTCATGATGTTACTGAAATGGCCACAGCACACTGATGTGAAATGTGTGCTTGTCTTTAACATCATCCATTCATTAGTTCATTAAACACACATTTGTTGAGATCTACAAAGGGCAGAGTACTATGTGAATCTCTGGGGATATGTAAATGAAGACTACATGGCCCTTTTCAAGGCAAGGAGTCATATTTTGAGATAACCATTATAATCCAGTGTGATGTACATATCATTCATTAAGTCCAGTGGGAACACAGAGTTGGGGGTGTTTTACTGATTTTGGTTGAGGGTTGGAAAGAGTTTGCTTTGGAAGGGGTAGGTTGAATCCTCAAATATAAATAAAATATTTTCAGGCAGTGGGCCAAGAAAAGAGTTTAGGCAAAAGGAGCAGTCACTTCACTCTGTGATGATTAACTGAGCCAGAGAAGACGAAGGCATCCACACAGCAGGACAGCTTATACTTAATTGCATTACATAAAAATTAGGGAATATATGTCAGTTTTCGTATCATCAATGTCAATATAATTAAACATTTATTGGTGTTTATTTTTGTAGATAAATGAGTTAGTTTGTTGAGACACAGAGTTCTATGGGATGGACTATATACTTGGGGAGTTTATAGGATGAGTAAAGCTAGTGTTTCATATTAGAAAGATAAAAGTTGATGCCAGGTTTTAAAATGATCTTATAAAGGCATAATACAGTAGGCTGATTATATTACTTATATGTACATTTAAACATATATTTCCTTTGAAAAATCCTGTTTTGTATTAAAATAAAGGAGTTGTAAATTTTCTATACTTTTTAAATTTAATTTGTTAAAAATAGTGTGATATTTGAAAACATTGATATCTTTGATACACACCTTCCATCTATCATAAATTGGCTGGCTTCGTCTCAAATATATACATGTTACTTAATGAGACTTTATTCCATAGGGCTTGTTATGTGTTAGGCACTGGAAATGCAAAGATTAATGAAGTGTTTATATTTAGAGTCGTATAATCTAAGGAAAAGTGTGAAAATTTTGGCTTTTACAAGTCACAGGAGGTATAGCAGAGGGAGCATGTGGTATTGAGCGGTGAGGGGTAGCAACTCGGGCCCCAAAAAGCCTGATGGTCTTCAGTAAATGGAATCATTTGATCTGAGATTGAAATAGGAGTATGAAGTTACCGAGAAAATTCCAGGCACAGCAGGTGTAAAGATGGGGATAAGGACACTAATTTGGAGATCTGCTTGTAGTTTGGCATAGCTGAAATGCAGGCTATGGTGTGTAACAGAAGAAACGTAACACAGGACTTAACACACGTTATGGAGACCTTTGTACAACATACATTTTTATTAATAAAGTAACATCTATAAGATGTTATTATGGTAAAAACATGCTATAACCTTTTAACTCTGTGCTTCTCTGGTTTTCTTTTGGTTTTATAATTACTTAAATTTCAAAGGCTTTTTTCCTCAGAATTGAGAAAATAAATTTGAGAATAAAATAAATAAAAATGAGAATTTTCCATTAAATAATGTGCTTATTTCTTTACATTTGAGAATACCCTTTGCACGTGTGCATCATTGTAATTCTTCACCTTCTTCCCTAATTTTCTACTTCTTGAGACTTATCCAGTATGGGGACCACATGTGCAGTCACCATGGATTTATACTGCCTTTTAATATTTTTATTCTCCAATAAATATTTAATGCAACACAAACAGATGGAGCTTGAGAACTCTGGGCTTGTTTGGCCATGGCTAGTGTAGCAGTGAACCTGGGATTTCAGTCCTGGAAGAGACTCTTTTCATAACCCCAAACCTCATGAAATGGAACCACTAAGTGTTACGATCACATTTGGCAAAAGTCAATAAAATGTAGTCAGTAAATTCCCACATTTGAACAAAATGATATCTTTGTACTATTACTTATTTACACACTTTCCTTTCAGTGAATCTTAACATGTGGAGCCCTGAGAGAGGACAGGCATCAAAATTATTATAAACTGCTTCCAAAAGTAGATGCAAATTACGAATTGTCTGCTTGAACGTATATAGTACACACACACACACACACACACACACACGTGGAAACACATATGCTATTTTTGAAAATGTACAAGCATGTATTTTCATGATATGGTAGTTAATACAACTACACATTTATTTTAAAGAATTGTTGATTTCAGTATGTTTTTACCATCATCTATTTTTTATTTAACATACACTCATGATTATTTTATGTGAGACAGCCCATGGCATATTTTTGATGTTAAAAAGGCTACTTAATTTCACAACTTTGAAAATGATAATTTTAAAGTATTTCGGCTTTTATTTGTTGAAAAGGATTACTGATACTCATTGAAGTCCTTTCCTTTATTTGAAAATATCATTCTGATGCTTCAGCACTAGAATAAATTTGGTTTTTTCCAAGAAGCACTGTAAATAAGGTAACTGCATAAAAAGGTGTTTTTCTTATTTGTTTTTACAAAAGTATTTCTAATATTTTTTGAACTTAACGAAATACTGTTAAAGAATGAAGTGAAATGCTTTTATATGTTGGGGAATATGGTGGGTTTCCTCCCCATAACTTGTCCTACAACCTGAAATGCTTTGCAAACCAAAATAGAAAGCCAGCAAATTTAACTCTTCTATCTTTTCACCACAAACTCAGGGTCAAAATCAAGGCTCACCCTCTTTCTTGTGGCTGCGTCTTCCCAAGGACCTTAAGTACACAGATACTGTAGAATCTAAAACAAAACTTGTTCCAACATTACACACTTGAGAATGTACTGTAAATATAGGTTTCTAGTGACTTAGAAATTAAAATGATTATTAAAGTCTTTTTTGAAAAACAGGTCTTAAAAATTAATCTTGGTACAGGTATCAACTTCAAAATAAAGCTACTTGGTCCATTTTTACCTTCTAGAGCAGCACACGCTTTTTGGTCATTCAATTATCTTTCATTATCAGGATCTACTATATACAGAAAGTGAATGCTATTCTTATTTTTTCTTTTTACAAAATGTCAACTTTCTCTATAGGAATATAATATTAGCTTTGGGATAGACTTCATGCAGTCCTAGAGAAATCGGAAACAACTCAGCCTTAAGTAAGAATTTGCTAAGAGTGAGAATGGATAAACCCAGCTATATAAGCTGGAGCCCTTGATCCAGAAGAGCCCGGGCTTCTGTGAGTAAATAAACAGTGACATCATGATGCAATTTAGTAAGTGCTGTTCCAGAGATGTGACAAATTAGGTCAAAACAATCAAGGTGGGTTTTTCACTCCCACAGCCATTCTTAGAATAATGTAAAGAGCTTTTGAATAAGCCAAATGAAAAGATGAAATTCTGCACTGGTTCCTTGTTTGTGAAAAGCACTTCCTATTGCATGCTATCTCTGATTAGCTAGAAAGCACAGAAATCCTATTCTCCATTACCTTCTGACTTCTGATTCTAATGGACCATATGGTTCCCGATTCTTCTGTAAGTAACTTAATGCTTTGTGTAATTAAGAGGGCATATGCTTCCTGTACAAAATCACTGTTACGTCTCCTTTGCATGGCAGAAACCAACATGGACCAAGTTGTGATATCAGCTTTTATCTGCTGCCAATAAACTTTAGAATTGCTTAATAAAATTCAGAGAAAATGATGATACGTCTTGCAGTTTTCAAGATAACCACATGCATTATTCTAGTTTATTCTGAGACTCTCTGCTCAAGAGAACTTAACACCTTGTCACTCCCCAAAACCCTCTCCCCACCAGCAGGCTTTTGTGATGACAGTTTGACCAGGTATCAGGTAAAGTTAAAATTCTCTTTAGATTCTTCCTGAAATTTATGTATTCTATAGTATCATTCCAGCTCACTTATTTTTAAACGTCTCACAGAGAACCATTTTTTTTTTTTTCCTATTAACCTACTCTTTGCAAAGCAAGAACTGCAGGTGTATGGTCAAACAAGTGTGAGTCATCTGTATAATTTTATAGATGAAAGGGACAAAAAAGCATATCACTTTTTGTTTCACATTCTGAGGATTGACTGTCTTTGATCTTAACTCAGAATAGATGAAGAATTAAGTCCTTTATCTTGAGTCTTTATTCTGCTTCAGGTTGCTGGGAGTATGGTCTAATTCCTTTCCTTTGTTCCGCTCAAACACTTTTTACAACTATCAGAAGATACTGATTTTTACTAAAGCAGTAATTGTCAGAGACCCTAGCTAGGAGTCATGTTGGTGGGGTTCTACACAGATCTAAATCCACTGAAGGCAGTGGGAGTTTTGAAACTTAAAAACTAGTATGCAAAAAAAGTGACGTATGAGTATGTGAGTTAATTTTTATCTTTTCGGTTGGGGTATGTGCTAGATTGCAGTAATGACTGTACTTATTCTACATCTGTTGTCCTATCCGTGGCTTGCTCTGTAACTTTGTGATAATCTCCCACCATGACTGGGAAGAACTTCCCTGCCTATTGACTGTGGTCTCAGCCACATAATTTGCTTTGGCCCAACGAAGGAGGTGGAAATTACGGTGTGCAATTCTGCACCAAGGTTTCAAGGTAACTTGTGTGTTTCTGACTGAGTTTTTGTGTTTCTGCCTTAGCCAGAGAAGGACATTCCTGGCAGTCTGTTATTCCTAGACAAAGAGGAGAGACATGTGGAGCAGAGCCAACCACAGATAAATGAGGAACTTACCTGAGGTTAACCGGACTCTATAGATGCATAAGAGATACTAGTTTATAGTTGTATGCTACTGAGTTTTAAGGTGACTTGTTTGGCAGCAAAAAGTCAATTTGCCTTTGATGTGCCATAAACAGAAATCCTCTCCAGAGGTGGCTATTCAAAAATTTCAAAGGTCCTTATAGAAATCTACAACAAAGATTTTGCTAATTAGTATATGGCTTGCTAGAAATGGATGAAATGAACAATGTTTAAGATATGTCATCGGCTCTGCCCCCATAATTATTTGGGTCATACCAGTTAGAGAATCCAGCTAGCTTAACTCATTAGTACGTTTAGATCAGGTCTAGAGATTCATTGGCTCTATGTTCTCCCTACTCTATGCAACAATATGTTGTTTTTCAACTATAGGATTGACGAGATTAAAAAAAAAAAAGGTTAAAAAAATAATCATATGACTGATTTCGTGCCTGATTGGTAATAAATGTTTGCCTGTTTGGCAAATTTTTCTAAGAATTGCTTTCATTGTGAAATATGGGGGCAATCACTACTGTTTGCACTGAATACTTCTGGCTCTTCGTCTTCCATGGGACATTGCATGGTGAGGTTCATCGTTAGTAAGCTGACTGAGCATTTAATTGCTATTACAGGGCCTCTCCCTTTGCTCTCTGCCATGGCCTCTGGCAGTATTCCTTTTAGTTGCTGTCTGTCAGTCTGGGTCTCTGAGTGAGAACAACAAGGACAAGGTCAGAGCCTTTAGTCAGCCTCCAATGGACAGGACATATGCCTTTGTTATATTAGCTTCTGAGATTTGGGTTTTTCTTTTTCTTACTCAAATGTAGCCTAGGCTCAGGTACCATTTGATAATGAGGCTATTGGGAAGAGGAGATATAGTGCTCACCTGACTCTAATCACCTCATGTGAATGCCAGTAATAAAACTTGACAGTTATTTAATGGATAATTTGGCAAAAGTGAGGTTGATATATTTCTGTACCAGTGACTCAAATAGGTCTTGAATCTTTTCTGGACTGAGAATTAGTTGATGGGGCTCTAATTCTTTCTCATTCAATAAGTAGATTGTTTTAAATAGGAATACGGATTTCTCATGACTGCGTTCTGCTTTGAAAGAGGGGATGATATCTAGTTTAGAAGACTCCTGGTGGTTTGGAATAAATTATATCTGACATGAGAAAAATACATATTTTGCAAAGTTAAGATAGTTAAATAAACTTAGGATGTTGTCATTTTAATTTTCTCTCAGCAATGCTCAGGGCCAATCCTGGTAAGAGTCTTTGCAACCCAGCTGGGAAACTTCACCAGCTCCCAGGAATTGATGTCTCAGGGCTGTTGAAACAGAAAAATTGGAGTGTGTGCTGAACATGTGAATTACACATTTCAGTGTGTGTGTTTTATGTGGGATCTTGTTTCATCTTTCCACAGGGCTCTGCTTTAAGTATGATTCTTCCTATGTAGGATTCTTCACAAGTGGTTGAAGGTTAGGTTAGGTCAGTTGGCCAAGACCACTGGCACATTGAGAGAAAATAGCAGCACTTGGACTTCAACTCATTCCTTTTCCTCCAAGTGTCATGCCTTCTGCTATGAGCTGCCTTGTGTTCCATCCCCACCAGGGCTGTCCCTTAAAACACACTGGACACGTCCTCTGAGTTCTCATTTGGTATCCCTGGGACTTGGTCCTCGGTGATCAAGCATAGGTCACACACAGTATGCGGTGGTCCTGCAGTTATGTCTTCCCTAAGACATGTAGTGCCTTTTCTGACATATCCCATCGGCCCACTTTTCTTATTCTTCAATTGCTTTTCTTGCCACCTTTCCCCATTTTATCACTGTCCCTTTTCTCCATACTTTTCCCATTTAGTACTGTACCTTTAGGGATTTGGTAAGAGGAAAATGAGTTAGGACTCGATCACTAGGTAAGTAAGTGAGGGAAGAAAGCTGAAATATTTTAGTTTTTCTTCTTCTTCTGACCAGCCAATGTGAACAAAATATGATTGATGGTAGTTTGGCAGTATTTCTGAAAGCCAGGTGGTTAAAAATATGATAGATGTACTTTCTTAAACTATTATTTAAGAAGCATAAAGTCTATCTCCTCTTTCTTTTTTTTAAAATTTTTTTTTTTTTTTTTTTTTTTTAACGTTTTATTTTATTTTTTTGGGACAGAGAGAGACAGAGCATGAACGGGGGAGGGGCAGAGAGAGAGGGAGACACAGAATCAGAAACAGGCTCCAGGCTCTGAGCCATCAGCCCAGAGCCCGACGCGGGGCTCGAACTCACGGACCGCGAGATCGTGACCTGGCTGAAGTCGGACGCTTAACCGACTGCGCCACCCAGGCGCCCCTATCTCCTCTTTCTTTATATAAGTTTCCTAAGTGTGAGTAAAAGAAATGAACAAAAAGAAATGGGTTACCTAGTCTCACATACTGGAGAAACCAAGTAGTATTATACAACATTTCTTATTCGAATACTCATGAAATATAAACATTCCAAGCTATGGCTATCTGGGGGGAGTTTATGTTTACGTGAGCATTGCATTAAACTTGAGTCCTCAGCAAATATGGTCAGAAGATATGTTCATATATCTTTTGAAGGAAAAAAAAATCACAACATTGTTGAAGTGATTTAAATACGTGTCATGGAGTTGTAATAGGAAGTACTAGATACAGTTTGACTGGGGCCTCAACAAGGTCAGCAAGGACCAAAGTGAGGGTTTTTGCTTTCTGGGATTTGTTTGTTTGTTTGTTTGTTTTCTTTCTGCTTTAACAACTGTCCTGCATTCCAGGCAGCTGCCAGAGTTCTAGGCCTTGCACAGGCAGGCTTGGCAACACACTGCGGCAAAGGAAGTCTGGCCTTTGCTTCGGCTTGCTTTTTATTTTTTATTTTTTATTTTTTTTAATTTTTTAAAAAAAAATTTTTTTTTCAACGTTTATTTTTTTTGGGACAGAGAGAGACAGAGCATGAACGGGGGAGGGGCAGAGAGAGAGGGAGACACAGAATCGGAAACAGGCTCCAGGCTCTGAGCCATCAGCCCAGAGCCCGACACGGGGCTCGAACTCACGGACCGCGAGATCGTGACCTGGCTGAAGTGGGACGCTTAACCGACTGCGCCACCCAGGCGCCCGTCGGCTTGCTTTTTAATAGTGAGGCAACTTCTTCCAGGAGCAGTGCCTGCGGAAACCATAAGCCTTACTGGCTTGTATTTCATTCCATGCTCACCATTACATAAAATAGATTGAATCTTGAGGTTGGTATAAGACTGCCCCTCCCTGAGACAGACATGCAAACTACATCAATTTTGGTAAACAGGGAAGAAGGACAAGTATCCGTAGTGCAGGCAAGTGACAGTGACTATTAGAGCATTTGGTTTGCTTCCACGTTGCAGTTTGTTTTTCCTGTTGTCATTCCTGCTGAAACTTGTGTGTGTAAATATGTAGTATTTGTTTCTTGAGAAAGAGAAAAAAAAAAAGGGATGATTCTTACATTGTTAAGATTCAGCAGGCTCATGGAAAGTAGCTTCTTGAACATTAGGAATGAATTTGAGAAAATGCATTTTGTTTCAAGTGGTTAAGAAAATGGTGAATTACTGGTATTCCATTTCTGCTAATCCTTCTTGGTTAACCACATCTTGTTTGTTTCTTCTGTCAGTATCTATAATGTTTCCATCGTTAATTTAGAGATTATACATTGTTCTATTTTGCAGCCCACACATAGAAATATCCTCATTATTATATGTTTAACTTGCTCCCAGTTTGATTAGTCATGGGTGTGTATTGCCAAATACAGTGAAGTGTATTATATAGAGAAAAATCACTTTGAGCAGAAAGATGTTTATGTATATGTGTGTATTGTAGTGGGGGATAGTTGTTGGTGAAGACTCCATTTCCTTCTATTGAAAAACAACATTCAGAAAGCACTCAAGTTGCTGCAGGAAACAATGAAAGGAAGGAAACGTTAGTCAAGGGTGAAAGGCACCATATGTCCTTCAGTACCTAGGCACAACGGGGAGTCAGCCTAATAGCTGTCTTAATGCCCCCTGTTGTGTGTAGGTATTGAGGACATATGGTATATTTCACCCTGAACTGTGAATTTCCTGAAACAGCTGTAATGTTCTTTTAATGTAGTTTGTGTCGGTCATTACATATAAGCAGAGATGTTTAAAGCATCCCCCTTTCTCCCACTCTCAGCAAGCAAAGGAAATTTACATTTTGTTAATATACACTCGTAACTATTGAACTTTCTCATTTTGAAACGTTACTTGCCCACTCTCTACCTCTCTGCCTTCCTCCACATATCTATTTTCCTCTCTCCATTTCTCGATCCTATTCCCTTTTCCTCTTTCCTGTAGTTAGTAGCAAAGGGCTACTGTTGAGGAAAAGGAATGACAGTTTTTTCAAGTTGTTTTTAAAATGACAGCTTGCATATCAAAACCACTTATATGCATTTTTATTTTTAAAATGTTGAGCAAATTTAGATCTCCATTTCAAGTTTGGGGTTTCAAATATATTAGTAAAAGTGGGAAGCTTTGTTCCTTATCTCCTGAAGAGTCTTTTTTTTTTTTTTTTTTCCTTAGGGGCATTTTATGCTTGTTCTGAATCCATACAACCAGTTCTGATTTGCAATCTATGACTTAGAAACAGTTTAATAGGATTCTTACATTCAAACAGTAAAACATAACCTGATTGTGAAAATGAGAAAAATAATCTTATGAGGGTCAAATGGAGCATAAATTATGATAAAAATTATGTAAACCTATAGTCAGGAATATGGATGAAGGATATAATTTCAGAGAGACATTTTTGATGTGAAATTAATTTGGCATAGGTATCACTGTTAAATAGGTATCACTTTCAGTTCATCTAAAATCAATGAAGGTGATTAATGGCTCACGTAAGACACAAATGACACATCTTAGAGAACAGTTACTTCTCGAGGGTCATGGTGGGGGGGGGGGATGAGAATTTACAGCATTCAGTTAGGACCCAAGTAATTGCTTACTTAAATTAATAATGGCTCAACACTTAAAAAGAAGATATGAATATGTAATAGACTGTAACACTTTGCCTTCATATGAGGACATTTTATTATAGTTTTGACTTGTGGTAAATGACGGAACTACCTCATTTTAAATGTATTTTATGTCTCTCTCTCTCTCTCTCTCTATATATATATATAGACATAAATATATATATATACATATATATATTGACATAAATATATATATACATATATATATTGACATAAATATATATATACATATATATTGACATAAATATATACATATACATATATATATATTTCTGTTCTTTGAAAGTAAATTTTTCATATTTTACTTGGTTGTGGTAGTGTGTGTGGGATAGAGCCATCATTCATCCTTAAAGATTAAGGAACTGAAATGCACACAGAAAAGTGTTACAGCCAGTTGTTATTAACAAATCCACCTGCTCAGACATCTTTACTTTGGTAATAAATGTAGCTGGATAGGGACAGATTAGGCTAAGAAATCTTCCAGGCATTTCTTTGGTGAATAAAGGTTTGATAACATACTATATGCCCTAACTACATACAGATGTTTTAACATCAGTCAAATAGCTTCCCAGAAGAGTAAAATAGCATCAAAGCTAGCTCTGTTACCTTGGAATTTATGATAATAGTTATAAAATGTTTACTTTTGTTTAATTTCTTATAAAAAGATTAACCAACTAAAACTAAGCAAAAGAAATATGATATAGGAGCCTACTTGAGAAAACTTGTTTGGCGTAAGTTATTTCTAAAAGTTGGTAGAATATCTTTGTAACAAACACATTTCTATATTTTTTAGAGTAGAGCCAAATCATCATTATTAATTATTCAGAGTCTTTTGATATGTAAAGTGATATTTAGTTTAAAATATTCCATAATTCTTATTTAACAGTAATACACATTCTTCTTTCCTTAATTAGTTCATACGAAGATTTTTTTTTTTTTTCCAATTTGCATCAGGGTTCCAGTCACTTACAAAACTGACAGTCCTTTTGTAATAAGTATATCTAGAGCGGTGTTTTTTAAACTTCAATATGCATAAAACTCACCTAGGATCTTGTTAAAAATGCAGATTCTCACTCAATTAGTCTAGAACGGTGCCCACTTTTCTGTATTTCTAAAAAAAGCACCCAGGTCCTGCTGGCATTGCTGGTTCATTGAGTAAAAGGCTCAATTCAGTTTGTCATATACCTTGGCTGCAAATGGGTGCCCTTTGGGAGATTTTTTAAGTTACCAATACCTAGTCCCACTCAGAAAATTGAATGAAACTCTTGATGTGGGGTGCAGGCATCAATATTTTTAAAGTTACCCAGGTGATGTGAAAATGAAGCCACAATTGAGAACAGCTGTTTGAGATGATACCTGATTTCTGTCAAGCTCTGTGATGACCTTAGTACTCAAGATGTACTTCATAAAATCATGTATTCTATTGGAAAATGGGGTAATCTGTCAATTACAGCAGATTGGATAAGAAAATGGATAATTTTTTGGACAGTGAATTCACATTACTGCTACATGTCTCTCACTGAAAGGAGCAAAACAAGAAGATTGAAAAATGTAATTGAATACCACTAAGAGTACCAAAGGGAGATTAAGAATCCATTAAAAAAAAAAAAAAAAAAAGGTTTGGCTTGATGCAAAGATTGTAACATGAAGCAAAGAAAAGACAAAGGTCAAAGCCATATCTAATTAATTATGGGAGAAACCACATGTAATTAACAGCTGTGTGGGATAAATATCCATGTCTGTGTACTTCTGAAGGTGAAATGGATCTGCTCAAGTGTAGGCCTATGTTACTTTTAGCTGAACTTAACCAATTCTTTGGTCCCATGATACAAAGAGTGTCCTTAGACCACTGTAATTATAATTACAATCAACTGTGTCTTCTGCACATCCTGTCCAAACTCTTGATTTAGTTTTCTCTCTGATACTTATCACCTTCTGACATACCGCGGTATGTATTTCCTTTGTTTACATTAAAATGTGGTGACAGAATTCTATCTTATTTTCCTTCTTGTATCCAGGTGCCTGAATAGTGTAGAACACAAAATATGCATCTTGGGTAAATATTCCTTGAACATATAAATGAAATGAAACAAAGAATAGAATAACAAAATAATAACAGAAAAAGGGAGGATAAAGAATGTAATCTTAACACCTGAAAGTAATGTAACATTGTATATCAACTACAATTAAAAAAAAAAGATAAGGTTGAAAATAACAGATACTTGACATCAAAAAAAGAAGAAAAAAGAATTTACTCTTTTTGATCTAAGGATCCATTCTGACTCCTCCTACCAGCTACAGGAATCTTTGTATTGTTTTTATATGAAAGCTTGGCCTTTATGAATTATTGTGTCTTGAGTTTTTTAAGATGTCTGCACCATAATACTACCAAGTAACAAAATATAATTTAAAACTCCACAAAGGCTCTAAAGTTTTACAGGTAAAATATTTCATATACAGGGTACTTAAGTCATTAAAATCCTTAATTCAACTGTACAGAAATTACTCTTGCATATTTACAAGATGAACTGAAAACTTACTAATTTTTCCCATTCGTTCAGAGAACTTGGTAATTTTCAGATTAAATATTCTTTTGGGAGGGGCACAGTAAATATTCTCTTTCGGGAACCTATAAAATAATGGCGGACTCCTACTTTGAATTCTGAAAGGTATTCTCAATTTATTCTAAACTCTTGGAATTTAAGGTAGCAATGAGAATCCAACATTGGGACTATGTCCTTACTTTGGAGTCAATACAATGACAATTTTTATTTGTGTGTGATCTGGGTATGAAGGAAAACTTCTTCATTTTACATATCTAATACAATCTGGTACATTCTGTGATTCTTTAATTTTATGTATAACTGAAAACAGAGAAGGACAAAAGTAGATACTGGCAGGAGTGGTATGATTTATGACTATTTTTGGGTTTGATGGGATCTTTGGTAGCCTAAAGTGTAAACAATTA
This sequence comes from Puma concolor, assembly GCF_028749965.1. Lineage (NCBI taxonomy): Eukaryota > Metazoa > Chordata > Mammalia > Carnivora > Felidae > Puma > Puma concolor. Next base: position 19,675,314 of record NC_141672.1, read on the forward strand.
TGATGGTCAGCTTAACACTTTCTTGATATTATTTATGGATATTCTACTCTATTGGTTTTATTTTTCTTTCAATTTCATATTCTTTGAAGTATGTACAGGAGAGGAAATGTCTGATCACAGCACTCTGTTTAAAGACTGTAAAAAATATATTTTATGGTATCTATAATGATAATTTGGAACGTGATTTGGCCACAGTGTGTTTAGATAATTATAGCTTCCTTTCTACGGGGTTGTACTTCCATTCTGCTTTTTTTTCCCCACCCTATTTCATATTAATATCTTTGGTTTTAAAAATATAAATCAACAACAATTATCTTTTATTTCTCTAAATACTGCTGAAAACAGATAGTTGAGTTAATTTGGGTTAACTTGAGTTAATAGACACTTGAGTCAAATAGTGAATTTTAGGGAAAATATGTTCTTGTTTGTGTTTAATAACATGGTTGAATCGGTGGGAAAAAAGGGGGACAACTGCCTGTAAAGAGAGGTCTATTTCCCCTCCATTAAGTTTAATTGCGAACATTTTAGGCATGATGAATCACTGCTGACCACAGGCCACTTCACCGTCATCCTGTGGTCATCGTGGGTGCTTGTGGCTACAAGTTTTGTATTTCAATTAGTAGTGGGAAGAAATTGTAAGCATAATTGTGATATTGTAGGAGCCTTTTGTAAGTTGCACATGAAACGGGGAAAAAATAACTCTTTAGAACTCGTTGGCCTACTAAAACCTCAAACTTTGACTTCATGGAAGTTAAAAAATGATCCCCTTCTTTTTGGTTCTGTGCATTTGTCAGGTGGTAAAATCCAAAAAACCATTTATGAGAAACGTTAAAATATGCTTTGAGAAAACCACCATAACTATATTTTAAGATTGTTTTTGCAAAGCCTTGGGCAGTTTAAAGAGCCAAGCAAACAAAAGATGTAAAATGACTTTAGTTGTTCTCTAGCCTGTAACCATCAGAAGAAAACAAAACTGGCTGCTATGGGTTGATTGTAGAAATAATGCAGATTGAGACTCTGATACAGGGCAGAATTTTCAAGTGGTTAGAAAAGAGAAAGAAAATCATGGCAAGTGAGGTCATGGGCTGATGTCACATGAAGCATCATGAACACACAAGTATTTTCTAATAGGACATACTTTAATAGATATTTAGCAACTAGAGTCAGAAGACAAGATGAACAGACGGGCATCACAAAGTTTTTTGTTGGTATATATGAATTCAATTTTAGTACTTATTTGGATTAAATATGGTAAATTCAGTTTTTAAATAAACAAGATAGAAATATGCTAAGCAAAATAATTCAGTCAGAGAAAGACAAATATCATATGATTTCACTCATGTGAAATTCAAGAAACAAAACAGATGACCACAGGGGAAGGGAAGGAAAAATAAGATAATATAAAAACAGAGATGGAGGCAACCGTAAGAGACTCTTAAATTCAGAGAACAAACTGAAGGCTGATGGAGGGAGGTGGGTAGGGGGATGGCCTAAACGGGTGATGGGCATTAAGGAGGGCATTTGTTGAGATGAGCACTGGGTGTTGCGTGTAAGTGATGAATTACTAACGTCTACTCCTGAAACCAATATACACTATATGTTAACTAACTTGAATTTAAATTTAAAAAATTTGCAGTAACAACAACAAAGAAATAAGAGGGGTTGAGAAGTGGGATTTTTCTTACTTGAATATGAACAGAAATGACTACTAATTCCAAGGTATACATAGCTTCAGAGATCTGACATAGATATAGTCTTAGATTAAAAAAAAAAAAAAAAAAACAAAAACAAAAAAACAAAAAAACAGGGCACCTGGGTTGGTTAAGTTGGTTAAGCGTCTGACTTGGCTCAGGTCATGATCTCGTGGTTTGTGAGTTCAAGCCCTGTGTCAGGCTCTGTTCTGATAGCTCAGAGCCTGGAGACTGCTTCAGATTCTGTGTCTCCCTCTGTCGTTGTTTCTCCCCTGCTCATGCTCGCTCGCGCCCTCTCTCTCTCAAAAATAAATAAAGAATAAAAAAATTTAAAAATAATTTAAAAAATAAGGCAAACATAGTTGTGTGTGTGTGTATGTGTGTCTGTGTATGTACATATGCCAACACAAGCACAAAAACTCTCCAAATATTTTGCGCTATGTATAGGTATGCGTATAAATGCAAGGAAAAAATGAAAAGTAAAGTATGGAAAGTAAGCGAAGTATTTACTTATAAAATGGGAGATGAGATGGCCCTGGAACAAAGGGGAACTTTGTTACATAATTTTAATTTTTTACCAGAAGTCATGTAGTGCTTTTGTAATTATTTTTGGCAAATTATTAAAAGAAAAAAGGAAGATAAAATTTATGCCTTTGAGACAGAAAGTGTAAAACTAGAAGGTGATTAATGTTTCCAAGTTTTAAAGTAGTTAGAGTGGCTAGAGGCAGCTAATGGAAAAGTCCAAAGTTTGAACTTCATAAACATGTCTTGTTCAGGACCTTCGCACTCTCCAGTTTGTTTCCCTCCTGCACAGTCACCTAGCTTCAAGCTTTCCTTGCAGATAGCTACAAGACTGATTCCTTTACTTTAACTGTGATGAAATGACATTTCTTTGCGTGGTCCAGATTCCCCTTCCTAAAATATCGCCTGCTACTCTTCCCTCATTTCTTTACCCTGAATTAGTTTCCTCCATGGCATTTTTCACGGAATCACATGTATTTTCAAGTATTATCATGTTAATAGGTGTTTCCAGCACTGGAATGTAAGCTCCATGACCACAGGGCCTGTGCCTTTTTCTCTTTTTGGCACCTACAACAGTGCTCAACATGTAGCAGTTGCTAAAAACATATGTATTGAAAGGAATAAGACTGTCTTTTAAGATGCCGTTAGGAACAAAAGACAAATAAGGTGGAACCTCAAATAGGATGCCCAACAGAATATAACCAACTTTCATGGAAGTTAATTTGTTCCATTTACAAATAATCTTTATATCTTATATTTCACAGCTCTTAGATATTTGAATGTGCCTCTTGGTATTAAATGAATAATTTTAACTTAAAATTCAATGTAGAGAAAATTATGGCTTAATATTAATTTTGGGCCATCTCTTCACAGCGAGGATTTTTTTTTTTTTCACTTGTGCTGCAGTCTCTAATTTCTCATCATTTTTGCATATGGCTACCACAGAGAGTCTAAAGGAAGAAACTGTGGCCTTGGAATGTTGTCTTGACTCAAAAGCAACCTATTGTATATATTAAAAGTACTTCTCAGTCATTATGTTGAACTTACATTTTTCTTTCCTCATATTTTCTATTTAATTATTAATAAGTATTCCTATAAGCATACAATAACAGGAACAAGCACTCAGATGTGTGGGTGTTTGATTAAAAAGCTTTTTAGTCATAGTGTCCACATCTTTTTGGGGGGAATATTTTGTCTGAGTTTTATACTAGATTTTATATGTCAAATAAAAATCAATATGAATTTCTGTCCAAACTTGTTCCAAATTGTAGGCTTTACAAATCCCCTCTCCCTTAAAAACAATTGGTAATATAGCATTTTAGAGCAAACAACTTTTGCCTTGAATATAATATATGGTGAAGGCAGAATTTTACAAAACCTCAACTAAAATATAAATATTGGGAAGGATAATTTATTTTCCTACCTATGGTGAAAGAAAATTTGCAAGGTAGCAATTTTTTTTTTTATGATTTCTCCTTGTGTACTTAATCATGAACATTTTAGAAATTAATTTCATTTTGTTGTTGCTTAAGTGAGTGACTAGTTTATCTATGAAAGATGCTTAATATCACTACAAAAAGCAAGTAAAACAGTGAATTAAAATTGCACAGTGTTTCAAATAAGCATGTGAGACGTTACTATTAATGTTATGAATGCTAGACACCAAAAATAGATCTAAAATAACCAAATATGGTAAAGAAACAGAATGTATATTCAGGTAAATATAATTTTCTGACACTGAGGATTATCTAGGAAAAAGGGTTTCTTATTTGAATGGTGTGAATGTGCATAAGCATTATGATAATTTAGAATTTTAGGATCACTCAAGGCATTTTATGGTCCCCTAATCATCACAATATTGGAAGTGTGTCTAAAAATTAGTTATTTATAATAATGCAGATCCCAGGACCCCAAAGCCCACCATTCTGAGTTTTAAAAGCATAATTCTAATAGTTCTTATCTACCCCAAACTTTGAGAACTACCCTCTGACAACATTATGAAAGAGGTGGTAATACAAAAAGCATAATAATTATAGCAATATTGTTGCTAAGAACTAATATTTCAACGTGCTGATCATTACCACCATTCTAATCACGTTACATGTATTAACTCCTTTACTAATCTCAGTGACCCGACATGGTAGATACTACTGCAAACTCCATTTTGCTATTGAAAGTGTAGCACGGAGAGGTTAAGTAACTTGACTAAATAACACAGTGTATAAGTGGAGGAGGCTGGGGCCAACAATGGAACCAAGGGAGCCTTCCTGGATTTGCCATATTAGTCCTCTCAGGGTCCCCTCATGTGTGACCTATGCCAAGCATTGTGGGTCAGAGATGAACAAGGCACGTCCCACTCTCAGAGACCTTGAAGTCCAGAGGGGAGACAGACAAACGCTGAGACAAATGCAAATACGATTTAGATATAAGATGATCAGAGAGGAGTGGAAAGACTGTTCATCTCTATGGGGAAATCTTCACAAAGGAACCAAGTCAAACTTACAAACTAAGTGGAAATGGCACATGAGATGATGACAACATTCCATATGGAACCGGCCGTGTCCTACTGCAAAGTCACAGAACGTTAGCGCGTGACTCGTTTAGAGCAAAGAAGTGTAGCATGGCACAAATATAGCGTGCAGGATGAGGACAAGTGGAAGGAGGTGGAGCTGGAGACGTACATCAGGGCAACATAGGAAAAAAGTGAAGAAAATGGCTATACTGGCCATGCCAATTCCATAGGCAAAGGTGTACAGATTTTTTTGTTTTTCCTATGACAACAGTGCCCTCTTGAGTTGTGCAGGGCAAATCCGGCACTAATGTATACAGTGGGGAGTGGTCGTGGAAGAGTGTTAAAGGATGGTAGTAATAAAATGAAATTTGCTACCAATTCAAGCCAGTGCTTCATAAACCACATACAGGAAGACCATAACCCACCTAAAATATGATTGAATTTGGGTAGACCTCGTCACATGAGTTGATCTAAATGCAGGTGATTTCTTTTCAAAAAGAGTCATTTTAAGAAAAGACCTTGGGGCGCCTGGGTGGCTCAGTCGTTAAGCGTCCGACTTAGGCTCAGGTCATGATCTCGAGATTCGTGAGTTCAAGCCCCGCGTCAGGCTCTGTGCTGACAGCTCAGAACCTGGAGCCTGTTTCAGATTCTGTGTCTCCCTCTCTCTCTCTGACCCTGCCCTGTTCATGCTCTGTCTCTCTCTGTCTCAAAAATAAATAAACGTTAAAAAAAAAAAAAAAAAGAGAAAAAGAAAAGACCTTGAATACAGCCCTTTGCTGTGGAGGTCAAAGTTCACCTAGACTCTTCAGGATTGTTAAACATGTAAATATCTTTATAAAGTTGTCATTACTGAGGGCAAGAACTCTATCAAAGAGATGTTGCAGACTCAAGAAAGATAACAATTGACTTAAGGCAGAGTGGCCGCATAGCACACTGTTTGGGTTTTGCTATACATACTGCATTTTGCTCCCTCACTTAAGAAACTACGTGGGACTCTACCAAGCTCAAGTAAAAACACTTCTTTTTTAAAATTTTCCATTCATTTTTTTTTTTTTTTTTTTGAGAAAGAGAGAGAGAGCGAGAGCGTGCATGAGCAATGGAGGGGCAGAGAGGGAGACACAGAATCCGAAGCAGGATCCAGGCTCTGAGCTGTCTGCACAGAGCCTGATGTGGGGCTTGAATCCATGAACTGCGAGATCATGACCTGAGCTGAAGTAGGTCACTTAACCAACTGAGCCACCCAGGTGCCCCTCAAGTAAAATCACTTCTTAACAGCTCGACTTACTGGGCAGGGTGGTTTGTCACTGGGGCATCACAGCAGGAAGAGAAGCAAGCATCTCAGAGCACTTGCTGAAGACGCAGGTTTGAAGTGACACAGCAGCAAAACAGGAGCAGAATGCAAGCTTCTTAAGGAAGCTTAACGCGATTCATGAGGGACAGAATAAGCTAAACATTTCCAACAAATGGAAGAATGGAGAACACTCTAGATGAGTTGAAGAGTGGAGAAAACTCTATGCAATCACACAGGAAGGCAAACTTTAGAGACTACTGAGAGGATGATTATAGACGAATTATTAAAAATAAAGAGTGGTAAAAGTAAGCAAGCTACGTTAAAAAATAATCTGTAGGGGAAAAAAGCAAGTTAATAAAAAGAGGAGAAATATTTTACAATGTGATATGTCTGGTAATTTTAATGTGTCCATGCAAATGATCAGGGAGGTTCCTGATTTTCTGAAATAGTCATCTGATTAAGTTGTTAGCCAAGATTCAATCTCAGGCAGATTTGATGCCAAAGACTACCTTCTGTTAGTTCTAGCAATTTAACAAATTCTGTGAACCCTATTATAATTATGATTTATTAACTCATTACACAGAAGATCACATTGTTTCCACAAGAGAAGGCTCTCCCCCTAACTCACTTCGCAGGGTTGTTGGGGAGGGGTGTCTGTGCCTAGATAAATGTGAATTGGGATATATGATCTGCATATACTTGCAAAAATATGCTGTAATGCTCTTCTTTAAAGGTAAATTTTAAAAATTGAATATTTGTGGAATGGGGCAGCTTTTGTTGATTTTTTATGGATGCAATTTAATAAAGGATAACAGTAATACTGTCTTTGTTTGTATAGGGAATATAAACACTGAAGTATTGATAAACACCTTTTAAATTACGTTACATGTAGGCTGAAAAACTAGTGAAATCTCCGAGTTTATACTTGACCCTGATCAGTTTTTAGACATGCAGAATCAGTCTTGTAAGAATAGATTATAAGAATATCCTAAGTATCTGGGTGAATGAGCAGAAAAGTAGCTGATGAGCTTTCGTGTCAGCTACCACAGTATAAAATGGTAAAGAATAAAACACTTAAAAACTATATGCATTCAAAAAAGGTCTCGAATTTATTCCTATTCTTGGCTCATAGTCCACACTTGGAGCTTTTGCGTCGCCTCTGCTGAGTCCTTATTATCCCCTATGTTTTCCTGATCTGTCATTGCATAACTTGGCCCAGCCCAATGACTTGAGTGGAACCAGAAATGTCTTTTAAACCGAGCTGATTTTTCCCCAGTCATTTCAACTCTATCCAAGACTGTGTAAGTGTGGCAACAAAATATGGGACTATATGAGGAAGGACCCTGGAAACAAATAAGAGTATTATTCTCCTGGCGAGGGATAGGTTACACACACACATCTGTAAAGGTGTGTGCAGTTATGGTTTCTTCATTTCAAGAAGATTTAAAAAAAAATGAGAAGACATGCAAAGCGGTGTGCAGGGGTGCTCCACTATAAATTTGTAAAGAATCTGTGAGGGTGACAGTTGAAAATATATCATAAATTATTGAGGTTTTAAATGAAAAAAATAATTGTCATAATAATATTCATAGCTTTTCTGTGTGTACTACTTCATTTATATCTCCTGACAAACATGTAAGATAGAATATAATTATTTTTCTTTACAGGAGAAGCAATTGAGCCACAGAGGGATGACAAAAGTGAACATAGGTCAGGGGAAGAGTAAGTCCTTGAACCTTAGGTCCACTGAATTCATAGATTTTTAAAAGTCAGAATTTTTAGAAGAAGAATTTACAGTTTTTACTTGAAATTGGAGATTAGGAACACATACTAGGAAGTACTATTCCACACGGTGAAGGATATATGCTTTTAAATTAAAAGGTAATATGAATGGATTTTAAAAGGATTTGAGAACGTTGCTCAGCATCCACTGAATAGAATTTGGCACTAGTTTCATTCTTAAAGTTGAAGGAAGAACGCCTGTGTTTTCCTATGGAGTTCTCGGAGGTCCTCTTAGGGAACATTGCAATGCCAAAGCTTATAGAACAACCTCCAAACCCTTTGACTTTGAGAACTGAGAATTTTAAGCTGTAGGTGAAGTTCTGTTTGTGGTTAAGTTTTACCAAATGAGTAACTAAATATTATCCAAAAGGGAAAGAAAAAACAAAACAAAACAGGCAAGGTGGTAGAGATAGAATGTATGTTAGAAATTCCATTAGCTTCTATAACAATTTTTCTAGGAATATGAGATAATAATTACAATGGAAGTATTTCTGAAATATACCATATTCTAAATCAAGCTTTATTCAGAGACAGTTATGTCTGTACTTATAGTAATTATACGGTAGATTCAAAGAACTTGAAGAATTTAAACAGATTATCACATTTTTTTATTATTATAATTTTAAGTGTTCTAATATGTATTTCTCCATTACAGAAAATATTACTGTGTAAATCCAATGGTTTTCAGTTGTACAAGGGTGGTAGAAAATCAATGCTTTGGGGAAGCTTTTATGTATGTATGTATGTATGTATGTATGTCGGGCTTTGCTGGTTTGCAAAGTTTTAACTTCCTGGGAATGATGAAGAATGAGCACACTGAGGAAACACGTTATATAATTGCAATATATGTATTTGCAAAGCTATATTTGTGAAATAAATAATAAATCACTCTAATGGGTAATGACATACTTAAAAATTATTTGAGATATTTAACAAAATGATAGAACCCATCGCCAGCCTTTAATTGTCATGTGAACTCCAGCAGTTTACTCACGCTCTTCAATGTCAGAGAAAATTGAAAGATGGAAGATGACACATTTAGAGGCATGTTATGCCAAGGCATTCAGGTCACACATTTCTGTAACAAGAATTATAGCTTACATTTAATAACCACCTGCTATGTGAAAAACACTGTGTCAAGTGCTTTATATGCAATATATTATTCAATTCTCATAATGATTCCATAAGGTGATACTCTCATCATCTTTAACAGACAAGGAATTTAGTTTATTATTAATTAGAAATTTAATAGTTAATATTAATTAACTTAGACCAAGAGAGGGCACAAAATTTTCAGTTGTCTGATTACAGATCCATGGTCAGAACCAATAAGCAGATATACGTAATGTATCTGATACAGATAGATCATAAATTAATTAAAACAAGAAATACAGTTTATGTAATAAACATAGTCTAAATCATATTCAGTCTTCAAACTGACTAACCAACTAAATAGATGTTTATGTTGGGGTAGGCAAGAATGAGGAGTGGTTATTCGTAAACATTAAGGTATTTTGCTTTCTGTAAGTAGGTGAGTTTTTTATGAAAGGGACTGAAAAGTTTCCACTATATAAAAAGGTTGGAAAAGCTTTGTAAAGCTTACTTGTAAGTACAAAGATAGACTCTTAATGGATACAGAGAAACTTATGGTGGAAGAATATTTCCAGATGATCCCATGCAACTGATGTTCTAGCGGAAGAAGAGAATAATTGATGTTAGCTATTTGCAGCATTTCAAGAAGCCAACAAACAAACAAACAAACTTTCCATAGAATAAGACTACCTGGTTAAAAGGAATTTTTGCTTTGTGTTTATGGGGGTAATAATGAAATTTATAGTTGTGTGTTGAAACTATAGCATATGTACATAGATGTATATAGCAGTATTGTATTTGGAGCTATTTTCCAAGTGATACAAATAAAAATGAGTATGTAATAAAGTCAATTAAGACTTGCTCTGATTCGTGTAACACATAGTAGCGTATAATTAGTGCTAAACCACTTTAAAATACAATGCTCTGACATACCCAGGGAAGATTTATTAGAAACAGAAGATGTGTTATTGTAACCAATGATACTTTGGTAGCTAGTGATACAGGAACTATAGACAGAGAAAAATTAATTAAGAAATAATGGCTTTTCTTCGGTATCGGGGCCCCTGACTGAGCAGGGTAACTGCTCCAAATCTGTTTCTCTAGCAATCTTTTAGGCAGCATACACGTGGCTGGACCTGGACACAGGCAACTATTAACTCAAGTGATCCAGAGGCTCTTTTCTAGTGTTGTTCAAACTGCTGATCACCATCTAGGAGAGGGTAATGCAATCAGCTTAGGAGGGCTTATGCATATTTTCTATGTCATAGAAATGAAGGAACTGGCAATGTCCAAATGGCTCTTGTGGACTAAGGATGACAGTTTTATGAAATATTTTCTTTGAACCATGGGTGTGTGTGGAAAGGATAGAGGTTGGGCAATGGTGAGTTATAGAAAACTTCTGTATGGCTCATAAAGTAAAATGTATTTCTGACTGAGTGGAGAAGATTAAAAAAATTAACATTTCTCTAGGACATGATCATGGAAAAGCTGATAAAAACTTCCAGTGTGGACACCCAATAGTCTTGGGGTCTCCCTAGTCCCACTTGTGGGTCTCCTATTTAGGAGCATGATTTGTTCTACTTTCTGTGTCTGTGAAGTCCATCCCATCCCTGTATCATATAAACTTCCTTCAGATGCTCAGACAGGGGAGCTTTCTAATTTGTTTCTCTGTTGATCAATCCATCTTCTATGCCGTTTCCAAATGAATTTTTCCCAACCACACTCCTGCTTAGAACTCTTTAATGTTTCTTCATATGGTCCAGGTTAATTTTAAACTCTTTAATTGGCATGGAGTTTTTGTTGTTGTTGTTGTTGTTGTTGTTGTTTTTGTTTTGTTTTGTTTTTGCCATTGCCCCTTACCAATATTTTGAGCCTTATTTCCCATCATTGCTGTAGAAAGACCCGAGGTTCAGTGAAACCAAAACACTTGCTGGACCAGGTTGCTTGAGGGCATTTCACACCTTTATGTTTCGGCTCAGGGGTGTCCTTTTTTATTGTTTATTTCTCTCTTTGTAAACCAGTAAACCTTTAATTTGTTCTTGGAGTCTCTATTCATGCATCCTCTCCTTTGTGAAACCTTCACTGATACTCCCCACCCCAGCAAGAGTAAGAAGGGTCATCTTTTCTGCCTTCATGATCCTTTACAAGGCTGTCTCTCCAATTATGTCTTATACAGCTTTTTATTCCAAGTGTACAATACAGTACTTAGGACATAATGAGAGATTAATACATATTTGTTGAATGAATAAATGTCAGTAATCATGGAGTTATAGATAAAGGTATTAATATTTGCTGGACATATTTATTTGATTGATGCTCTGCTTTTTCCAAAAACTGAATAAATATTAATATACCAACACTGCAAAATTGAAAGTGAGTTTCCACATGACATAATGAAATCACCATCATTTAGTAGACATTATGCTTTGAGCCCTGCCAATAACTGCTTGTCTAAGCTGTTCTTGATGAGTTATTATTTTAGTCTGAAGAACAGTGAAGGGAAATGATTTGTGTATTTATAATAATTTCTGTATAATGTGTGTTTGTGGGGTTTGTGGGGAGAAAAGTGAGAAGCATTGTGATAGGAAACACAATAGAGAGAATGGGAGAGAAAGACATCATGAAAAGAAACTAAGAGTTCATGTTTTCACCAGTGATTTTGGTTCAGAGAGCATTTGATGCCTACCAAGAAGTATAAATCAAGATTTGAGGCTCCAACATGTATTGAGTCAGTCATTCATCTTAAGGAAATAGGGATATAGATACAAATTCAAATTGTTTTTTTTAATTTTTAAAAACAAGCAAAACAACTAAAATGAATAATATGCTTGCCTTTTTAAATATAAAAAGAATGATTACTCAAGATAAATTAAAATGTTGACCCTATTGTTTTGTAAAATTGTGCTCATCTTCCTTGTGGAATAATGAATTTTCCTCTAGCATTTGAACATCCATCATAAATTAGATAATTTTTCTTGGCATGTAGTTTTTCAATCACACCACTGCTGTAATAGATAATCAAAGAGAGACTGAATCCATATCTTACAAATGTAATCATAAATAGATATTTCACACTAATGTTGGCAAGTGTGATCTGAAGTATTGGACAGATGTGTAATATAAAGAGATTAAGCTGACATCTGTGTTTCTGATAGTGAGGTGTGGATTTCAGAAACACAGAGAGTTAGGGAATGATGGAGCCAGACATCCAAGTATTATGTTAAAGGACAGGGTTGGGGAGTCATTTAAGCAATGACTAAATTTTATAAAACCTTCCTTTGTGATCCCTATTAGGCTTGACATTGTGTAAGGTATGTATTTTTATTTATTATTATTTTTTTATGTTTATTTTTGAGAGAGAGAGTGCGTGTACGCATGTGCTTGCGTGAGTGGGACAGGGGCAGAGAGAGAGAGAGAGAGAGAGAGGGAGACAGAGGATCTGAAGTGGGCTCTGTGCTGATGGCAGAGGGCCTGATGCGAGGCTCAAACCATGAGATCATGACCTGAGCTGAAGTCTGACACTTAACTGAATGAGCCACCCAGGCACCCCTATTTATTATTTTTAAAGGAAGGAATATATCATGTGTTAGGTCTTGCTATGGGTCTTTTCAGAATAACCCTATGAAGTAAATATTCTTAATTATAACTTTAACCCATGTAATGTCTTTTTTTATGGGTCAAGCAATATGTGTATATTCCTCAACAAGCATTTTCTATCGTGTATTTCAAATAATATTCCCTCAGCCAGACTATGAAATCCTTGTAGTCAGGGACTGCACCCTTAGACTGGTAATAAGTTTCACTTTCTTAGACTTTGTGCTATAGAGGACCCCACTCTAGGCCTGCTCTAGCTCTGCCCTTTCCCACGGGGCAGAGAGTCTATAGGGCCAGGGGGATGTACGTACCTATGACCCATATTCAACCCTCCTGATTTATAGACTATGCCCCTGGTAACTGAAAATGAACATGTCTCATTCCCTGTACCTTTACCTTGCCCATACAATTCTGGCCAGGCACTTGTCTCATTTTATTCTTTGAAACATTAAGCTCATCCTTGCCTTAGGATCTTGTATTTGATTTTTCCTCTACTTCCTATACTAGGATCTCCATTCTGAAGGATACTTTCCTGTTAATCAGTTTTCAGATGAAATGTCACCTCCTCAAAGAGATTTTCACTGACCTACTATGTCAAATAAATTATTTTGTTTCTTCTTTTGAAAAATTTTTCTGCTGTGTGTGTGTGTGTGTGTGTGTGTGTGTGTGTGTGTGTATTGGTCTGTGTGGAATACAAATTCCACGAGAGCAGAACTTTGTTTTCTTTACCATTGTATTCTGCCATATTGCTAGTACCCAGAATGGTACCTAGCACATAAGAGACACTCAGTAAACATTTGATGAATCAATGATTGTTGAATTGTTTGGAATAATCACCATATTCAAATACATGTATAATGTTTGAATGAATAAATGAATGAATGAATGAATGGTCACATCATTTTTCTGACTCCAAAGCTTATGGTCATTTCACTATTACACACTACTTACACCTATTCTGTGAACCCAGCCAAACCCCTGTACTCTTACAAAGTTTGAGGTAACAGGATGATTCTACACTGTAAAAAATGTTGCAAATTATTTTCATTTCATACCCTTGCATTGTGACATAAGAGATCCTCCCATCAGTAGTGGAGCCTGTCATATGCTTTACATGATGAGCCATTCCAGACATGATGGCACAGGGTGGCTTTCCTTCTCTTGCTGTGCTGGAAAACCCTGGGACAGCCATTTGAAATAGCCCAGGCTATTTTTACTAGATGATGAGAAACATGTGGCACAGTCCCCTCAGTTGCCCCGGGTGACTGGCTGTCAATTGCCACATGTGTAGGGGTGATACCCTCCTAGATTATCCATCCTTCAGATGACCTTTCAAATATCCACAGCCACGTGACTGAGTTCAGCATATATCAACAGAGGTAGTTCAGTCTAGAAGAATTATCTAGCTCACCCAAAGAATTATGAGTCAAATACATGGTGGTGGTTGTTTTAATCACTAAGTTTGGGTGCAAAAGCTAACTGATACTGAGGCTGTATGGGAAAAAATAAAAACAGGTCCTGTTACAACCATGTCCTTGTAAGTTCAGGTAACTTCTTAAAGTGTATATATTAAACTCAGATACAGACAAATTATTTTGAAATGGTCATTCCTAAAGTCTCTGTTAATGGAATGCCTCATTTGTTTGACAGAAGAAGGATGATTAGGATTTGCCTTCATATAATTGAATCTGATAATGAGTTATTTTTCAATGTGTCTCATAGGTGATATTTAAATGGCAACCTGAAAACAAGTCACAATTTAAATACTACAGAGGTAGAATTAGAGTAGATAAGAGCCAGGGCTTCTCCTAGATGCCCACATCACAGGATTTGCTGCAAGTGGGCTAAAGTTGGAATGATGGCAGTGGGACCACAATTGTAGAACATCCTATTAGATCCTTGGCTTACATGAATTTTTATTTTGTAAATGATATAACAGTTATGGTTGAACATCAAGTAATTTTAATATCATTGAATGGCATATTTTGATAAACACACTGAGAAACACCATATTATTTTGCTTAAAAAAAGAAGTTTGGCTGAGAAAAGTTGTGGCCTCCAAACATATTCCAATGAATGATTCCAATACCACACTAATCTGATACTTAAATTTGAATTGCTAATATTATAAAAATTTGCTGCTTATACTGCCACTGTCAGTACTTACTCTTGCTAAACCAGATGTCTAATATCCACCCTACACCTACACATTAAAGTGCTAATCTCAAAGAAAAAAATGAAATAGCTCATTTTTGTTGTTGTTGCTGTTACAGTTGATCTCTAAGATGTAATGGTAAGACATATTTGTATCATAATATAATTTATTATATTAGTATATATTCCCTGTATTCTAATGTTTCTCTAGGCCATTTGGTACCTTGAACTGTCCTGCCAATGACAGTATGGTTCAGTCTGTAGCTTTGTGGCTTCCTGGTCAGAAAACCTTGTATGTGATTCCCATGTGTCCTATAAGTGGTCTGTTGAGGCCACTCCAAAATTCCATATCCCAGTATAGATGCTATCATTTTAATGAAGAAGTGAAATGAAGTTTCTCATCATTTACTAGAAATGGAATTGTGGACATACTAACAACCACAACAAAAAGGAACAAGAGATTGAGAATAGAGTCTATCTCTATTTCAGCCAAGTAAAGACCTTGAAATAGACGAAAACCTTTTATATACATCCAAAACACATCCAATATCTATTAAATTAAGATATTTTCATCTTCTTCCCAAAGTAAAGTATCTTAGGCAGATTCTCTAATGATAGAAGTCTGTATTCATTCAGCCTTGTCCATATTTTTTTTCTGTGTGAACCTTTGTCAAATATTGTACATATTCCTCCTGTGGTATTTTAAAATATATGCAAAAGCCTTTGCTACTCCTCTTCTGAAAAGATGCAGCTTAATTCTTACTCTGTTATTAAATGTGGGCCAGACTTAGTAACTATCTTCTAATTAAAGAGAATGTGGCAGAAGATATGGTATGTGACTTTTGAGACAAGGTCCTGGAAAGCATTATGGTTTCTTTCTTGCTTTTTCCTGGCTTAATCACTGCTGGAGAAGTCAGCTGCCATGTTGTAAGGATTCTATATGGAGAGGTCCATGTAGTGAGAAAAAGAGGCCTCCTTTCAAAAACCATGTTGGAAACATTTGGACCATCTTATAAACATATCTTCCAGCCTGTCAAGTCTTCAGATGATTGCAGTCTTTACCAGTATCCTGACGGTGATTTCATGAAAGAACAGAAGCCACGACCACTCAGCTAAACTCCTGAATTCCTGACCCACAGAAATAGTTCAATGATAAATATTTATTGTTTTATTTTTTAAGTTTTTATTTAAATTCCAGTTAACATACAGTGTAACATTAGTTTCAGGTGTACAATATAGTGATTCAGTACTTCCATCTAATACTCAGTGCTCATCCCCACAAGTGCAGTCCTTAATATTCATCACCTATTTAACCCATCCCCCCCCACCTCCCCTCTGGTAGCCATGAGTTTGTCCTCTATAGTTAATGTTTATTGTTTTAAATGATTATGTGTTGAGGTTGTTTGTTTGTTACACAGCCATAAAAGCTAATACATTCACTAAGGCAACCAGTGAATTAAGTAAATCTGTCAAATAAAAATATTTCTCAAATGTTCATTGTTGATACCTTTTCTCTCTTGCAAATGAGATTGTGTGAAATGTCTTCTTCCTCCTTCCATGAAATCTTGTGAGCGTATTTTCAGGAAATTGTAAGCTTCGTGATATGGGCAACCAGGAAAGGGGCTTTATCTATAACTGAAATTATAATATAAAGACTATGAGTTGAGGAACTATAAATACATGTATAATTAGGTATGATTATGTATGTATGGAGTTACCTGTTCCAAGATGCTAATTAGTACAAACTTGCTGGCACATGAGCATCTTTTCCCCTGTATCTCTGTATATAGACTGGCATGTGAAGGCACTGTTTTTCTTTGAAAATTTGGAAAAGTAAAGAGTTTGGGGTTAGGAAATGATGCGAATAGTGGGAGACTGAGTAAGATGTGAGAAAACATGTGTTTCAAGGCCAGCTCCTTGGGTTAGGTTTGATTTCCTACAGTAGAGAAGAAAGAGCCAGAAGCTGACTTAACCATTCAAGAAAGAGTATGTCACCTAGACTGACAGTCATCTGTGCTTGTGGCTAGAGACCCAGAAAATATGAACCTTAATCATGGAAGAGGTCATTCTCCTATTCTTTCGTACAAACCATCAACATCTTGTATTTCAACATATCTCAGAATTCCTTGAGGATACATGGAAGATGCCTTATACCACATGATTTAACATCCTTAGGAAAAGAACAATGGAAGTAACATAATGGGCAGCAGCTGGAAGTTTTTAGAATTTGACTTCACAGGCTCCTTTAGCAGGGTCAAGTAAACATAAAAGCAAGAGGAGAGGAATGGAACAGACCCTATATCATGATTTGCAGTGGACAAGTTATGAGATGGTCTTTGGAGGATGCCTAGAAAAACTGATATATTCTTTTTTAAAAAAAATTTTAATGTTTATTTTTGAGAGAAAAAGAGACAGAGTGTGAACAGGGGAGGGGCAGAGAGAGAGTGAGACACAGAATCCGAAACAGGTTCCGGGCTCTGAGCTGTCAGCACAGAGCCCGACGTGGGGCTTGAACTCACGAACTGTGAGATCATGTCCTGAGCAGAAGTCAGATGCTGAACTGACTGAGCCACCCAGGTGCCCCAAAACTGGAATATTCTTAAGGGGACAAATCTCTTAGTAGTTAGAAATCTTGTGGGTGAGGAAAGTGCAATTACTTACAGCCACAATCTGGGAGGTCTTAGACATACATTTGAGTTGATAAATGTGCTTCCAATTTCTAAATGTTTCTTTCCTTTCTTTCTCTCTCCCTCTTTCCTCTTTTCTTCTTCCTTTCTTTTCTCCCTCTCTTCATGCTTCATTCCTTCTCTCCCACCTTCCTTCCTTTTCTTTTTGCTTCCCTCCATTCTAACTTCTAACTTCCCTCTTTTACCCTTTCTTTTCTACATAGTTTGATTAGTTACCTTCTAGGATCTTGATGTGCTGGCTCAGTTGGGTCTCTGATTCCAATTGGCTTTATTGACATGGGCTTTTTGACACACATGTGTGCATGTGTGCCCAGACACACACACACACACACACACACACACACACACACACACATATCCTGTTTCATTTTAGACAACTCATTTGGTTTGCTAACTCTTATAGGGATGCTTTTGACCTTTGTCTATGGTCTGTCACACATCTTTGGAATTTAGAAAATTTAGTAATCATTTTATGTTATTTCCAGACTTCTGTTAGCGGGGGTTAAGTATTACTTTGAAGACTTTCTATTGCAGCAGGTTGAAACTTGGCATAAATTTTGACACCCAGATGCAATATTTCTTCCTGATTGCATGGCTCATAGTCACTTAATAATGCATTGTTTTCCCAAATAAAACTCAGTGGAGGTACAACATCTGGTTTCTAGTGAAAAAAGTAACTTAATTTACTCAAATCCCTGGTGTGATTTACAAAGCACCAAAGAAGGTGGAACGCTTTGACACATTGTAGAATACTGACTAACTGTGTCTACATTGGCAAGGGTTTTCTAAATGGCTCATTTAAAGCAATCAGGGAATCTTTTATTTGGTACCTCCCTGACAGCCAAAATGTTTACATTTCTAAATGAAAACCTTTTTCTTTGGGTTGAAAACATTTCCAAAAAAAGTAAATGCTTTGGTCATTACAAGCAAAGACAGTGTTTTCCTTTGAACAGTGAAGATTGTAAAATGTTTTCCAAATATCCCCAAACATTATGAGGAAAGTGCAAGTGTTTGATAAATTCCTGGCTCTGAGTTCCATTATTAGAAAAATTATAAGCAAGTTCAGACTTTTCATAGGCTGTCAGTTCTTATAGTAGTATAGTTGGATATTCGAAAATATATCCAAACGGTAACAATGGCAATTTGTGTGCTGATATGAAGAAAATAATCAGGGTAGTTGAGATCAGCCCTCATATAAATGTATAAGTTACTAACAAAATGGTTTCAATGCCTTTGTTTGTTTGTTTGTTTTGTTTTTTCTTCATTTGTTTCTTTGATACGGTGAACTCTGGTAATTTGTGTTGAATCCACATTTATTTGAGCACCCTCTGCATAATATGGTAGGTACTATTAAAGAAAAAGTCAGAATTTGGTGTTGGGCTATAAGAATGTCTTTGCCATGGTCATTAAAAAAACAAAACAAAAAAAAACTTGTGTGATAATTATTACATGGAGGGAACCAGGTGGCTAATCACCAGGTTTTATGCTTGTTGAGTTCATCATAGCACAATCAGCAAAGTCATAGTTAGTGAGCTAAATAAATAAAACTAAATTTTCTACAACAAATATAGACGAATAAATATAATTTCCTACAAAAATAAACAGAAACTATTGCCTTGAGTTTTAATGGTCGATGTATAATGATAAGTCATTGTCACAAAGGTAGGAAGTCACATGAGAAATTCTGATAAGCTTTATAATTTGAGGATAGAATAAGTATAAAATTCATATGAAGTGGCACCATCACAGCTAATTATATCCTTACAGACATCACGGTTCCTACTAATTAATATTTTTCAGCTTTTGCCCTTATCTCTCTATCTATCAAGTCACGAGGTCAGTGTGCTTCATTCACAGTCTTGTTTTAACATGCATATTTAATATTTATTTGCATCTTTAATTGGCTTTTAAAATCAAGAGTGAATTTGAAGAATTCAAACTTTGCAATTTTCATATTCCACATTTGTTAATAAATTACAATAGGATCTCTCATATAAATGATCTCATATAACTCTTGGCAACCCCTCATCCCATAATATAATTTTTTCTTTGTAGCAAAATGAAGCAAAGCATAATGCACTCAATGACATTGGAAATTTAAATAAAACATGAGAATATTTGTTTCTTCTGATTATCTACGTTCACTCTATTAACAAAGTTTATATTTTAACCTGACTTTCTTATTAAATGCAGTATTGCACTCAGCCTTATGACAAAAGTAGGTTTTATCCTGAGTATCATTTTGAACTTTAGTATTCTTGTATTTGAAATACAGTTTCCTACCTTGTAAGATGTTTATGTGTATTAAATATAACACTTGAGGGGCGCCTGGGTGGCGCAGTCGGTTAAGCGTCCGACTGCAGCCAGGTCACGGTCTCGCGGTCCCTGAGTTCGAGCCCCGCGTCAGGCTCTGGGCTGATGGCTCAGAGTCTGGAGCCTGTTTCCGATTCTGTGTCTCCCTCTCTCTCTGCCCCTCCCCCGTTCATGCTGTGTCTCTCTCTGTCCCAAAAATAAATAAACGTTGAAAAAAAAAATTAAAAAAAAAATATAACACGTGAAAATTCCTGGCACATATTAAATGTATACTGAAAGACTGTGGAGTTAAATAAGAAGTCATGCAAGATGATATTGCTTATTAATTTTACACTTTGCATAAGGACATATACAGACCGTTTATTACAAATACTGTGAAAAACACAGAAGTACAATGGTTGACTTACTAAAGTAAGTGCTATTTGTTTTTCTGTTTGGTTGTTATTTTGCTTTAATTATCCTGACATAGCTTGTCAAAAATATTATTTATTCACTCAACAAGATTTTGTGAGATCTTACGTCGCTGACACATTTCTAGAAGATGATATGTAATAGTGCATCAATGAATTAAAAAAAAGATTCATTTTTATTTTTATTTTTTTATTTATTTTGAGAGAGACAGAGACAGTGAACAGGGGAGGGGTAGAGCCTGCTTGGGATTCTCTTTCCCTCTGCACTCTGCCTGTCTCCCTCTGCCCCTCTCCCCCACTTGCACGTACACACACACACACACACACACACTCTCTCTCTCTCTCTCTCTCTCTAAAAAAAAAAAAAAAATTGAAAATTGAAAAATTAAAAACAAATTAAAAAAATAGAACTAAATCTTGGGATATTCCAATGTTCAGAGTTTGGGAAAGTAAAAAGCTCGAACAACCACAAAAACAAGAACAAAGTTGATGCTGGATAAATATCTTGAATTTGGAAGTAAAAACAAACATATATCTGCAAGTTTTTTTGAAGGCTATATTTCTTAAATTAGTGTCGAATTCTCCTCGAATAAATTGATTTTATGTTCCATTGTGTTTTCAGTAGCCTTTTTATTATATTGTCCTCCATGAAATTCTTGATGAATATTTCTATATTAAAAGCTGTAGAGGGGCGCCTGGGTGGCTCAGTCATTTAAGCCTCTGACTTTAGCTCAGGTCATGATCTCACAGTTCAAGAGTTCAAGTCCCACATTGGGCTCTGCGCTGACAGCTCAGAGCCTGCTTTGGATTCTGTGTCTCCTCTCTCTGCCCTTTTCCTGCTCGCATTCTGTCTCCCTTTCTCTCAAAAATAAATAAACATTAAAAAATAAAAATAAAAGCTCTGTAGAAACCTAATAACAAATGAACTTAAACTGTTTAACACAATATTAAATTTTTTTTAACATAGAAGCCTTTTGTTTTTAATAGCAGCTGATTAATTCCATAGTCCTAAAATTATTTTTGTTTTTCTGCTACATACTAATGCAATGCCTATTTTGATGTGATCTATTCTTTTAAATCTAATAGTTAATGATGTTGTCTCCATTTTTTTTTTTTTTTTTGGCACTATAATGAGATAGAAGTGTCTAGATTTGGGATATCTTTTTTAAGAAATTATTTTTAAGTTTATTTATTTTGAGAGAGAGTGAGCAGGGGAGGAGCAGAGGGAGAGGGAGAAAGAGAGAATTCCAAGCAGGCTCCTTGCTGATAGTGCGGAACCTGATCGGGGCTTGAACTAATGAACCAACTGTGAGTTCATGACTTGAGCTGAAACCAAGAGTTGAATACTTAACTGATTGAGCCACCCAGATGCTCCTAGATATCTTTTTAATTTCAAAACTAGTAGAACTAGATCATAGACTGAAGGATGAAGGCAAGGGAAAGAGACAGTTAAGGATGACTACAAGATTTTGCCCTTAGCAGCTCATTAAAGTTACTGCCTGTAACTGATAGGAAAAGGCTTCAAAGGTGACTGTGAGATCAGGATTACTTTGTAGGATAGGGACTAAGTTAAATTTCACTGAAATGAAGATGTATAAAAAGCAATTGAACATTTGAGTGACAGAGAAAATTGATGAGTAGATAAATTTGGGAGTGATGAAGATAAGATAGTATTTATGTCCTGAACTGAATGAGATGATGCAGGTGGAATTTAGAGAATTCCAGAGACATTGCAGGCTGCACCTCTCTCCAACACATAGAGATGTTATAGATGGAGCAGGAATTGACAGTGATTTTCCAGTGGAAGTTTTGATATCCTCTTTATAACAGTAGAAGACCAAAGTTCGTAGTAGAGGAGAAAATATTACCAACATGCGAAACCTCCTGCTATAGTCACTTATAATCTTTTGATGGATGGTTCAAAGCAAATAATTTTAAGTTCCATCTTTTCTCCCTCTTTCTAATGTAGTCCTAACAGCCCCCTCTCTCTTCCCTATCTCTCTGTGTCATAACCAGTTTATTTAACATATCATTGAAAAAGTGTCTTACATGCATTACATGCAATATGTGGGGAGTTGAAATGTACACTTAGAGAATTTTGTTCGACTTTTAAATTTCTACTAGTCAGATCATTTAAAATGTGAGATCCTGGGGAATTCATTTATTGAAGTATTGTATTCAGTAGATCATTTTCTCCCAGTGCATTCCCTTGTTAACCAATTAGAGAAATTGGAATACTTTGTAGATACAGTCATTTTTGTCAAATCTCACTTGGAATGCTTTTGCATTTTTGTCTTTGTTTCTGCATTGATTACTGGTAGGCTTCATCAGATTAATGGTTTTGGAATCATTACACACAGTCATAGATTTGGGACAGAGTCATCAAACATGAAGGGAAGGCTGATAACACTTGTTAAAAGACTTGAATAATTGTGTTTATTTTTAAATGCAAAATTAAGGGCGCCTGGGTGGCGCAGTCGGTTAAGCGTCCGACTTCAGCCAGGTCACGATCTCGCGGTCCGTGAGTTCGAGCCCCGCGTCAGGCTCTGGGCTGATGGCTCAGAGCCTGGAGCCTGTTTCCGATTCTGTGTCTCCCTCTCTCTCTGCCCCTCCCCCGTTCATGCTCTGTCTCTCTCTGTCCCAAAAATAAATAAACGTTGAAAAAAAAAATTAAAAAAAAAATGCAAAATTAAGTAGAAGAAAGTCAGAGAGTCAGATTTCATTAATATTAAGTAACTATTCTTATCTTCACAGTTGCAGGAAAAAGGTAAGAAATCAGCCCCGTATTTCTCCACTGCAAAATGATAGGGTTACAGTTGTGGGGACAGCTTGCTTCTGCATGAGAAATGAAGTTGTCCAGTGCTTGGGTCTGCAGTGGTAGGTCAGTGGTAGGTCTGAAAGAGCGCATGTGATATAGACAATGTTTTCCCCACACTACACAAAGTCATCAGACTCAGAGAGGTTAAGTGATGTTCTGGCTGAAAAATTGCATGCAAGCAAGGGGAGGAGCAGAGAGAGAGAGAGGGAGAGACAGAATCCCAAGTTGGCTCTGTGCCATCAGTGTAGAGCCCGACGTGGGTCTTAATCTCAGGAACGTGTGAGATCTTGAACCTGAGCCAAAACCAAGAATCAGTTACTCAACCAAATCATCCAGGTACCCCCAAATCATCTCTAATCTTTATAAAGAGACACCATTGAAGATATTTTTGATACATTTTCAATGCATTTTTATACGAGTGATCTCGTATTTGTTTAGGGTTTCCTGCCACATTTTATCTGTGTTTATTGCCACGTTTTATTTTAAGCATATTATGGACTTATTCAAATATGTTAATACACGTTATAATGACATAGTATTATCACATGGTACATAAATGCTCTACAATGTATTTATTTGTTGCCCTTCTGTTGAGGTTTGGTATGTTCAACATTTTTGTGATCAAAATTGTGGTGAACTTGTTGATAAATATTACAGTTAAAATACTAAAATATGGAAGACATTTTTTGATTATGTGGTATTTTCTCATATTGATCATTTAAGTTGACACAACCAGAAATAAAGGGAATGTCATTTTTATACGCCCATTTTTTGGACTAGTTGATGAGAAATTGACAATACTATGAAATAGTTCACTGAGTTAATGTAAACGCTGATGGGTTCTGTATAGATCAAATGGCAAGTGTGCTTTGATTCCAGCATTTTGAAATATTCAATCGTAGGCCTGGAAAAATAGTCCAATACTGATTACAAATACTTTAGTATAATTAAGTCTCATCTCTTCAGAAATAATCTCTGCTTTCTAGTTAAAACATTCAACTGAATCCCTTCATGGATCTTTTTCTGGAAATCTTGCTTTTCCCTTTCGGCATGATATTAATCATTATGTTGTAATTTTGATCATGTGTAGAATGGTCATCTTTATGTAGGTGCTGACACCTCTTCCTGTCATGATTCAAATGCACATGAGTGAGTAGGTAATAATGGTGCTTTATTATAATGAAAGTAAACAAATACCTTAAATTCATCTAAAGGAGAAGCTTTACTCCGAAGACAGGTGGCATATTAAGGGCCACTTACAAGCTTTATAGCTTTTTGTTTCCTTCTGCATTTTCTCAAACATACAAATGTTAACCCTAATAAATATAGAAACATTAAATGGAGATAATCTTATTAATTAATACTCTTAAAAATTAATGGGAACAGAAAAGAACATTGGTTATTTATTGACTCATAATATACTGATTAGTTGGCACATGTAAGTTATCATGACTCAAAACTGTATCAGAAATTTAAATACTTCAAGACCTGTTCATTAATAAGTTGTATGACACATTCATTGACCCACTATTGCATATATGGATATCTGCATTCCTAGTTATCTCTAGTATACATGGGACAGATCAGAGTGATCCATTGTCTAGATCGTGATGGTGAATTGATGTTGCAGTGAAAATCGTATTGTGCAAAATGCTTTCTTTTTCAGTAGTTTGCTTTAAAATATATCCTAATTTGTTAAATATCTTCAGGCATTATATAGTGAATTAAATAGGTTCAAATTCCCAATATATCAGCAAACTGATGGTTATCAGAGGGGAGGTGGGTACAGGGTGGGTGATGGGTATGAAGGACTGCACTTGCTGTATGGCATTGTTGAATCACTATCTTGTACACTTGAAACTAATATCACACTGTATGTTAACTAATTGTAATTTAAATAAAAACTTAAAAAAATAAATTCCCAATATATCAGGTAAAATAAAGTCATAGTTTGTATTTAACATTATAGAATAACATCTTTTCCCCCAGACTCTTCAATCTCTCATTCTTTTCATGCTTAATTTATATCATCTCCCTTCTCTTTTAGTTCACTGTGTTACCTAGTTTCAATATTCTCATGTTCCTCATTTCACAGCTGCACACTTTTACTAGGAGTTGTATTAATATAGTTTCCCTAGAAATATTTACAAACACATTATAAAGACTTCTGTTGTATATTGAACAATCTGATGGTATTTTTTATCTAAATTCTAAATGATTCATTAAAATTTTCTTTATAGATGATGGCTTCCAGAAAAAAAAAAATCCCACAGATGGAAGCTGTTAATTATTCTTAGTGGGGTAATTCTTAAATGAACAAGTGGGCTATTAATTTACCATTTGGGAAGGGTTATTGATTTTTTATGGTGAGACAATTCTGTAATAACAACCTCATTCTATGTTTTAATCCTGGGCATGGAATCAGAGGGCCTGGGCTCTGATTTCTATCTGACCTTCACCTCATTTATGAAAGATACTTCTTACCCTGACTTCAGGTTATTAGGAATAACAAGGAATGCCATGTTTTACAGGCTACAGTGCACTGGAAATATACAGTAGTATTAATATTATAATTGTTGATATTAGATTATTATTAACTATATCCTAATTAACTTCTTTTAACATATACTTTCATTAAAAATAGGAAATTTTTGAAAACATGCAATATATGACTTTATCATATATATGTTGTTAGGGCTACCATAACAAAGTACCATTGATTGGGTGGCTTAAACAATAGAAATTTATTTTTCAAAGCTCTGGAGGCTAGAAGCCTAAGATCAAAGTATTTATAGAACTGCTTTCATTTTGAGGGCTCTTTCCTTTCTTTTATTCTCCTTCTGCTTTCATATAGTCTTATCTATGTCCTAATAATTATTTTTCATATAAGGAACCAGTTATATTGAATTAGGGACAATTCTAATGTCATCATTTAACCTTCATTAGCACTTGAAAGACCCTATATTCAAATACAGTTACATTTTGAGATACTGGGAGTTAGGACCTCAACATATAGATAATTTGGTGTAAAAAATTCGGCCCATACCAGTGTATAATGACATCTTCCAAATGGTGTTCTACTGAACACTAGCATTCAGACATACTTTAATGAATGGTTATGATATTAAATATATTAAGATGTTAAGTAATATACAAAGAAGCCTGTGTTTATTTGGTTTTGAGACTATTGTGGGTCTTTCACAAACCAAGGAATGTTAATTTCCAGGAGAGGATTATAAGAGGAAGGCTGTTCTAAACTTATTTGACTAAAGAATGTGATTTTGTGGTTTGGAAAAGGCTATGGCATACATATTTTGATGCTTGCCATTTTTTTCAAAGAGAATAATAAAAATCTGCCACATCTGAAATATACATCTTAGGATATACTCAATTATAGATGGGGTAGGTAATCAACTCCAACATATTTGTGAGAAAGAGCAAAAATAATCTACTTGGTTAAAGACTGAAAGAACATATTTCCAATACAAGGAATTACCATTCATTGTCATTATATTTTGCTAATTCAAATACTTATATCTGTTTTTTCCCCCAAGAACAGATAATTTTTATGTAATATCAATTATTAACACCTAAGGATGGATTAATGAAACATTAATTTCTCTTTTTCTTTTTAAAATTTATTTGTATTTTAGACACAGTGAGAACATAAGTGGGGGAGAGGACCGAGGGGGGAGAGGGAGAGAGAGACAGAGAGAGAGAGAGAGAGAGAGAGAGAGAGAGAGGGAAAGAGAGAGTCAGTCAGTCAGTCTTCAGCAGGCTCCACACTCATTGTGGAGTCCAACTATGTGGGGCCTGGGGTTATGACCTGAGCCAAAAGCAACAGTCAGGTGCTTAACTGACTGAACCCCAAATTTCTCTTTTTCTTAAGACCTACAGGGAATGGGACAAAGAAAGGTATGACCAAATGGGAGGAAAAATAAGGAAAGGTTTAACCAGTTGTCCTCAAACCACACCTGATCAGACTTTTAAACATGAGAATATCCTGGTCTTACACCAAGCATATCTGAGTTAGATGGTCTAGGGTAAGGCTGAGCTTTAAAATTAAAGCTCTCATCATGATTCTAAAGTACAGTCAGGAGTGAATCCATGAATCAGAAGGAGAGATGGCATGCAAGAGGTGTACTGTATCTATTAGGGAAAACTTGCAAAGTATTAGGCACTAGAGTAAGATTTAAAAAAAAAAAAAAATGGCAGTGGCTATAGAAGGTGAAATACAAAGATCTAGTTGATCATATTTCCTGAGTCAATATGTGAGAGGGAAGTGATCAGTAGGCACTCAAAACAGCCAGAACAATTTTCATCTTGCAAAAAGTGAAACTGTATACCCATTAAACACCACCACATTTTCCTCTATCACCAGCCCCTGACAGCCACGATTCTATTTTCTGTCTCTGTGAGTTTAACTACTATAGATACTTCACATAATTGGAATCATACTGGGTTTGTCTTTTTATGACTAAGTTATTTCACTTAGCATAGTGTCCTCATGGCTCATCCATGTTATAACATTTGTAGCGCACTACCAACCCTACTCCCAGACTCCCAAGATTCTGATGCTCAAAGTTCACATATTTTTCAGATAGTAGAGTTCATTTTTAACACAAAAATTGTCCCCTCATCATACAGAGATGGCTCTGAAGAAATCTGTTGCATGGTGCTCATTTCTTTTATCAGGGATTATCTAAGAAATTTAGTGCAGGATCTAATAGGTAGTGTAGTCATATCTCCTATCACATTCAGCAAGAAAATTGGATATAAGTTGAATTTATCTCAACCTTCAGTTTACAAATGAAATGTAATGGGAAGAATATATAAGGAAAATTTTGAAGGAAAAGGCCTGACCTATCATCTGTACTTGCTAACTATTGTTTTGATTCTCCACTGTCTTACAGGAAAACATATGTCTTAGTTCCTTTTTCCCTTTTATTTCTATGTGCTTAAATAACCCAAGAGAATATGAAGCTTCTAAATAAACAGATCCAGATCATGTATGCACTTCAAAATGGAGATGAAAGTCCTATGATGTTACTCAGTTTGGGCCTCATCAGCGCCCTCTGGAAGGAAAAGAAGGCTTATGGAAGCCTACAGAAGGGTATGTTTTGGTTTTGTGTCCATATGCCCAGGAGGAGAAACTAACTGAACTTAAAAATAGCTGCAAACTATGTTTAAGTTGTTGACACCTCTTGATCTGTAGGTTACTGGTGATATTAAAGTTCTCAATGTTGCATCAGTTAGGATTCCTAGGTAAAAATGAAAAAGCAAAAACAAAAACAAAAATAACTAAAGTTATAATATTCCTCAAAATTATCTAATATATGGCTACATACAAATGAAAATTTTAATATAAATTTGATTTAATTCATTCTAATATTTTCTGGGAGGATATTATGGTGGTTTTCTCTGGCATTTGTGTTTATTATTTATTGAGA
This sequence comes from Puma concolor, assembly GCF_028749965.1. Lineage (NCBI taxonomy): Eukaryota > Metazoa > Chordata > Mammalia > Carnivora > Felidae > Puma > Puma concolor. The sequence goes on from NC_141672.1 coordinate 19,703,630, forward strand.
TGTCTACATCTATTTCAAGGATCAGAATTAGACTGACTTATTTAATGAAGTAAGTCAATTTTAGATATATGTTACTATGTCTTGAGCTCAAAGTAAAAATAATGACAGTTCTGTTTTTTTTTTCCTTCACATTCCTGTTTAATCAGCTCTTCTCAGGAGACTAAGAGAAGCAATAAGGGTAAAAATAATGACAAAATATTACTATTTTTTTTAAATATATAATCTCATCAATATTTTAGATTAAATTATGTGGAGAAATTAATTTTCACTGAGGTAGCTAACTTTTATTTCAAAGGTAACTAATACTCTATATTTTTCCTAGCACTTTTACAATTAACTCATTTTGACACAGTGCTAATTGTATTGTGTTTATTTCCTAGTCAAGAAATATGAAGTTCGATAATTTCTATAGATGGTGAATCAAATCCAGACTTCGTTGGAAGTCAAAGATAATTTCTATTATAGCATTTTGCCTCAGAAAGCAATAATCCCTAAGAAGTTACTGTTATATATATAGTTTTAGTTTCAGAAATTGAACTTCAATATCACATAAAAGGTATTTCTTATATCTACCTCAGCCTGATTACATTGTAAAAAGGAAAAAAAAAATAGCCTAAATTTGATTTTCAAAAAAAAAAAGAACAAAACTGTGAAAATGTTGCAAAATTCACACATATTCATGCACTAATAAGAGAGGAATCAATTTATTTCTTATTTTCCAGAGGAAAGGAAGAGAATAATAATAGGAAAAAAAAACAAAAAACAAAGATCAACTGATATCCTACATTTCTATATTGGGCACTTTGATGCATGTCATCAAATTTGTAGTCAAAACAAAATTTTAAGGTGGAGTATCCCCATTTACAGATGAGGAAACTGAAGTTCAGAGAGTTTAGTTAGTATTCATTTCCAAAGCTTGGATTTAAAATCAATTCTGATTTCAAAACCTTTGCTTTATCTACATCTTGATATATGAGTGAATTTCCGTGAATATTTAGTGCTGGTGGAAATTACAGGGAAATCTTATCCAAACATATTTATTACATTTACACTTTTTTTAAAGTTTTGAGCCAAACAATTCTCAAAAGGAGAAAATGTACTTTAGATGATGATTAAGAACTCACTTTTTAGCAAAATACATGTTTCTTCAGAAATACAGCTTCATTGTATCTTGCTTCAGAATATACATTTTTAAAATGCCCCATTCACACTTTAAAAGTAGGCTTGTATGTTCCTAATTTTTGTTCTGCACCTCAAAAAGAAATTTTGCTACAAATTATATCAGAAGGCTGTGAATTTCTAGGTTCATCCCATGATTAAACAATAAAGAAAACATTACATCCCGATTTTCAGTTCCAAAATTACTGCTTTGATCAAGATATCCTTTCACCCTCCCCTTCAAGGGGAGTAAATCCAGGGCATTCTTCCTTTAGGTTCTCTGCCCCCATTACAATTTAGCCTTGACCTTGGATGACCCACTTTGGGGCATAAGGACAACCGAGCAGGGGTCTCATTTAATGAAAGGCAGAGAGAGGACTATGATAAAGTCCACATGGGATAAAAATGAGAGGAGAGTTGACATTTTTACAGAATAATGATGATTAGTAAAAACAGACTCTCTAGCCCCTCTCTATGTTTCATTCTGTGCACAGATTCAAGGCAAGGGCCCATGATCTTATTCTTAAATTTATTGTCTATAGACAGAAATATAGCAGAAGCTTTCATCACAAATGTATCTCATTACAGGAAAATTCTTACCCTTATGGAATGCTACCTTATCAAAGAAAAAAGCTGAAATAACAGATAACCTGAGGCTTTTTTTTTGGTGCAATCTTAGGCTAAGGTTGTAGGAATTAGCAAAATGTTAAAGGTTAAGCTGAGAATCAACTTTCACAAATGCATCAAGGACAGTGCAAGAGGCATATTTAGAGAAGCTTGGATTGTACATTCTTCATATCTTTAAACAAACCCAATTAAAACATCATCATAAATATGGCAATGTGTATGGAAGATGATGATACGGGTATTTTTCTGCATTCACTGTGGAATCTCAGACCTGGTGGGAGATTGCTCATGGTATTAAAACAATGTTTATCTCCATCTCTGCCTCTGTGGCCACTCTCTTTCTCACTCTCTTTTTTTTTTTTTTTTTCCTTTTTTTAGGCCACTTTATTGACGTGTGATTGACATAAAAACAAGGTTGTACTAACATACCATTTGATGAGTTTATAAATAAGAATACACCAGTGAAATCATTATTATAATATGTTATCTATCACCTCTGAACGTTTCCTTCTTCTCCTTCTCCTTCTCTATCTCCCCTTCCTCTTTTCCTCCTCCTCCTTATTTGTGTGTGTGTGTGTGTGTGTGTGTGTGTGTGTGTGAGAGAGAGAGAGAGAGAGAGAGAGAGAGAGAAGAATACTTAACATAATGTCTTCTTCCTTAGCCATGGTTACTCTTTCCAAAAGTTCATTGGCCAGTAGTTAGCCAAGTAAAGGAGCTGGCTCATAATTACTCAGTGAGTCATTCTGTTCATTTGGTTTAGTGCCACCTCTGTAGTGGATGTTTTCTGGTGGGTGTTGATATAGTTCAAAGAAACTCATCACTTGTGCCCACATGCATCTTTCCCAGATCTTGTTGCTGACTTCTCCAATCTTGCTGTTCCAGCCAGGTCACTGGCCAATCAGCTAAGCCATTTGGGCCATGCCAACAGTGTGTTACATATAACACAAGACCCTTGCTAGAGTACTAAGTGGCCATGTGTCAATTAGCCCTCCCTTATCAGTGTTATATGCTGTTCTCTCCATTTGCTTTTAACCGTATCCTTAGATTCCACTCCTTAAGTTCACTTCAGATTCTGTGGTATACATGGTGGCCATTCCTACTGCTCCTTGATAAATGGCATCTTCCTTCCTATAACAGGCCCAGTAAGTCATCAGTTGGTTGCTGAGCTGTGACTCTGATTATGAATGTGCTGCATGGGAGGTGAGATGGTAACAGATCCTCAGAAGGGCAAACATTGTCCTGAAAGGCATTAGCAGATTTGAGGCCTTTGTGTAATCGTCAAACAAAAGGGAGGACTATTTCTTCCAGTAAGGGCCACTTCAACAGGCCCACGGGGTTTGGAAGAAACTGGGGAATCTAGGTCTTTGAATATAGAAAGTTCTTTCCAGATTATTTCTGTATCTAGTCTCAAAGTTCTCGCTTTCCCTATCAGAGCCTCGATTCTGGCATAGTAGACTTACCTTGGCTGAGAATTTAGGATCTCTGATCTTCAGCTGTGCCTGATGTTCAGGAGATGGATTCTCATTGAGTGAGTCTAAGGAGTCCTGATTCTCACACTGTGCTTTCACTTGTTTGTTAATAGATTTAAGCATGTTATTTTTATTTTTTCTTTTCATGGATTTAATGATGCATAGTAGTAGCCACCCAATTCCATATGTGCTTGCTATTTCTACCTCATCTCTCATTTTATCCCAAATATTGCACTAGTCAATGCATCCATTTCCACCTGTTCCCATCCCAGCACACATGAGAAAGTCCTAGACTAGAAATCACACAGATGCATGTAAGGGATGCAGAGACTATCAAAACTCCTCCCACAGTTAGTAAGGAAGCCATGGTTGCTCTTCATCAGTAAGAAGTCAACTCTGGAATCCCATCGTTAATGTCTGCTCTCTACTTCAGGTACTAACTGTCTTAGGTTTTCAAGAAGTAGAACTTGGATCAGTGAATCCTTAAATGCTTTATTCTAGGAGTGTTCTCAGGAAAGGAATGAAGGAAGCAGAATAGGCTAGGGGGGAAAAGCTAAAGAGTAATGTAGTCTTGGCTGGAGTTCAGCTTCAGTATGATCCTATGAGAAGCTAACTTTGGAGCATGAATTACAACACAGTTTTTCCCACATTTTGTACCCTCTAGCGATCATCAAAAATTTTTTGTAAAAATATAAATAGTTAATGTTTTAGTCTTTTTGGGCCATTTAGTATCTGTTGCAATGATGACTCTGCCATTGTAGTGTGAAAGACTATGTGTAAATAAATGAGCTTGGCAGTGTTCCAGTTACTCACAGAAACAGGTGATGGCTTGGATTTGAACTACAGCCTAGCTGCAGTTGGCTGTATCTTGCTGTAGGAAAAAAAGGCTCTAATTTGACTGAAGGAAATTCAAAGTCAAAGGAGAGTGAAACGGTGAGTTGTGATTGTCCAATATGCCAACAGATGACACATATGAGCACATTGTCAGTAAAGGGCATCTGGGTAGGACACCATCAATATCCACTGTAGGAGAGTTATCAAGGAAGGCTTCTAAGAGGCAGTGTTAACTGGCCTGATTTTTTTTTTTTTTTGAAGGAGAGACAGAGAGAGAGAGAGAGAGATCATGAGTGGGGGAGGAGCAGAGAGAGAGGGAGACAGAATTCCAAGCAGGCTTCAGGCTCTATGCTGTCAGCACAGAGCCCAATGCAGAGCTCAAACTCACGAACTGTGAGATCATGACCTGAGCCTAAGTCGGATGCTCAACTGACTGAGCCACCCAGGCGCTCCCAATTGGCCTGATTCTTTAAGGAAAACTGATGAAGTAACAGCATGAGTAAAAGTGCAAAGGCAGATTGCAGTGCCATACATTCAGAGAAATAAAGTCAGTTTGGAATTAAATGTGAATGGTGGAAGAGGATGCTGGAGAGGTAAATAACAAAGAGGTTGTGGTGGGCATTATATATTACACCTAGAACATTGTACTTTACCTTGTAGGAAATGAAGAGCCATTGGGGAATTTCAAGTAGAGAGTCAGGGTGATCTCTGCAATGAACATGCATGAGCCACATCTTTTGTTCCTAAGTCCGTGTGTGTGTGTGTGTGTGTGTGTGTGTGTGTGTGTATATATATATATATATATATATATATATATATATATATAATCATTTACTACCTGTAGAACTTAATAAAACTTCCCTTTAAGACCCCGTGTGTGATGACTTAGATTTGCATCTTTGATCAATGTGCTTTTTTCTCCCCTGCTTCCTTTGGAACAACAGCAGATGTTTGAAAGGTGTTTCTCTAGATGTCAGGTGAAAATTTATGACCATGAGATGTAGACATTTGCTATTGCTCAATGAAGTCAACTGATCTACATTTAAGTCACACCTTGGTCTACTTAGTCCCATACTTTGCAAATAATCAAATTCATTTTGTACCAAATGAGTCTCAAAGAACCACCTGTTCAAATCAAAGCTTGCCATAATATAAACAGCCTCTTATGGTCTTTTTGGAAAACAAAACCAACAAAAACACCCCTGCATCTTTTTTGTGGTTTCCCTGCCTACACCCTTCATTCTTCACTATTTAGTCTAAGACCAAAGGAGGGAACTAGGCACTAACAACCTTTTAGAAATAGTCTTCTGTGCATATGGAAGGGAGAGCAGATAAGAGCTGTGTTGATATCTTAAGCTTAGGGTTACTGAACCAGCATAGTTTCAGTGAGAGAATGTGTAAGAAAGTCAATGGATCACACAGGTAACAGGTGGGACCTCTGGAAAGTAGATCAAAGACTGATTTTTTCTTGTATTTTCCAAATATCTACAAAAATTTATTGCCATTCATAACAAGAAACAATAAACTTCATTTTAATAAAGAAATTACATTTTTTGAGTCTGAATCCATTCACTGGTTTAAAAAAGTCTATATGTGCAAGCATGTGGCAGGCATGTGCACTAGAAAGTTATTAACATGGCTCTAATATTTACGTAATACCTTTACTCCAAAAAGATGACCTCAGGTGTTTATATTGTATGCTAGAAAGGGAAAATTTTTATTAGCTGTTCTTTTGGAGCCTAGGGTTCCTATAAAATTCTGACATACAACAACAATGTGTTGCTCAGACATTAGTCCCTCATCCACTAAACTGTTGTTTATAGAATAAACAATGGAGTTTTCTCCTTGACTAGGGCAGTGCAGTACTCAATATCATGTATGTTGATAGAGAAGAGGGTTTTCAGTGACCAGAATCAAGCAATTTATGGGAGTCATAGATTAACATTACTTTTATAAATTTGCATTGAGTAGCAAGGTTGGGAGGAGCAAAATTAGAACATTTTTAGAGAGTCTATAATAGGGAAAAAATACAAAACATGACTAAAATTATATATATATATCACATCTCCTTGTTACCATATAAAATAATTAAATGCTCACCATAAGGGGAAAATATATATTTTTTAATGGAGGGGAGGGGCAGAGGGAGAGAGAGAGAATCTTAAGCAAGCTCCATGCCTGGTGTGGAGCCCAAGGCAGGGTTCAATCTCACAACCTTGAGATCAGGACCTGAGCCAAAATCTAGAGTAGGATGCTTAACCAACTGAGTCACCCAGCACCCCATGGGGAAAAATATTTTTACTTTCATGTCCCCATCTAGCATCCTTAGCTCTATAGAGGTAAGTTGAGCCCTACGTTAGATTGAAGATTGAGGCAACTTTATTAACCCATTGTCTAAATGAGAAAATCTGCATGCACACAAAACAGCAACCTCAATTCTTCTCCCAACCCTCAGGCCTATTCCAGTCTAGTGTCAAACATAACAGCTGGCTGCTAACTTACAAGGAAGCGTAGTAAATTTATGGCATATAGAACACTCCACAGTTCTCGTTCATAAGCAGCGTTTCTTCTTACCCCTTCCCCTTTATGTCCCATCCAAGTTCTTGGTCTTTAATCTCTTCCATGGACATCTTATTCTCCCTCTTTTCAGGCAAGGTATTAGCTTCCAAAGTCCAGTGTGCTTGGATTTGAATTCTTTTGTGACCTATCGCAATAAGATCAACTACCTCTGCTTTTCATCTATTTCTAGTTTTGTCTCTATAGAGAATCTTCTGGGTATGATTTTATCTCTATCGATAATATATAGAATATATATTATATATAAATATATATTTCCTATATGTTATATACATTTCATATATATTATGTATAAATTCAACATTAGTCTTTGCTCATTCTTTTGTGGAAAAAGCACATTGGCAGTATAAGCCCAAGTCTGAGTCATGAGTTAACCTGACTGGAAGCTGTACCAAGTTTAAGAGAGCAGATGAAGGCAGAAAAGAAAGAATTAGTGCTTTATTCCCTAAAAACTTGATTTAAAACCAATTTGTCTTAGTTGTTACTATTTTCATAACTTTATCATTCCTTCATTTATGCTCAAGAACTGGGTAAAACCACATTTTAGTCAATTAACTTTTTCAAACTTTGGCTATTTTATATGACATTCATTCCCCCCCCCCTTTGGACATTTATAAAGCTTAGATCTAAATCCTTAATTACTGAAAAGCAAACCAGGATTTTATTGTTGCAGTCATCATTGGAATGACTCCTCTAGAAACCATATTGAAGCCCAAGTTTTGCCTCTGGAGCTAGAAAAAAAAAAAGTAAAACTACTTCTTACCAAATATAACAGAAAAATAGTAAGCAGCAAGCTTAAAGGGTATGAAAAATGTGAAGAGACAGATTCTCATCTGCAGTATTCTAGTTCTGGATTGAAAAGTACATCATTGCTTACCTACTCAAATAACACCAAGATCAATGGAAATGTGGCATGGCATTATTAGTTGGGAACAGACTAGGCTTTAGGGTCTAAACTTTGAAAGAGCTCATAAGGTGCTAACCACCACCCCCCCCCACCCCCGCCAGGTATCCATTTGAACAATAAGATACACATAAGAGATCAGTTGATTGATTGATTTTTTTCTGTAAGAGAATAAATCTTGTGTCTTTATGTTTTTGAGGGAGAAGGAAGGTGATACAAGGGGAAAACATGAGAGCTTTTAGTCTGAAGGCTTGGTTTTATGCCCTCTGGAGAGCGGGATTTTGGAGTTGCACTTCTGGATAAATTTGTAGCACTGCAGGTGACAGGGTATAAGAGACAGCTTGTAAGATAACTCTTAAAATCTCCATACCTGTTCTCACCACAGACCGGAAAAGAGCTTGAGAATGGCACCCTGAATGTTCTAGGTCTACCACTAATACTATTTTTGTAGAGAACATTGTTGGTGGACGCAGCAAATAGTTTCCTAAGTAGGCTTGCTTAGGCATGAAATTATTCTGTGACTTGCATAAATAACTTGAGATATGAGGGTTGGGACAAGCCATGTTGGGCAAAGAACCTTCTAACTTAAACTTGCTTATGAATGTGGCCTATTTGTACCTATAGGCTGGTAAAACTTGGGGAAATATGGGTTATACAGATTATAACAATCACATATTTTACAGAACAAAAGGATTTATGAAGACATAGGCCATTCTTCAATTAAAGTCTCCTATTTATCTATTTATGAGTGTGGTGTGATTTTTGGTTTGTTTGTTTTGTTTTGTTTTGTTTTTGTTTTTGTTTTACTTTCTTGATTACCACGTTTTCCCTTCCTTATCATGAACTGCTTCTGGCCACTCCTTTGTTTCTAACTTTTTTTTTTCTCCCAAAATATAGCCCACTTCACTTTTTAAATGTTTGTTTGTTTGCTCGTTTTTTAAGAAAGAAGGTAAAACCAAAAAATGAGACACAGATAAAACCAAACAGATTTCAAAACAAGAGCATCAGCTTTTGTGATTCTCACCAGCTTTCTTAATTACTGTTCCTATATATTTCGCCTCTGATGTTGGAGCTCCTGGAGTTGACATTCAGTTCTACTGCTTCTTAAGACCCATATTGACAAATAGAAAGAGGGACAAAACATTTGACTTTATTACAACCTAGTCTGCCATCTCACAGAAATCTCTCAAGGAAAAGCAATTTTCAACTGGTAAAATCCACATTTTAACTTAAATCTAACTAAAGTTACTTACACACTTTAAAAGTGGCCTTCACATGAAACTATGTAGACAAAGAGAAACCACCTAAATATTAAATATGTGAGTGACATTCAAACATTAAATTAAGATGAATAATTGAAGACATAGCATGTTTCTTCTGAAAAATTGCCAGGGGTAGGTCTGGTAGTCTCTCCTAATCAAAATATTGATGGAATACCATGTCTATTTATGGATTTAATGACTTAAGGCAATAATAAAAACGTATGGTTTTCTGAATTTAACTCACAACATGTAGTCTGTTTAGTCTGAATCAGAAAGGGTGAGACATAATTAATGGTTGTTCTTAAATATAATTTCTCTCTTTTGTTTATTATAATAGAAAGAACTGATTTTTTACTTTATAAACTTAACACTTTTCAGGAAAACCACTATCAATATGATGAACTTCTTCGTAATTAACAATCCTGGATAATGGCTGAGGATTTTTTAGTTGCCTCAGCTGGAGGTTTCAAGGGCATATATGAATGCTTTAAATTGTCTTTCCAGATGAACCAAATGGTCTTTCTCATTCTCTTCCAGTATCCCTGATTGTATCATTGTGTAATTTTATATTTTATAGAGTACTTATATATTTTATACGGTATTATATATGTATATATGTGTGTGTACGTGTATGTGTATATACATATGTGTAGCACTTGGTCAGTGATATCCAGTATGGTAGCCACAAACTACATGTGACTATGGAGTTCTTGAAATGTAGCTAGTTTGAGTGGAGAACCAAATTTTACTTTTTAAAATTTTAATTTAAATAGGCTATATATATGGCTACCAAATTGGAAAGTACAGTTCTACAGATTTAATTTAGATTTTGGTTTCCTTTAGCCTTAGTTGAAATAACTGGTTTTATGGTAATGATAATTTAAGCTTTAACATTGAAGAGAAGATAGGAGAGTTAGCCTCTAAAGTTAGTTTGCATTCTCTTGTGACATACATTAATTGACACATTTTGTCAATAAGGAATATTTATGGTTTTTCTTTTCCATTTTACATTTTGAGTGAAGAACTTAACTATCTATGGAAAATGTTGAATCTCCTTACTGAGACAGATTAATAATACGTCCTAAAGATAATTTAAGGGAGTAAGATTGGCAGGTGGTGTTAAGCAGAAAAAATAAAGTTCACATAAATTTTTGCCAGGTAGTTGGAATGTGTGATGGTGGCATTTATGGAGAATCTCTCCCCATTCAGCTTTGGAGATGATATCATTTCACCAGCTGTTAGAAAAAAAAAAAAAAATGTTTCTTCTCTCTACTCACCTTATAAGCAAAACCCACTGACTGGGTGCAATTCACTTCTCCTGGGGTGTAGAATGATTCTAAAGTATTTGCTTTATTATTTTCCTTGCTGTCTCTGCAAAAGTTGTACTCAGAGAATCAAAGACATTGGCTTTGTATACAAACCATATAGCAGTGGAATCAAATTACCTTCTCCATGCTGCAGTTGGGAAATGTGTTCATGTCCAATCTCTCCTCTTCCACACATGCATCTCCCATATGGGAGTAGAGGAGTTCAATTCAGTGTTCACTCTCAAAATATTGGATCCTTTACACTGGGAGCTTATTATCTTTTTTATTTTAGGAAGTTCTCAAATTTTACCCTGTGGTGTTCAGAAGTCAGTCACTGTTCATTAGAGTGTTCTCAAGAGCTTAATGATTAGAATTTTATGTTTTTCTTTCTGTCACCCTGGGCTTAGAGCAAAGTACCCTGGATAAATGTTGACTCAGCTATATCTACTTAAGTTAAAGTGCTTTACTCTGTGTGTCCCAACTTTTTAAAGCAAATACAGGAAACAACACTAGCATAACAACTTCTTCATGTGCCATAGTTTCAAAATCAATAGCACTTCAATTGCCAAGCACATTTTTAAAAATTTGATGAAGAATGGATTAGTTGGTGGAATGGATGGAATTCAAAAGTCTACCATTAGTTCTAAGATAGGGCACTTGCAATATTTCTTGAAATCTATTAAGTCACTCTTTCTGGTGCCTGGCATTTCAGCATCCCACATTCTTAAGTGACAGGTATCTAAATTACTTGAAAGGGAAAGGCTGTCTTTTCATGATCACATAGTGTTACTCATTTCATTGGAAATTCACAGACATTGCTGCAGTTACTTCCGCTGAACAAAGATTCTTTGCAAGGAAATTAGATTGAATTTTGAGTGAGTAGGAGGTCAGTGACACTTTATCTCTCTGATTTTATCTACTATTGTCCTAAAACTACTTACTCTAGTTCTAGAGACACAATGAAAGTTTCCATTTATACAATAAACAGTGAGGAAATCAGCCTTCTGCCTATGCAATCTTAAAATGAGTTTAATTACATAAACAAAAATAGCCTAAAAAACAGGTATGAGTTCAATGTTCTATTGTTTCAATTTGAAAATAGTTCAACTTTTTCATTGTCATCTCCAAAAGACCAACAAACTACATTTTAATATATAATAGTTGCATACTTTATTCATGTGTTTGCTCAAGGAAAAGAGGATAGTAGTTGAAATCGACAGTTCTAAATTCTTCACAGTTGATTTTTTTGTCACCTGTGAGTCATCTGATCCAGCCGAGAGGATTTCTTTAAATGGATTCTCACAAGCCAATAAAGAAAGATTTGTCATTTTTGGCTCTCCTTGTGTGATTTTCATTTATTTACTCACGGTACAGATAATTTAAAGAGTACATTCTATAGCATAAGACTCTAATACTGTGAAAAAATATAGAAACATCTCTGTCTTCATGGGTTTTTCATTCTAAGATAAGGGGTTATAAATATTATACACACACATATATAATAACTTCATAGTGCCATGAAGAAAAATAAACCGAGGAATAAATGTACCACGAGGGTGGTGGGGGGTGACGGCAATTTTAAACATGGTGACGAGGAAGTTCCTCTTTGTAACAGTGACATTTATAGACGTGAATGAGGACCAGATTGGAATCCTGTAGATATCCAGAAGGAGACTGTTCTGGGCAGAAAATAGTAATTGTGGAGGCCCTGTATGGAAGCATGGCTGTCAGGGACGCAGCAAGGAGGCCGATGTGGTTAGAGCCTGAGTGAACAAGGTGGAGAGTATTAGGCAATGAGGTCAGAGAGATGAATAGGGTGAAGGGGGTGGAAGGATTATGAGGAGTCTTGTTGATGCTTTATAGGGACTTTGGCCCTTACCCTGAGTAAGATGGGGAGACTTGGGGGATTTTGAGCAGAATAAAGCCATGATCTGACTTCTGCTCTAATTTTGTATGCTGTGTTCATAATAAACTTTCAGAGAACCATTGCAGAGACTATTACAGTAAAACTTTGGCAAAATATAATAACTGTTCAGACCCAGGCTGTAGTGTTACCCTAATGCAGTGAGACTCCAGGTATATTGTGAAAATAGAGGAAAATTTAAATAGCTGATACATTTTAAGTGTAGTGTTAGCCAAGGAGCTAATAATCCAAGGATTTTATCACCTGTGATCTATGCAGTGCTTCTCAGACAGCCAAGTACAGATGGTGTAGATAAGACAGATACATGAATCTGTAGTCAGAGGAGAAGCCCAGGCTAGAGATTTAAAAGTGGGAATCTTCTGCTTATTTAAATTCGTGAGGCTGGGTGAGAGCTCTCCGAGCTAGTGAATATAGGTAGCAAAGAAGAGAGGCCCAAGCGTTCTCCCTGGGTCACTCCAACTTTTAAAAGGTGAGAAAAGCAGGAGATGTAGCAAAGGCAACAGGGAAGGAATGCCAGCAACCAGCACAGAGATGGGAGGGTGGGGAGGGTGGGTTGCTGGAGAGGAGCGGCAGTCTGTTGACCCTGAAGGAAAGTGAAGAGAGTAAAGAGGAGGGAGTGAACAAGTATGTGGAATGCTGCTAGATTGATCAAGTACTGAAGATTGAGAACTGACTTGTGCATTGGAGACCTTGTGAGCAGCTGTCTGGGTCAAGTCTGGTGGTGAAAGTTTGGTTAGAATGTTCAGGGGAGCACCAAAATGGGATGGTAGCTAGAGTGGCATGAGAGGTCCAGAGAGGCTTTTTGTTTGTTTTTAACAGAGAAAAAGAGTAGACTTGCTGCAGGGAAGTTTCGACTATATGAAAAGCTTACTACTAGTGCATAAATGGAGGAGTTGACCTTACACAAGGGAAGAAGGTACAGCCCTCCATAATCACTGGAGAAAAAGCCAGTACATGGATCCCCAACACTAGAAAGTAGAGAAATGGATGAAATAGACAGAGCTTTTCTCCTGGGTGATTCTCTTTTATCTGTGAAGTCAGAAGCCAATTTATCAGATAATGGAAGTAACAGGAGGAGAAACCAGAAATATGAAAGAAAATAACCATTTATGACAGCAGGATTTACAGTGTTATTTGGATTTTCCCTGTAAATGAAATCTGAGAAGTACTTTTGATTCCTGTCAACGTTTTAAAATTAATCTCTACAATTTTTTACCCTAATTTTAAGTATTAACAAAATATAGTTTCTGATTTAGGTAATTACTGATATTGTTAAAATAAAACTTTACGTCATTGAAAAAATGCATTCAGGGGGGGCACCTGGGTGGCTCAGTCAGTTAAGTGTCTACTTTGGCTGAGGTCACGATCTCACCATTTGTGTGTTCAAGCCCCGTGTCAGGTTCTGTGCTGACGGCTAGGAGCCTGGAGTTTGTTCAGAATCTGTGTCTCCCTCTCTCTCTGCCCTTTCCCCTGCTCATGTTCAGTCTCTCTCTATCCAAAATAAATATTAAAAAAATAAAATGATATAAAAATAAAAAATGCATTTGATGGAATCTAAATAACTCTTCTAAACCCACCATCCACTTAAAAATGTTATATGCACAGGTTTTTTCTTTATCGGAAATGTTAACATTATCTCTTTTTCTCTTTGAAATGGAACTTCAGAATTCAAGCCTAAGGACACATAATGATGCTTGAAAATCTTTTGTTACTCACCCTCTCATACTTCTGTGTAAGAAAACTAAGTACGCAAACCGGCTTTACAATTTTACTATGCTACATAAACCAAGAGTTTAAAATTTTCTTCTGGAGTGAAACAACTTTAACAGTGTTTGCACTCAATTGATAAGTGTAACAATATATCATTACAAATGAAAGATTATGAAACTGTCAAACACTGTATTCGTTGGATCCCTCTGGAAGCACACACACAGTGAGTTAGAACCACCAGAGGTTTGAAGTGAGGGTGGGGTAATGGGGAATACCTGAGAAAAGTAACAGACAGAGGAGGGATTGTGTGGCAGAGCCTCAGATCACAAGGTATGTCTGGCCAAGTCTTGCCAACTCACTGGAGACTGCGGAGAAAAATCACCCATTAGAGAAACCGTGCACAGAGCCACAGTGGCCAAGCCCAGTCAGTGGCTGGAGGGTTGTCCAGGAAGAACATGGCCCTGGCTGGAGAGCTGACACATCAGGTCTCAAAGGCACACTAACAGCTGAGGACTTAGGGGTAGCTGCAAGGCCTGCTGCTCAACAGAGATTCCCTTCTTGAAGAGAAATCCGGAGAGCATTTTTCCGTCACTGCAGCAGACACGGACTGTTACCGAAAGCGCATTTAATGAAGTGGCTGGACTTTCTGTATCAAAGTTCGCCTATCTGGGTGGATAAATACTGCTTTATTATGATAATGATTCAGGGCGCAACATCGGTTACATTTTGTATGCTTGTAAACCCTTAAGAAACTATGTTCATGTAAACAAACATATTTTTTAACTTACTTTCAAATATATAGCAACTAAGAATGTTAAATCATTGAGAATCATTTCTAATTATCACTTAAAAATTCAACTAGACCCTCTAAGTTTGGTGCAGTTAAAAAAATCACAGAAAGTTCTGCTTGCAAAATCCCCCCCCCCCAAATTATTAGAGTCATTCACTTTCTCAGTGCCTAGGAAATATTTTTTGAAAGTTTCACTAAGATTTATTAAATCACAATTCATTATGCATATTGCTTTTTCACCTAGAGTTCCTATGTTAAACCTGTATAATTGGAAACGATTGTAAATTTCGAAATGTTTTATATATGCCTTTGCTAGAACAATAACTTTTGATACATTGTTTTTATTTTAACATGTATCTTAAATATATTTTCATCAAACTTTTTAGCTATAGCTTTAGCTCCTTCAGTTTACAAAACATACCTGTCAGAAAATCTAATTGGAAAAGCAAGTCCTAATTTTCTAACCATTTGTCCAACTCAGGTATATTTTTTCAGAAAATTTTTACTTTATTTTCAATTCAAATAATAGTGTTCGTGCATAACTCTATGATATCTGTCTCACTCTAAATTCTAATTCCATGATAAATAAATATAGGACATAGACTCTGGAAATATGTTTGTTCTTTTGGTGAACTGCCTCTCTTGATTTTTTTTTTTTTTTTAAATATATAGTACTGTCTGCTTTGGTTTCACAAAATACTTCTTTAGGATTCTTTCTTTGATAATAACAAAGGGAAGGAAGGAAGAGGTGACTAAGTTAAATAAAAATTTCCAGTATTTCTGCTGCATCACTTTATAATATATTACCATATGTGTGATTTCGGAATATATTGCCATTAGCCAAAGTACATTGTTTCTAAACACTGTAGTTTGTCCTTAGCAGAATAATGGAGGAAAGATAAAATACATGTATCCCAACAAGGGATCCCAACAAGGGCTCTTTGTCCCTGAGGCTTCAAATTCTGAAATCATTCTTTAGCTTGGTGTCCCACAGTTTTTGTTTACGGGGCAGTGCACCATGGTAAGATTCAGGATGCTTGTGAGATGGACCTTTCATGAAGTTTTTGAGGATGACTGTGAAGAGGGAATAGGAAAGAAGAAATTGCCTACTACCTATGCTGTAGGCATGTTTTTTAGATATATTGCATATGGAAGTTCTCCATTAGGATACTGATTTCCTTAGAACTGTTTATGTTACGGAAAGGCTTCATGTACTCCGTGAGATACAGATACCCCAAAGGGAAGCCACTGGTCTGGAAGAACAGGTGAATGAGTATTCTAGAACAGTGATTCTCAACTCGCGATGATTTTTGCCTCTCAATATACATTTGGCAATGCCTAGAGACATTTTGGTTGGTGAAAACATCCTTGCTGCTAAACATCCTACAATGCATGTGACGGTCCCCACAACAATTACTCAAAGTACCAATAGTGCCAAGTTAGAGAAACCTGTTCTAAGCCTCACTACTGAGCACGAGGTCCAAAGACCAGCCCCATCAATGTCACCTACAAGTGTGTTAGAAAATGCAAAATCTGTGGTCTCAGACGATTCAGATTTATGTTAATGTTTGAGAGGACCTGAACTAGGGAAATGCCGGGGCATTGCTAGCGGCTCTGATGGTCCATTTTGCACCCATTCCAGATGTACAGTGGGAGGCTGTTTTATATACTTCTAAAAGTTTCATTTTCCTTCCTTCAGATTTGCAGGAAATGTGACAAAAATATTTTTGGATTAGCTAAATACAAGAAAAACATTGTCTTTATGCGTCTTTAAACAACGGCAATGAATTAGATGTAAACTAAAGCTTTTGTGAAAGAGACAATATTACATTTGAAATCAAGACATCCATTATAACCGATAGTAACCTTTTTGTTGTCTTTTCATTTCCAAAATTTAATTTAAACTTTGAGGTTATTCAAAAGAACAAAACACATCTGCTAACACATCTGCCTCACATGCAATTTACATGTAAACATTGCTCCTATCCCCATTTTGTTTTGAGTGATTTATATTCTCACAATTCAACCCAAGTCCTCAAGCTATATACTCATTTTCCTTTGCTTTTCGATTTGGAATTGTTTTCAACTAAGACACGTGCAGAGAGATAAAGCATGTAACCATTATAAAAGTAAAATATTGTACATATCACAAGATAAAATGCCAGTTAGAGCTAAATTCATAATACCAACTTATTTTCATCCTCTTTCACACTATTCCCTGGTGATAAAGGTCATTAACTATTTCAGGATGATAAAATGGCAATTGAAAAATTCCCATTTCTGTTCACTAAAAATGAGCTCTAAATTCTATCAAGGTACTTATATCCAAACTTTTTCAGAAACATCTAATATTCTCAAGGGGCCTTTATTCCTTAAGAAAATCTAGTAGAGCAGAGAATGTTGCATTTGAGTGCAAACTATAGTTTTCTTGAAAAAAAGTCGAGTCTGTTCATATTACTGAAATTTTTCTTTCTTACTACTATAGCTACCAGCATTTAAGCTTAATTTCTTTCACAGAATTCCATGGGGACAAAGTAAGTGTTCAGTCCATTACAGATCTTCTGGTAAAAATCCTCTGCAGTGTAGAGATTTTCAAAATTCATTTAAAGTCATCTTTCTTATTTACCTCACCATATTCTTTTTGGAGACCCTCATCATTTTATGCCTCATTTGCTGTTGTAAGTTGTTAACAGATTTCGCTAACATTGGTCCCTTCTCCTTCTGATCATTTTGTGTGCCTTTCCATGACTTTCAATATACCAATACTCTTCTCAGAACTCTTATGTACTCTTTCTTAAGTTGACCTAAGAATGTGCCTGCTGTGTAGGGTTCTCTCTGGTCTTCAAGGCTCGCCACTGTGTAGCTACGGTCTCTTCATATATCTTCATTCACATTGACCGTTTCCATGCTTGTTTGGAACATGCCATCTCCTTTTCTGTCCCTTACCTTCCTTAACAATTCTGCTTCTGTAACCTTGCTCATTGTTCGCTTTTTTCCAGTCTAAGATACCCTGACTTCTGCCCTCTGCTGGTCTAAATTATAGCCATCAGTGAAAGCCTGGCTCATAGCCTGTTTTCTTCATGAATCCCTCCCTGTGGGATCTACGTCTGACTCATAATAATGATATCTATCTTTTTTAACTTTCTCCAGCAGTCTGGAGTATTGTCAGTCTATAATATTGTCTTTTTCACGAAGGCTTTAGTTTATATCTAATTCGTTGTCGTTGTTTAAAGATGCATAAAGACAACGTTTTTCTTGTATTTAGCTAATCCAAAAATATTTTTGTCACATTTCCTGCAAATCTGAAGGAAGGAAAATGAAACTTTTAGAAGTATATAAAACAGCCTCCCACTGTACATCTGGAATGGGTGCAAACTGGACCATCAGAGCCACTAGCAATGCCCCGGCATTTCCCTAGTTCAGGTCCTCTCAAACATTAACATAAATCTGAATCATCTGAGACCCCAGATTTTGCATAATATAATACATTATATTACCAAATGTATTGAATTCTGGGAAAAAAGTCTTTTATTATTCCTACTTGCTACTCGATATGATGCAGCTGTGGTTCAATGCATGGGCTTACAGTTATACCTAGTGTGAAATATTGTTTTAACAAATCATTCATTAGCTTAGATTAATGCCTAAGTTATTTAATGTTTATGTGCCTTGGTGTCCACGTTTCTGTGACTTTACCTGACTGGTAGGCAATTCATTGCGGTAAATTTTGTTATCTGAAAATGAGTAATTATTCTATGAAGATTGAATAATACTTGTCAGAGTGGTAAGCACTCAGTTCCGATTAGATATAGATCGTCATCATCATCTCATTACATCATTATCACTGTCATCATCTCCTTGATAAAAGATAAGCTCACCCAATGCCGAGGCCAACATTTATACTTGCCCTGGAACCCTATGCACATAGTTAGTGTTAAGCATATTGCAATGTCAATAAATATTCAATTATCAACTCATTTTGTTCACGTTTGGCTCCAGCTTCTACTCTCCAGGCTGCACTTCCACCCCTGATCTCTCACTTTCCACCCCTGATCTCTCATACCATAAAATCCCCCAATCTTTTTTTCCCCACACCGAGCATCCTTATCAGAAAAATATTGTAAGCTGGACATTTCGTATGTATTCTCATTAGATCGGGTTTTCTGCAGACAGACATGAGTGGTGAGTCTCATTGTAACCATTATAGAATAAAGCTTGCTTACAACAGGCTTCAGGGCATGGTAAAACTTCATTCTGGGCATATTGTCTTTTTGCCTTTTTCATATATCTGTTTTTCTTTGAGTTCCTTTGAAATTCTATATACTTTACATCCTCTTCGTGGAAGGTCATACAGTCACCTCTGTTAATTTACCACAATATCTCTTCTGTTCCTCCCCACTTCTAAATAACCCCAGCTACTTTGTTAAAGGCAGTTCATTTGTAAAATGGAAAAAAAAAAATCTCCTACCAAAAATGACAGTTCTTGTAAGTGAGGGATGGGAATTAGAGAGGAGGTTGGGGGTGGAGAGCCATGTTTCCAAGAAACCCAGCCTGGAAAACAGTTATACAATACACATAGGCATGTTTATCCTTTAGGAGAATAGATCTGCTTATGAGTCTCACAGGGTCTTAGGTGTTAGGATGAGTTCATAGAAATACAAAGATTCATGGCTATGTTGTCTTCTGTGTCAATGAGATTCATGTGGAACAGTATACGTAATCATTGTGAACATGGTTACTTGAGACTTATATGCGAACCGCAATGTTATTGTGTGCCATGGTGGATACAAAAGTGATTACAATCCAAATACTCTTGGCAAAAATTTATATAATCAAGACTATTATTAGAATCAAGTCTACAGTTTTGACCAGTACACTTAGAGAAAGTTATAAATCATATTATGTTAATATAATTAAAGGAAAAGGCATTTATAAAAAAGATTATGTGAAGTACATGAAAATATTAAGCCAAGAGAGAAGACTGAACACCATATATGATACTTCCAAGTATTCTATCAACTGTATCTGGAATAGATCTCTCCTCTGGATTAGTCTGGGTCTGGGGAACATAAATAAGACCAAGAAGAAAGGGACGTAAATTTCTATTATGAAATAGAGTCTAATGATTAGAATGATCTATCCTATAAAAACAGTTGTTTGGCAAGGGAACAGCCTCCTGGGACTGAATAGCAATGACAAAGTAGTTCTAAATGTTGACTATTAGGAATGTTGTAGAGGGAAATCTTGAATGTGATGAAAGATTACATTATAGTTTCTCTAAAGACACCTCTGAATTTAGGAGTTAATATTTCATTTAAGTTTGGACAAATAGAAACAAGTTGATTTTCCTTTACTGTTAGGTCCTTCTGACTTTTAAAATTAATTATTATTTATATTTTCAATACTTAATATTTTAATTTCTCCATGCCATAAAATATAAAATATTGATTCTTCTAAAAATGTAATAAAAATTGAGTATTGTTGGTTAAGTTTATCTTAATGCATAATTTTCATTGGGTTGGCTTGAGTGGTGGTTTTCAAATTTTACAACTTGACAATGATAAGCAGTAACAGAAACAACGACAAAAACAAAACAAAACAAAACAAAAAAAAAACAAAGCTTGGATTCCCAAAGTATGAGTTGTGTTTATTTGTTTTACACATGTGCATACACATACGCACACCAGAAACTATTATTTTATATTATAAAACATTCTCAAATAGAAATATTATAAGGGTAAGTTAAAGAATATCTAAAAATATTTTAAATACATTTACTTTTATTAATAGTATAACATTAATTGTATTTATTTTTAAAAATATTTATGTTGAGAGAGGGAGAGAGAGTGAGAGTGGGAGAGGGGCAGAGAGAAAGAGAGAGAGACGGAATCCCAAGCAGGCCTGCACTTGATCCCACGAACCATGAGATCATGATCTGAGGTGAAATCAAGAGTTGGATGCTCAACCGACTGAGCCACCCAGGTGCCCCAAAATTATTTTATTTTTTACTGGTACCAGATATGTTGGTTGTCACTGAAATTAGATTTAATAATGATCATTGTGATGACTTCACACCACTTTTATGGACATAGAGAAGGGGCACCTGGGTGGCTCAGTTGGTTAAGGTCTGATGCTTGATTTTGGCTCAGGTCATGATCTCACAGTTTGTGAGTTCAAGCCCCGCATCGGGCTCTGCACCTACAGTACAGAATCTGCTTAGGATTTTCTATCTCTCCCTGTATCTCTGCCTGTCCCCCACTCTCTCTCCCTCTCAAAATAAATAAATAAACTTAAAAAAAAAAAGACATACAAGGGCTCCTGGCTCAGTCGTTTAAGCATCTGACTCTTGATTTCAGCTCAGGTCATGATCTCCTGGTTTATGAGATCAAGCCCCATGTTGGGCTGTGCACTGACAGCACAGATCCTGCTTGGGATTCTCTCTCTCTCTCTCTCTCTCTCTCTCTCTCTCTCTCTCTCTGAAAAAAAAAAATTGGGGTGCGTCGGTGGCTCAGTCGGTTAAGCGTCCGACTTCGGCTTGGGTCATGATCTCACGATCCGTGAGTTCAAGCCCCGCATCGGGCTCTGTGGTGACAGCTGAGAGCCTAGATCCTGCTTCGGATTCTGTGTCTCCCTCTCTCTCTGACCTTCCCCCGTTCATGCTCTGTCTCTCTCTGTCTCAAAAATACATAAACCTTAAAAATATTAAAAAATAAACTTTAAAAATTAAAAAATAGACATACAGAAAAGTAATGTATTTTTTAGTTTTTTTTTTTTTTTTTTTTTTACTAAAGATTATAAATCTTTTCAAATATCCATCTTAACTGAAATTTTTTGGCCACCTTCTTTTTCAGATGTATACATAAATTTCACATTGTAATTATATTGATGAAAAGCTTGTTCTAGAAGGAGAAATGATGGTCCTGCTATTTTATTATTCTTTCCTTTTATATGCATGTGAAATGTTTCTGTGTGCCTATGGGAAATATGCACAATAGTTATCCACTTACGCAGTTAATTGTCTAAGAATTCCAACAGATGTATGTAGATATCTTTTACTGGCTCTTTTTCTTTTTACAATTAACCCATTTAATGCAGCCAGTTTTTAAAACGTCTATGTGTTACACACAGAAAAAAAAAAAGAGTAGTATTAGTATAGTAGTCAGTCACAGTTTTTTGTAGAATTATGTTTAAGTTACTTATCCATTTTTCAGAGTTAGCGTAAAGTTAGATATTATAATTTTGTACCGAAGAGGAATAATAGAATGATAAAGCTTCTTGTTAATTTGTCCCTGTTATGGAAACACACCCCATTCCCTCTAACCCTTTGATATCACAGATGACACTTTTGACAGTTTGAAAATTGATCAGAGGCTGTGGGAGATGCCAGTGATTTGAGTGTCAATTTGTGTGTGTGTGTGTTTGTGTGTGTGTGACAGAGACAGAGAGAGAGAGAGAGAAACTGCACAAATACCAAATATTGTCCCTTATCTTCTTTAAAAGCCTTGTGATGTGTACTTCCATTTTTTACACTATGGCTGGACACAATTTTATATTGCATTGAATACAAATGTTAAGTTTGAGTGTCTTGTATCTTGTAAATACATATTATGTACTGACTTGAAAGACAATATATATAATTTCATCTGACAAGCTTATCTCACCTTTAATCTTCTATTTGCCATGGAATTCAGAAATTCTGTCATCATGTAAGCTACTTTATGTGATAATTGTGTGACAACGAACATAATATGTGCTTTGCCATGTATTTGTAAAAAAAAAACAGATAAAACATGATAATCATACATATATTTAGTCAATTTTCTAGGTTTTTTCCCAACTAAGGATTTTATAGAAATTAATTACCAATATTTACCTTGACTGGTGTCTAGTTTGTTCTTTAAAATGTATAGAATATTACCATCTAATTTTAGACTTTAAAGAATCTTCTAGAGCCTACCTTGACCTACTCTCTCTCTTCAAAATTTGGAAACAATAGTGGTAACTGTAAATATCATGTATTTTTCTGAGCCTCCAAATCTCCCAAAGGCTTTTAACTCAAGAGTATCCTTTTTTTAAGTGTGTCTTTCTTTCTTTCTTTCTTTCTTTCTTTCTTTCTTTCTTTCTTTCTTTCTTTATTATTATTATTTTTTTTAATTCTTTTTTTCAACATTTTTATTTATTTTTGGGACAGAGAGAGACAGAGCATGAACGGGGGAGGGGCAGAGAGAGAGGGAGACACAGAATCGGAAACAGGCTCCGGGCTCTGAGCTGTCAGCACAGAGCCTGACGCGGGGCTCAAACTCACGGACCGCGAGATGGTGACCTGGCTGAAGTCGGACGCTTAACCGACTGCGCCACCCAGGCGCCCCAAGTGTGTCTTTCTTTAAAAGCAAAATAATTTGGCCTAACCACTAAAATCTAAATTTCTTCTGTTCACATATTATCTTCTGGGTTTGACCAGGTATCAAAAGTTACCCCTATTGTCATTGTCATAGATCCTTTGAGCTAAGGCTTATATATATGCCTAAGTTGATGAGTTATGAATATATTATATATATTCACTTTGTGAATATATGGTATATATGGTATATATATGTGTATATATTTATATGGTAGAACTGTATAGAAAGATACATATATCTTTGATGAATATATCACATATATTCACCTTGTGTATATATGATACATATATGTGTATATACGTGTATATATGATATATATTTATATGGTAGAACTACAATATCCATCATAGAAGGTGAATTGGTTACACACAGTAACTAAGAGAAAGAATAGGTCTGCTCCCCTGCACACAACACGAAACACACACACACACACACACACACACACACACACACACACACAACCACTAAAGAGTTGGAACAATTACTGATATAGAAAACAGTGAGGTCAATATTCTATTTAGGTTATTTTTCATAGTGGAGAACAAATTTATATCAAAAGTAAAACAGTTACTGAATGTTTATGTGGAGGTATAAAGAAAACTGAGATTAGAAACAGGAATCTGATACAATCTGATACCATTATGGAAGACTGACTGTACATTGGGGAAAGGAATGAACCAATGCTCTTCTAAGATCACCATCAAAAGAACTTGTGGATCTTTAAACTTCAGGGTTCATTGAGGATTGATCAACTCCTTCTGAATGCTAAGTTCTGTTTCCTAACCCTGCTTCATGGGCATATTCTTCTCTTTTAAACATTTGTTTTTGTTGTGTTGTACAATTTCTCTCTCCTCATTAGAGAGTTAGAGAAAAAAAAAGTCATCCCCTACTAAATGAATTGCATAATCTATCCCCTAGTGGTGGGATAAACCATTAGAAGTGTCCTATTGATCTAGATCTGCACCACGTCTAAGATCCTTGACCAGTGGAGATCGGACTGGATCTTCATCCCTGGTTGTTCCCCTTCCCCAGGCCCATGCCATGACCCCACGGCCTCATCTTCTCATTTCTTCATTGTTTATGATTCCTTATAACTTTGGCTTACCATACAGTCTCATAGCTGTGAACCCACCTATGCGTGTTATCTTTTCAGTTTCAATTTCCTCTACTACTCTTTTCATTACCTCTGTATTTTTAAGTCAAATTCCTGGCAGAGGATTCAGTCAAGTTTTTCTTTTCTGAGCCAGAATATGAACTTGGTGCTTCAAGGGTCAACTGTGGTCAGAAGCTAGGAATGGGCTCACTTGGTTCCTTTGAAGAAGATACTTGGATTTGTGATTAAATGCCCCGTGACAAAAATACTATCCCTCCTGAAATGCATGAGTCCTCTTTGGGACTGCTTTAGAGAACAAAAGAAAAAAAATCCTCATTACTTGCTTGAGGAACTTCCTTGCACATAATGTAGAAGACTTTCTTAATAACCCAGATGTCATACCACTTAGAAAGCAGGTCAAATACATACATTTTAATGGAAAAAATTGTGAGTCCTAGGTTAACTTCAGACCCTCCTTAAAGGACAACTGTTTTCTCGACTCACAGCACTATGCCACCAAATGTGTAGGTTTTCCAAATGAAGTAATTCCCCAATTCCCTGAAGATGCCAAGTATGTGTCCTACAATTTAATTCATTTATGACACTACCCAGATTTAGTGGGGACCCTGCAAATTAAGGCTGAGTCCCACCAGACGGTCCCCAATGCAGACACCAATCACAGATCGTGGGTCCCTAAGCTCCTCATACTTCTAATTTGGCTACAAATCAGGAATTCCCATGACCCCCTCCTCAGGTTTGATAATTTGCAGTAATGGCTAACAGAACCCAGGGAAATATTTATTACTTACTTTATTATGAAGGATATTGTAAAGGATACAAATGAACAATGAGCTACATAGAGTGAGGTCCGAAGTGTCCTGAGTGTAAGACGTTCTGTCTGTGAGGAATTTGGAGTGTATCAGGGCCTCAGCATGTGGATCTGTTCACACTGAGAGCTCTCTGAACTCCTTTCTTCAGAGTTTTTATAGAAGTTCCGTTACAGAGGTATGACTGGTTGTATCATTGACCACTGGTGATGAACCAAATCTCCATTCCTGCTCCCCTCCCCAGATGTTGAGGGGTGGGGCTAAAAGTCCCAAACCTCTAATCACAGAGTTTAGGTATGGTTGAAAGGGGCTCGTTATGTATAACAAAAAATACTCCTCTCTATCACTCGAGAAATTATAAGGGTTTTTGGCACTCTGTGCCAGGAATTGAGAACAAATACCTAATATATTTCTTATTGTATCTCATTTTCACACTTGTGTTTTTTAATCTGGAAATTCTGCTATGAAATACGTAACTAGAGACACTGATTTACAACACAGACATTTTTCATACCATGGTTGCCCATAGAACATTGTTCTTTTAGTGGGGTTTTGCTCAGGAGAGTCCCAAAAAGGGCTCTGAGCTGGCACGGACATTGAATAACTTACTCGGCATCAGTTACAAGTAGATTAGATGATACAAGCTTGTTTAGGAGCAAATAAAGCACTATTTAAGTGGATTTTTGATAATGCGATTACACCTTCCTTTTTTCTTTAACTTTACTTTTGAGAGAGAGAGAGAGAGCAGGGGAGGGGCAGAGAGAGAGAGAGAGGCAGAGGATCCAAAGCTGTTGGTCTCTGCACTGACAGCAGAGAGCCCCCTGTGGGGCTTGAACTCAGGAACCATGAGATAATGACCTGAACTGAAGTCGCATGCTTAACCAACTGAGCCACCCAGGTGCCCCACACCTTCCTTATACTGAAGTTTTTCATTTTGATATCGTATTTTTATTTTTTGCACAATTTATTTATTTATTTATTTATTTATTTATTTATTTATTTAGTGCCAGCGGGGTAGTAAACAGTAACAGGCCATTATCACTTACATTCTCCCTAACCTTCAGAACCCCCTTGAAATTTTAGACCCATTCTCATTTTATAAAAAGAAAGGAATTGGGGTGCCTGCATGGCTCAATTGGTTGAACGTCCTTGGCTCCGGTCATGATCTCACAGTTGACGGGTTCAAGCCCCACATAGGACTCTGTGCTGACAGCTCAGAGCCTGGAGCCTGCTGCGGATTCTGTGTCTCCCTCTCTCTCTGCCCCTCCCTCGCTCATGCTCTGTCTCTCTCTGTCTCAAAAATAAATAAAAATAAGATAAAAATAAAAAAGAAATTGCCAATCTGATAACTAACTTCCCCACACATGGGATCAAACGTTTTTAGGCCTCAATCAAACTCCAAACAGGTTCTTTCACTATATCATGTTGTCGTCTCTTTATGTGTATTTAGAAGGAAAATAACCCAAAAAACAGCAAACTTTTTTGGCCACTTGACACTAGTTGTATCAAAGAGAGAGCATCAGTCATAAACTAATCATACGATTTCTCCCCCACTTTTCAGTTTCTTTTGCCACTAAAAGAGAATATATCTTTTTACTCTCATACCATCATCAGGTAGTTCCAGCCTAAAAGAGTATGCTTAACATGCATTTGCTGAATAAAACATCTGATCACATGTCTTCTATACAAAAGACCTTGAAGAAAGTTATTTGGTGGAAAATGCCCTAAACGAATTCAGGAATTTCAATATGAATGAAAGATGTGAAAAAGGAAAGAAACAAAAAATATGCTCTTAAAGGCTTTTTTAAGACTGGCTAGGCTTTTCCATTTGTGTACTATATAAGATTTTACTAGAATGTTCAAAATTAAACCACATTAAAGTAATCAAAGCAGTCTTAGAAATGATTCCATAATAATGATTGGGACTTGAAGATACAGCTGTTTTTGGTTAAGTAGTGGCTCTTAAAAATTATTTGAAGTAAAATGAAAAGTAAGAAAAAAAATTGCCTTTTTAATTGTCCATATTTTAGAACATTAATACAGAGTGTGATCAAGTGGGAAGTGTGCCACTCTGATGAATTACTGTGGTTTTTAAATTCAGTGTCCTTTTCGAACATATGTATTGAAAGGCCTGACAATGTGGCAAAGCTGTTTATAGCAATCAAATATTGCCAGACTTTGCCCTCTGTATGCCAGTCAGGTTCCTCCCTCATTTTGCTTCCAGTGACTCAGGCAACCAAATTATGTAATAGTGATCTTCTCTCCTACACCATCCCCACTGAGACCCCCTCATTCATTCAGAAGATTTTGTTTACCAATTTCCTGTTCTCATTTGAAGGAAGTTTATACACATTACACAAAGAATGGACTGGTTTTGAAGTCAAGCCCTGGGCTGAATTGGCCCATGACTCTTCTTCCTGAAAAATCTACCTGTGTCCTAAGATTTGCCAGGTCGAAGATGTTAGCTGGTATAATGGAAATGCAATACAGTGAACCAAAAATGTTAACTTCACTTTAGAAATGCAGTTAATACTAGATTATTTAATGCATTTCATTATAGGTATAGCATGATTCAGAAAACATTTTTAAAATAGTAGAAACTCAATGTAATTGTATACATGATGATGGTGATTGTTAATTGTTAAAAATAGCAGCTTAAGATTACAATCGGCAGGTATTCTTAGGGACAAGAAGTAATGACAAAACAGAATATCACACCTATCCTATCTCATCTTTTTTGGACTAACTGCAGAAAGAATTAACATTTTTAACCTTTTTTGTGTGTTTGCATTGTCTTACTCCCTTTACCTCAAGCCCTTTGTGTCCTCACGTTATATATTATTTGGATTATTCGTTATCCACGATCCTTCTCAAAACAGTTCTGTTCTAACCTCCTTCCTGGATGACCCCTCAAGTATTCCTAAGTTCTTGGTAGAAATGTTCTGTCCTTCATTTTCCCTTGTTCATATTAACCCTGATCCCTGTCCCTTTTCCCTTCTCCCCTTTCTGCAACATGAGGCTCTTGACTGACAGACTTTCACCTTCTAGTTGTGACATGTCTTTTGTCTGGGAAGGTCAAATTATTTCACTAGGCTGGTCAAACGTGTTGCGTGAAACTGTCAGCAATAGTTTCCTTCCTTTCCCTGGTACCGAGACTTTGTGGAAAGCTTGCTGAAAACAGAAATTCTATTTTGTTGTGTTCCTATCTGCAGTTTGCTATATGATCTTCAAAAGTCCCAAAAAGAAAGCCAAGAACAATTTGTATGTATTTACTCTCAAAGATGGGAATCCTTGTTCAGATCAACATCAAAGTACTTAAAGAAAATTGGCATAATCTCAGTTTAGTTCCCTATGTATAATTCTTTTCCTGATATTCTGTCACCGTGCTCCAGCATGCTACAAATACGTAACAAGTTGGGATGCCTACCACTTCTGCAGAATTGCAGGTTAGACAGCATTCTAATATTTTAGTGCTTCAGTTTATGCTACGGAATTTGCGTAATTCTTAGATAATGTAGAGTGTATGGCCTTTTCTTTCCTCCTCCTCCCCTCCTCCTTTTCCTTCTCCTTCTTCCCCCTCCCCTGCTTTTTCTTTCTACCCTATCCCCCCTGTCTTTATGGATTATGGGCATCATTCTGTTGATATTTTTGTGCAATGACATTCTAATTGAAGAAACATTCCTTATATTTAAAAAAATATCCCACAAGAAATGCATATTTTTTGGCTAACAGACTGTTAAATGCCCTGATGAAAAGTGGAAATTTGTCACTTCTTGAAATAATTCTGAATATTTAGCCATCACAAAGCACACAGAGACTTCGAGAGTTGACAGAATTTGTCATTTCATTTCTTAGGTTTTTATCATCAGGTAGAGTAGAATTTTCTCTCTCCCCCCAAAACAATACCCTCCATATATATTGACTCACCTCTCTCATATTTTTGGTGGTTTTCTTTTGTCTTTATAGTGGTGTGAAACCAAGAAAGAGGTATGGATCATAGGTAGAGGAGACCAAGAGTGATATAGAATTATGCTAAGTGAAAGGATTTTTGTGTTTTGGATTTTAGAGAAAAAGACATTATATTCTTAGGAGAATAGGTTAATATGTAAAATATTAATAACACTTTTAATAGCAACGAGTAACTAGAGGCTTCTTTTTACATTTTGGTTTTAAAACCATTTTATGTGTAATTTCACACCTACAATAAAAAATCATCAGTTTTCTACGATCACTAACACCATAAAACAGGAATGTTAATTACATTTGTACTTTCAATTCTACAAAACAGTAATTCCTTCCACCCCGAAGATATGCTAAAACCACAAAAATCTGAATGCCACAGAACACCTGCAAACCAGACAAAAAAAGGAAACAAAGTGTTCCAAAGGTCAGAATTTTCTTTACTCGGCTTTTTTTTTTTTCATGTATGTGTACACCCATGTACACACATGTAGAAACCGGAGAGAAGAGAGGATTTTATTTTCCTTTTAAGAACCATCTCCTTGGATACATTTTGTGTGCATCATTTTCACTCCCCAGGCCTCGGTGAACGAGAGCTTCAAGTTGGATAACTGAACAAACCAGTAACAGAAGAAGGTGAGGGATCCTGGCTATAAATCACAAAGAACCAGGAGCCAATTAAATCAAAGTGATCAACAAGACCTCAGAAGAAGGTAATGATGATAAAATGTATTTGTAAAATTCTAAACCATTTTCAAGTAACTTTCCCCGCGTAGGATGCATTATTTCTCTGTAAATGGAGATAATCAAACCATAATCAATATACAGGAAAAGCACCTAATCCAGTGTTTGGTACACAGCATATGCTCAATTATTGGTCACTACAATGACAACAGTAACCACACTTAGTAATAGTGATAATATACCGCAAATCTATTCAGATTTCTGTCTCGTTTTTCCAGAGAGACCTTTGAAACACATACGTTTTCGTTTCGTATTTAAGACAGTAAAAGTGACTTGGACAAAAGTCATGAATTTATAAATTATACTTGTAAATTGTATTTACATATTGTTGGTAATAAAATATAGGGCTCCTGACCCCCTATCCCAGTCTTTTCTTTTACCCTTCCCCCTTCTCTGCTGGGTCTGAGAGATTATTGCTTATATGGCCATGAGCCCAAATTTGAGTCCCTTAGATCATTGCTATTTAGAGTGTCTCCTCATTCCAGCAGCCTCACTGGGAACATGTCAAGAAAGCATAATCTCAGGCCCACCCCAGATCTGCGTCAGTGTCTGCATTTGGTAATCCGTATGCACATTATAGTTTAAGCAGCTGCACCTTAAAACACTAGTGCGCAAACCAGGCTCTACCCGGGGAACTTTAAAAAAAAAAAAAAAAATTCTGATGGCCAGGATCTGCTCTGGACTGACTAGATCAGGATTTATGGAGGCAGGCCAAAGTATTGTTTTTTTTTTAATTTATTTTTTATTTTTTAATGTTTTTATTTTACTTTTGAGCGAGAGAGAGCATGAGAGAGGAAGGGGCAGAGAGAGAGGGAGACACAGAATCCGAAGCAGGCTCCAGGCTCTGAGCTGTCAGCACAGAGCCCAATGAGGGGCGGGGCTGGAACTCACAAACCATGAGATCAGGACCTGAGCTGAAGTCGGACACTTAACCGATGGAGCCACCCAGGTGTCGCAAGTTTCTTTTTCTTCTTCTTCTTCTTCTTCTTCTTCTTCTTCTTCTTCTTCTTCTTCTTCTTTTCCTTTTCCTCTTCCTCTTCCTCCTCGTCCTCCTCCTCCTCCTCCTCCTCCTCCTCCTCCTTCTTCTTCTTCTTCTTCTTCTTCTTCTTCTTCTTCTTCTTCTTCTTTTTCTTTTTCTTTTTCTTTTTTTAAGCTCTCCCATTCCCCAGTGATTCTTTTGTGCAACCTGTGGTCTTTGCAAGTGGGTGGCTTAAAAGAAAGTGTAAATGTGGAAACGATGCAGAGCACTTACAAAACAGTTGCCAGGTTAGTTACCTTCAGTAGTTCAAAGGGAACAGGAAAGAATCAAACAGAACAGGTAATTTCTGCGCACGAAGAACAAAGTATAATCACAAGGCTTTTCATCACCAAGGCAGCTTCTTCATAGCTGAGTCTTCCCTCTTCCTCATTTTCTGGCATTCTCTTTAGGTGTAGTGTGCTCTTCAGGTGTACATGTTACTCAAAGCTATCCCTCTGCCACTTTTGTCAAGGTTTTCAGCCACCTTTTTCAGATAAGATGACCCTTTCTCTCTTTCCTGAATCCCCCAGATTCCAATCTCTCCCAGCTAATTTCTACTGCTCTGTCTCAGCATAAGAGGCCATCTCTGACCCACTGCACCTGTTGAAATAGGTTCTCTGGCCTCTTAAAAGGCTTTACTTTCCTTCAGAATGTCTGCCAATATTTTAATGATGAATTTATTCATGCAACTATTTACTTCTCATTAAACAAAAATTCCCACCAGGGCACAGGCAATGCTGTGTTCAGAGTATAATTACCACCAAGAGTTTGACTGTCTTACTGAAATATCAACATGATTGAGCTAAGGTACAGGTACAAGAACATTCACTGACACATTGTTGTAATTGAAGACATAAAATACCCAAATTCTTGTATCAATAAAGGAATACTTATGCTAAATCTAAGGGGACCTAACCCAATCATTAAAATGGAGGAAGTAGATATATACATGTGGATGTGAAAGATACCTATGCTTATAATATTTTTTAAAAGCAAGTTGAAGAGAAATTGATAAAGTGTGATTCTACTTTATGTTTACAGTGTGTTATGTTTTTCATAAATGCATGTGTGCATGTGCATGCACAGATACACACATGTATGTTTTCCCTCAGGCACAATGGTTAACTTTCTGTCCCTGTATCTGCCAATGCTCTTTGTACCTTGGGGGCCATTGTAGTTGTTAGCTAAAGCATACTTTTTTTTTCCCCTTTACTTAACTGGTTGACTCCTGCTTGTTTTCCAGATCTCAGCTCATTGCTAAAGTCTGAGTCTTGCTTGACACTCCTAATTAACCTATACTCTCCTCATAATATATCCTTATATCATGAATGCCTCTCCTTTGTCACACTTATCCTGTCACTTTACCACCATCCCTATGACTCTTGGGTGGTATGTTTATCTGCCCTACTGAATAGAAGTTCTGTGAGGCTGCTGTGTGTGGTCACTGCACATCCTTGCATCTTCAGAGCATCTTCTAGCATTTCAAAGAATCAATTATTATTATTTAAATGAAGTTTATGAATTAATGAGTTCTCATTTTCCACCTTGTATATTGCAAAACCCAGTCTCTGAGTAGTTAGGCAACCTGCTCAGAGTAATTAGCTCATAAGTAGCAAGCCAGAATTCAAGCACACTTGACCTCATTCTACAACTTGTGCTCTCAACAAGTAATAAATTACCAAGTTAAAGTTTCAAATTCTGATTTTACTAAAATGAAAATACTGAACCCAGGAAACCTACTGTCTCTTTCTCAGGGACATCTCAATGAAACTATTACTATTATCTCTACAAGAGGAGGAAGGGGAGAGAGCATGACAATCTTAGCTACTGATGATCAAATAACCACCATTGGAAATTCTTTCATTGATAAGGCAGATCATTTGACACTGGTTTATAAGACTTTGTGACTTGCCATAGCCAACAGTTCTCTTAAAATTCTGTCCATGACCAATGTGTTATTCCTGTGACAGACTATGTGTTCTCATCTATATCAGGAGTTCAAGCATGTTCATTTCCACTGACAGGCAGTAATGACTTCAATTTTTAAAAAAGGTGGAGACTCAGTTAAAAATGGGAAGACACTCTGCTTAGAATGGAAGCAAATTCATCTATGAATCTGTTAATATTTAGGTCCATTTTAGCACTAACTTTAGATTTGACCTATACGAAGGTAATGTCTCTAGGTAGATAATAATATGGAGAGGTAGAGGCAGTCATTCAAGACAAAAACATTATACTGTTTTCTAAGATTCACAGAAATACCACATTAAAAAATAAATTTATAGCAATACCCTTAATATTTTCTCAAATGCACTCACCCCCTGCCCCCCCAAAAAATTGGTTTAGGAAAAAGCCCACTAAGATTTGAATATAATATGATTTGAGCAAAACTTCAAAGAATGTTACTTTCAATGTTTATTTTATATTCATATATATATGAAATTATATTAACATATGAATAATATGAGTATCATATGAATTATAAAAACATATGTTGGGGCGCCTGGGTGGCGCAGTCGGTTAAGCGTCCGACTTCAGCCAGGTCACGATCTCGCGGTCCGTGAGTTCGAGCCCCGCGTCGGGCTCTGAGCTGATGGCCCGGAGCCTGGAGCCTGTTTCCGATTCTGTGTCTCCCTCTCTCTCTGCCCCTCCCCCGTTCATGCTCTGTCTCTCTCTGTCCCAAAAATAAAAAAAAAAATTAAAAAAAACGTTGAAAAAAAGAAAAAAAAATATGCATTATAGTTATATACGAAATTGCTTATAAGGGCTATTGTGTTTTCTTTTGAATATTCTCAATTGTGGTAAAATTGGTTCCAGAAAATCAATTCCATCCTTAAAGTTTACTCTCTGTCAATATGTCTAGCTGTCTACACACACACACACACACACACACACACACACGTGCACACACACATACATATGTATATAAACAATCACATATCCTATGTATATAGGTGTGTGTGTGTGTGTATTTGTTTATGTATATATAAAGATGCAGATATAGATACATAGATTTCTTTGAGGGGTCGTTGTTATCTAGCTGAAAAGAATAGGGTTTTCAAACAGAGGACTCAGCTCTCCCTGTAGCTCTGGCCCAAAGCTGGGAGGGCACCCTGTTTATAAAGCACTTCCTACTTTCTGCTTTCCCTGCTTTCTTTATCTGGTAATTAATGGCATGGAAGTAAGAGACTCTTCACTTCCGATAGCCCCTAGGTTTTCTTTCTTTTCCCCCTCTCACCATAGACTATACTTAAAGAATTTTTTTTCTGAATATTGAATTGATCTACATCTTATGAGGAGATACTTTTCGTTATAATTAGCTAAGATGGTTATTCTGTGTTTAAGAAATGAAAGATTGGAAAGATACCCAGCTGTCTTTTTTTATTTCAGATGTCTCTTACAGCATGACATTATGATGAGTTAAAGTGTAAATGAATCAAAGGTAGACTTTGTGATCCTTAAAAATTCACATGGGGTTTCATACTAGGAAAGATCTGTTTTAGTGTGCTATTCTTAAAACATTTGGGAAAATAATATGACATCTGTCAGATATCAAATGGAGCAGTATGTCTTCAGGGGTGTGTATGTAAAGATAGGATTGCATTTACATGCATGTATTTTATAATAAAATCATTAAATAGACGTTTTACCAAAAGTACTGGAAATTCAATGTCCCAGGTATATTTAATCCTTCAAAGTAGTCACCATGGGAGGCTCTAAACTTATTCTAATCAGGTTGTCATTGCAAAAAAAAAAAAAAAAAAAAAAAAAAACAGTTCAGGAATGTCTTTTTAGAATTGCTTGCAGTGTTTTCTTTTGAATATTCTCAGTGGTGGTAAAACTTTGTTACAGAAAATCAATTCCATCCCTAAAGGTTAGTCCAAATACGATTTGAATTGGTGTGAAATTTGGCATAATGCCTGTCTGCTTAGTCCTCACTGAAGAACTTATTCCTGGCAGCAGCAGCAGCAGCAGCAGCAGCAGCAGCAGCAGCAGCAGCAGAAGTATCTTATTATAAAGCTTTTTCACTTATAAGATAGCCCCATGGCATGGATCCCAAATGTCATGTTCTGATAAGCCCCATTTGTCACATTGGTAAAAAATTAAATGCGCTTTATGCTTTAAATTTGAAAGGGGGATTCAGTGGAATGTGAGAAATATTTCTTTTCAATTTGGAAGGCAAACTCATCAATCACCCATTAGGTAAATGGTGCATTTACTTTAGGCCTGTCAATAAAAAGATCAATTAACATTACCAGGTCCTGTCTTGTAAGAACACAACTCAGTACTACTTTTCCTTGACCCTAATAAGAATTCAGAATTTTCTCTCTACTTGTTGAACCAAAATGCTAATTGATACCAAAAGAAAAATAACTAATTGATAATTTTAAAATAATATAAACAATATATATGTTTATTAGTCTCCATCTCAGTTTTTTGGAACAGAGCTCCTAAAACCATTGTAGTTCCCTAAGTGATAAAAGCATGAAACATCTTTTGTACTAATATTTGGTCTCTGACCCCAGTTCGTGACAGAGCCTTTAAGTCCCTTGGAATTTCCTGGGTAATAGGAATATCTTTTGTTCTAATGAGTCGACTTTTGGTGGGCTCCTGGATGGCTTCAGGATGAGGATTGGCCACTGGAAGGACCAAGCCCTGATTAGAAGCTTGGAACTTCCAGCCCCATCTTCCAGAGTTTAGTAAGAGGAAAGGGACTGGGAGTTGAATTAATAATCAATCATGACTACATGATGATGGCTCCATAAAAAATCCCCAAAGTACAGAGTTTGAAGAGCTTTTAGATTGATAAATACATCCATGTGCTGGAACAGTGGTGCACCCAACGTCTCAGGGACAGACATTCCTGTGCCTGATATTCTTTGGGACTTCATCCTACATATCTTTTCATCTGAGTGTTCATCTCTATCCTTTATAATCAAGTCAACTGGCAAGACGTAAGTACACATTTCTTGGAGTCAGTGAGATGTTATGGCACATTATTTAACCCAAGGAGGCAGTTGTGGGAACCCCGATTTATAGTCAGTTGTTGGGAAGTAGTGGGCATGATCTGGTATTTGCAGTTGTCATCTGAAAGAACAGTCTCCTGGGACTGAACCTTTAACTTGTGGGAGCTGATGCTAACTCCAGGTAGATAACATCAGAACTCCATGGAAGCCAGCAGTGTTGGATAACTGGCCCAGGTCAAGAGTGTTGTGAGTGCATTACTAGTGTGAGAGTAAAGGGAAACATGACACTTTTTCCTAGAGAATAATTTTGAATGAGCCCTATTGGATTTAAAAATATTTTCCCTATTTTTGAGTGTAAGATACTTCTCTCAGGTTTCTTTTTTTCAGGTTTATTTATTTGTTTTGAAAGAGAGAGGGAGAGAGAGCGAGCAGGGGAGGGGCAGAGAGAGTGGGAGAGAGAGAATCCCAAGCAGGATCCACGCTGTCAGCACAGAGCCTGATGGTGGGGCTCAAACTCATGAACCATGACTGAGCTGAAAATGAGGGTTGGATGCTTAAATGACTGAGCCACCCAGGCACCCCTCTCTCAAGTTTCTAAAAAATGGAATCCATCAATTTTTACTTCAGATTTCCATGGGATTCTATGATCCTATGAAAAGCAACAGCATTATTTTAGTCAACTGAGGAGAAAAATAAATCGTGACTCTGTCTCTTTTGTCCTGATACCTATCTAGTTAGTCCTTACATGTGTTTGACTTGTCCTGATCGCAGTTTGCAAATCCACCCCTGTCCCCCCATTGGGGATCCCCTTGTCATTACCTTTGGCCCAGATTATTATAATTGCCATGTAATTCCATGCATTTGTGTTCTTTATTCTAAAACAGTGTTTAGGCAGCTTTATTTATTTTGACAAAGTGATCTGATCACTTAACTTCCCGTTCAAAAAATAGACACACAGAACAAAACGCAAACTCTGAAGACGCTCCATTGCCTCCTTAAGTATACATTCACCCTGATGTTCAAGGTCATCCGTGTCTTCACCAATGCTTCCAGTTTTATTTATCAAAATTTGCCTTCAAATATTCTACGCTCCATGTTACACTGTCTTCTGATATTACTGTTCCTGTAATTTTTTGTCATATTTTTCCCTCAGCCTGAAAATACTATGGCCATTGTATTTCATGTTTGTTTTTCAATTTTTAAAACCTACTTGTGGTGCAGTATCTTTTAGTAAAACTGTTCTGCCCTGATTTTGTGGAAGTTGTATCTTCCTCATC
This sequence comes from Puma concolor, assembly GCF_028749965.1. NCBI lineage: Eukaryota > Metazoa > Chordata > Mammalia > Carnivora > Felidae > Puma > Puma concolor. The sequence continues at coordinate 19,740,480 of NC_141672.1, forward strand.
TGATTCTTACAGCAAATGAATTTTCCTCCATGTTTTACTTACTAGATTTCTTTTATTCCCATGTTTTAAATTCTCATCTTTTATCTCCCATCGATGGAGAGCTCATTGAAGGTAGGTACAGGTCATTATTCATTGTTAGTGATATTTGCTGTGTCTTACACAGCATATATGCTCAATAAATATCTGTTTTATTGATTGTAACTACATAGATATGACACACACAATGTTTATATTCTTAAAAAAGTTTTCTTAAGCAGATGGTAGTTGCTGTAGGAATTTGGAAATAGTGGGAAAAGAACATTTTGATGCTCAGTGCTATTATGTCTGTGTCCCTTCCACCCAGAGGGAGTGCAAAGAAAGGAGTTCCAAACCAGAAGCTTTTATTCAAATCCTCAAACTGCACACAGTATCCACAACCCAGACAAAATTTAGTATCTATAGACATTGGTTTTCTCCACTGAAAATGGAGATTATACTGTCTAATATATGTGTGTGTATATATATATATATATATATATATATATATATATATATATATTAGTGTATAGTATATATACTGTCTAATATATATATATATATTAGTGTATAGTATATATAGTATATATACTAATATATATATATATATACTATATATACTAATATATATATATACACACACACATATGTATGTGTGTGTGTGTGGAGGTATATATACCTCCACACACACACACACACACACACACACACACAAAATTTACTATCTCTTTCATGGAGATTTGTGGGGAATAAAAGGGGGGACAGGATAACATCCAACAGGAGTTTGTAAACTTTAAAATATTGTCAAAAGGGAAATCTTTAAAGAGATTGCAGTTCATATATATCCATCTCCTGAGATTTATAGTTTCGTAAATGTCTGTCTCCTATTAACAGACTTGTCTGGTGTGATACTCAACAAAGGAGCCAGGATCTCTTTCTTTCCCTTTCTTCTTTCTCCATTTAGAAATTTATGCATCATTTGTAGTGTTTTATGTATCATGAAACTTGAAAAGCTATTATCATTTTCACAATGAGACTGAGTGGGAAATTCATTTTATTTAGGGCTAGTGTACTGACTTAATATCCATTATTTTTTCCTAATCAGTGTGAGTTGGAAACACCATGTTTCTTCTCCAGATGCCACTGGGTGTCAATCACCACAAGAATGAATTTTATTTGAAGTTACAATTTAAACCAGATTATAATTTGATTTCATATTTTTCTTTGACTTAGCTGTCAAAAAAATGAAGCCAATAGATGGGCATACAGAAAAAGACAATTATATTTCAAATCAGAGAGTTCATAAAAATAAAGCAAAATACATACCCTTCTTAGAGTTAGGTGATGCCATCTCTTATTCGACATTTAGGAGATGCACACCCTCAAAAAGTCAAATACCAATACCTTAAATCAAATCTTATCTGAGGGAAAGGCAGAGGAGAGCTTTGAAAGGAAGTCACTCTTTGTGGGAAGGTGTAGTGGTGGAAACCTTGTCCAATTTCCTTTCTGGAAGTTTTAGCTTCCAGTGGCAGGAAGCTCTTAATTTTTTTCTTCATTACTTCTATCAAGCAGCCATGCTCCATTTCTCTCCCTTCCCTTTCATCTTTTAGTTTTGGAATCAGGCCAGAATTTTTCAAATTTTTGAAGGTAAAAAATAGCACGTGAATTTTTTGATGAAAAAAATACTCTAATGAAAAGCATACAAAGACTATTTTGCTCAATCTTCACTGAATTTTCACTGATACTCTTATATATTCCTAGCTCTGCCCTCCTGCTTTCACATTTAAATACCATTCTCCCTTCCCCTGATGTATGATAAACATCTGGACACCAGAGGACCAAGAGCAGGCAACTAAAAGGAGAATGGTATAGAGCATATAATGCATTATTTGAATGCAGGTAACACTCTTGAGGTTTGGTTGGTTGTTAAGTTGGGTACTGTTTTGGGTGACACGTAGTAAGGAGCAAGGGGTAAGAGAAAGAGGGATCAGTCCCATCCACTAACTGGTCTTCAATTTCAAAAGCCCAGTCCTTTGGGATGGGAATTAGCGTGTGATCCTGGAATTGGTAGTGCATTATTATCTGTGTAAGAAATCTAGAAGATGGAAAACTGGGATAACATGAGCCAATTTAGGTAAGGTGGCTGGGTGGGGAAGTTGTTTGGGGGAATGAAGCACTCAAGAATGGAGGGATCCTGAACACCAAAGTCTTGCATTAATATCACCAACTCTAGAGTCTACCAGTAGCTGATGCTGACTGATGTCCAGAAACGGTGGTAAAGTTCAAGTACCAAATTCAACCAAAAATGTGTGTAAAAGAAGGAACATTTTAAATTCTTTTAATGATTTTATTTATTTTTGAGACAGAGAGAGACGGAGCGTGAGCAGGGGAGGGACAGAGAGAGAGGGAGACACAGAGTCTGAAGCAGGCTCCAGGCTCTGAGCTGTCAGCACAGAGCCAGACGCAGGGCTCAAACTCATGGACTGTGAGATCATGACCTGAGCTGAAGTCGGACACTTAACTGACTGAGCCACCCAGGCACCCCTAGAAGGAACATTTTAAAGAAAACTCATGCCTGAATTTGTAACGAAAGTGCAGAAGAATTATCAAACCAATTTTCAGGGAATTAGGGTTTGTGTATATTCAATTATCTAGCCAGTATTCTGTGTGTGCATACTGACAAAACAATTACTCTTGTTTACTCTATTGTCTGAATAGACAGAGTTTCATGGGGAGGTACCTTGGTAATGATGAGAAAAGTGGCATAAACTAAAAACTAAAATTCTGATTCCCTGTGTTTTAGCTTCATCTATCTGAAAGCAAGATTTATGATAATAGTTTTGATTAACATTGAAATGACTCTTACATATTTGTTTTGATAATTATTTCAACACAGGGAACTTCTCACTTAGGTTGTTTCAGTCAACAAGCATGGCGTATATCAAGAATTTTGTTAGTTTCACCCAAAGTCAGTTTTATCTCAATTCCTTTCTTACAATACACTCACACACACATGCATGTGCACGCGCGCGCGCACACACACACACACACACACACACACACACACACTTCTTAGTGTACAGGTGAATGTATGCAATTTTATAGGATTTTTATTTGTATATAAAGTAGGAAACAAAACCTGAAGAACAAAAATTAAAAATGAATGTGATATTATTAATTTCACATTATCATTAGAAATGGACATGAAAGCCAGAAAAAAAAGCTGATGAAACACAAAGAAAGCAATTGGGAAAAAGGTAGGAAACAGTTTTATGTTGCCTTTTTATTTTAGATGTGTTTTCAAAATCATTTGTGAAGGATGGATTTGCTTCTATGACTATCTTTGCCATGCCATATCAATAATTCTCTAGTGACCAAAGTGAAAAAAAAATAATTAAAATAGGTTATTTGGATGAATTGATGTAGTTTATTAAAATAGGTCAGTTTCCATCAAATTTGTTAATCTGGGAGCCCCTAAATAAGTATTTTATGGAGAGTTAGTTTTCATATTCAAATCAGAAGGTTATCATATGTGATTTGTGGTTAAAAGTTAGATTTTTCTTTGGTCTCTCAGGTTGTTCTGTGTAACCTGGTTAAATTAGATCATTAGTCACAAATATCTTAGGTAAAATCACTACTTATGTAAACAATGAACTACAAGCCAACTTGATAGGCAAGAAGTATTTTTGCCACAATACTTAATTAACATTCAAAACTTGAGCCTGGATGAAAATGTAGACTTTTTTAAATTTTTTTTCAGGGGCGCCTGGGTGGCGCAGTCGGTTAAGCGTCCGACTTCAGCCAGGTCACGATCTCGCGGTACGTGAGTTCGAGCCCCGCGTCAGGCTCTGGGCTGATGGCTCGGAGCCTGGAGCCTGTTTCCGATTCTGTGTCTCCCTCTCTCTCTGCCCCTCCCCCGTTCATGCTCTGTCTCTCTCTGTCCCAAAAATAAATAAACGTTGAAAAAAAAATTTTTTTTTAAAAATAAAAAAAAAAAAAAAATTTTTTTTCAAAGAAACAGTTTATTTGGCCAGGAGTTCTTTGGATAATAGGAACATTATTATTATTATTATTATTATTATTATTATTATTAGTTTCTTCCTTGTAATATTCATTTACTGTTAAAATGTAAAGCATGAACATTTTAATAACATTTTAGTATGACTTGTTAGTCATGTTTTATATTTTATGTTAACCAGAACTGAAGCTTACACTGATGATTTCACACTGTAAGCTTCAAATCCTAGAGGGCTGTATTTAATATATTCATGTGGCTTAACTGCTTACCAAGATCCTATAAAAATGGAGAAGAAATGAATGAAGTCAATAGAGAAAATGATTTCTACTTGCCTTCCATATGAAAAACAAAATTTTTGAAAGGTATTATGGAGCTACATAGTATTTATTGATATAATGACAATCAGGGTATAATTAGCCTATGGTTCTAACATATCAGGGCAAGGCCACATAAACAATCTTATATTAAGACCATCTTAATTTAATTTGGATTATTTAAATTACTGTAAAATAAGTATTTTGGTCTTCCATTTATCTTTCTACCTTCTTCATATAATTACTCAGAGACAATAGAGGTCACATGCATAGTTGGTTTCTAACTGATTGTTCTGTTAGACTCTATCTTTTCAACATTGTCTATACTTACTAACATTTGAACTGCATAAACTTCTTGCACAGTTAATTTTAATCTCATAGCCACATAGTCTATATAGGATGGCCTTTTTGAATCTCCACTGGTTTAGAATTGCATAAAGTTCAGTTCAAATAGAAAACAAAAATAACTAGAAATTTGAAGTTTTAGAAATATATTTGGATTTTATCTAAAATGAATTTGTGGAGCATCATCAGAAGAAAATGTGTATTTTGGATATACAGTTTCTTACTTTCTGCCCTGAACTTACATATGTGTTTCTTGGTTCTGCCTCATGGTCATGTAACAGCCACACTAAATAATATTCTCTGCCCCCAAACAGAAAATATTTAAATTTTCCCTCTCTTTCTAGTTATAAAAGACTATTATTTGTAATAGGAACATGAAGTACTTCTGTGCCCAGACGAAAATCTTGCCAACGTTATGAGATCACCAGGAGAAAAACTAGATTGGTATATATGAATATATCAACTTTCAGACATATGCATATAGACTTAATAGCTTTAGTTTGGGGAATAAGATGGCTGTATCACAAAAAGGATAAATTAATTTATTCAAGAGATAAAATATAAACAAAGAAAACATATCAAAGGAAAAATAGTAAAAGTTATGTGAGGAATACCATACCAACATGGTCTTAGGGAACTAATATTTACAAAATTGTTTCTTGTACTTGAATTCCATAAATTTGTATATATGTGACCACATATATATGTACATAATGGGACTGGGAAATCAAATGTGTTTTCATATTCTATCATAGCTTTTCACAGGTAAAATATGCTGTTGTTAGTTTCTAGGCATAAGACAAAAGCAAATTAATAACTATATTTCATGATTGCTTTTGGCTATTGAAAGCTGGGAACAGGAGGGTAGAGGTAATATTTTTTCTTGCATTTACTCTACACAATAAATCATTTCTTTGTTGGTTTTTGTTGTTGTTGTTGTTTTGCTCCCTGTCTTTTTATGATGGATCACTGTGAAGTGGGTTAGGGCAATTGGAATAGGTTCTTCCCCATGGACTTCATTGCTCTACTTAACCTAAAAGACACCCAGGAGCAGAATGTCTTCAGTTATTAACGTGGGTGATGAGAGGCAGAGCTTTGCAATTCTGAGAGAGGCTTTGGAAAATAAGTAGAACTGGGCATCTTGGGTGGCTTGGTTGAGTGACCAGCTTTGGATCTCACAATTTGAAAGTTTGAGCCCCACGCTGGGCTGTTTACCCCTCAGTGCAGAGCCCACTTAGGATTATCTGTCTCCTTCTCTCTGCCCCTCCCCTGCTTTTGTGCTGTCTCTCTCTCTCAAAAATAAATAAACATAAAAAAAAAAAAAAAAGACAAGCAGAACTAACATATTACTAACTAATCTTCAAGATAGGACTTCTCTCTATCTAACTTCCCGTCCTGGATACATACTGAAATAAAAAACAAAAAACAAAACAAAACAAACAAACAAAAAAACCTCAATCATCTATCAGGATAATTATAATATTAAAAACCTAAGTCAGAAGTTGGCATTTTGTAGGTACAATTAAGAGATGTATATCATGGGAACCAAGGCTTTGAAATTTATTCCTCCACTAACTTAAAGTAATGAACAAGAAAATAATTGAGATATGCCATTTCTTGGGCAAAGGCGCTTCATATGGAAAGGACAAAAGCAGTAGAATCTTCATATATGACTATTCAGCCTTTGTGAATGCAGACAAGTGATAAAATATCTATTCCAAAAAATTCAAAATAACTAAAGCATCATTTTAAAATACAGATTAATTAAATAAGACTAATGTTAAAAAAAATAAAAAGCTAATATCATTTCTGCAAAAAAACAGAAAAGAGAGCCTTATGGTTTTGTGGTTTGAAATGTTATAGGCATCAAACATTAAGTTAAATATTTCAACAGTGTTAAAAATAACTACTTAAAAATGATAGAATAGCATGTCTACTGTTATGTTAACCCTGTGTGTATGTTGCTGATACTTACATGTACCTTAAAAGGTCATTTTGTGCCATTTAATGTGACACTAGTCTATACCTTTGATTATAAAACAGTATTTCATCTGTCGGTGCTACATCTGGTTTTTCCCTCCTGGGAACTCTCAGTTTCATAGTTAAAAAATGAACCAGACCAAATTTGTCTGCTTAGTTCCTCTGTCTTAGTGGTTCTCAAAGTTTGTCACTGGAAAGGTAACAATAGCATCACCTAGGAACTCATTAGAAATGCACATTTTCAGCTCTACCTGAGACCTGGTGAATCAGAATCCCTGGGGCAGAATCCCTGAACAAGCCTTCCAGACAGTTCTGACACCTGCTGAGGTGTGAGAACCTCTGTTGCAGGTCAGCACATTCCCAGGTCCCTAACTATCAAAACTCAAATGGTTCCTTCAAGTTCAAGGGCTTGAACTGCCAGTGCCTCTCCATGAATACTCTAAACTACTAGGCACCCTTTCCTTTCCTCAATATTCTGTTCAAATTTTACTGTTCTCAGTCTTAATGCTTCTAATTATGGAAAAATGAAGCCATACTACTACATTTATGTTTATTTATATTTGTAGGCTGCCCTTGTGAAAACAATTGACATTTAAATCTGAGCCCCATGGGGCGCCTGGGTGGCACAGTCGGTTAGGCGTCCGACTTCAGCCAGGTCACGATCTCGCGGTCCGTGAGTTCGAGCCCCGCGTCAGGCTCTGGGCTGATGGCTCAGAGCCTGGAGCCTGTTTCTGATTCTGTGTCTCCCTCTCTCTCTGCCCCTCCCCCGTTCATGCTCTGTCTCTCTCTGTCCCAAAAAAAATAAATAAACGTTAAAAAAAAAAAATTTTAAATCTGAGCCCCATGAAGATATATAGGAATTATATATAGGAATTCAGCCCGAAGGACTTTTCTCTTGAATGGTGCACTTTTTAACATCATGACATGTTTCAGATTGTTCTCTAATTATATTTTGGGCCAAATGTATGCAACCTACTCATTTGCGCATAGTACCCTATGTGAATATTCACATAGGGTACTATGCACAAATGACACTTATGACACTTAATATAAGAGAATTTCTCAAATTGAATAATTCAGTAATATGTCAAAGAATATAGGGTAAAGGTGGTGTATGTTCTTAGAAAATATTAAACAAAAATTTCAGAGGGGATAGAGGAGGCAGTACGTTTATGACATAGTAGATACGAATATATCCTGGAAGAGAAGGCAAAGTTTTCATGAATTTTTAAGGTAAATTAAGTCTTTATAGAAATAAGAGGAGTGGGCTGTGGCTTTAGAACCTTCTCCCCAGCTAGATATAATTGAATGATAAAGTTTTAGAAGCCCTTGTGGGGTTAGAATAGATGTTCTCCAAGACGCCTTTCCATTCAGACCATAGAATCTCATTTTACATAGCACTGTATTGAATGGCTACTAGAGGCCTAGGAGGAAAGACACTATAAAGAATTTAGTAGTTAGAAAAGGGGAGTTGAGAATAAAACTTCAGTGAAACATCTCTTTCAGTGAAGTATAGGAAGATCTATATTCTGTACTTCATTACCACGGAGAAAATCCTTCTGAGAGATCTCAGAAGACTACCAAGAAGAAAGGTAGAGAAATAAATACCTATTTTTTTCCATTAAAATTTACTCTGTAACATGTAGCAAATCACAGCAGAGAAATTAAAGTTAGTTTTGAAATACAGAACAAAATGAAGAAGAAAAAAGAAACTTACTGCCAAGATCCCCTCTGCTTCAGACCCAGATGGCTCATTTTTTCTAAAATGCAGGCAATGCTGTGGCCAAATGCTGTGGTTGTCACTCTTGATGAGAGTGGCTCTGTGATAAGGCACAGTTTCTCTGAAAAGCAACAGGTGCTTACAATTTCAGCTGGTGGCTCTCTCCCTTTTAAAACAGTTATAATTTAACCTGAAAGCTAGCTGCTGATAAGTACGCATATGGGTAGCAATCAGCTAATGAGCTACTAACTTGTTTTATTTGCTTTGGAATGAACTGAGTGTGAACAATTAGAGCTAACATGTGACCTGTCACACAAACTTTAAAAAAAAAAAAAAAAAAAAAAAAAAGCAAGACTTGTTAGAGCTTTAGAAGGATATAAGCCATATTGAACACTTTTACACTTAAAGACTGAGAAAAGTTTCTGGAACTGTTATATATAATAATAAGGGGCTGCCCAGAATGCATTTAATTAAAGGCAGTGCATTTATTTCCTATTGCTGCTGTGACAAATTATGACAAACTCAGAAGCTTAAAAAGCACAAATTTATTATCATACAGTGATGGAGTGTAGAAGTCCGATGCCTGTCTCACTGGGCTACATTCAAGATGTCACCAGGCCTGCCTTTCTTTCTGGAGGGTTTACAGGAGAATCTGTTTCCTTGTCTTATCCAGCGTCTAGAGACTGAAGCATTCCTTGACTCATTGTCCTCTTCTTCATCTTGAAAGCCAGTAATTTTTTTTCTCCCTTTTATTATTGTTCTGAAGTCAAATTTCCCCCTACCTGCCCTCTCCTGCCCCCAGTTTCCTTTATGACTACATTGGGCACATCTGAATAGTACAGGATAATCTCCCCATCCCAGGGTCCCTTCGCTTGGTCATATCTGCAGAAGTCTCTTTTGCCCTCCAAGGTAGCATACTAACAGATTTGAGGAATTAGGGTATGGATCTTTTGGGGGACCCTTATTCTACCTACTATAAATATTGATGAAAGTCCCCGAATTCTTAATCTACCTTACTCCGCTGACTACCATTTGCCTGAAGTTGGCCGCTCAAATCTTACAAGTATAGAAATAATTTATTTTCCCCTCTTTACTTTAAGGAGATACAAGTGGATGATGCTTTCCATTAATGTTCATTGGAGAAGGTTGGGGAAGGCAAGCTTATCAGTTGTTTCAAGCACAGACATTTACTGAGCATCGGGTAGGTTGTGGACATTATGCTAGATGTTGGTTATACAATGATGCCTTAAATATGACCCTGTATTGCTTATGTTCTAATCTTACCTAGCCTCCTACTAGGCGTAAACACACACAATGATAGTAGATTCTCTAGTGTTAACTATAAAGACAAATAGCAACGTCCTCTGATTCATAACAAGAGGTATTTTAATTTGAAAGAGAGAACAGAGGAGAGGCGCAGAGAGAGAGAGAGAGAATGAGAATCTTAAGTAGACTCCATGCTCAGAACAGAGCTAAAGTGGGACTCAATCCAACAACCCTGGGATCATGACCTGAACCAAAATAAAAAGTTGGATGCTCAAATGACTGAGCCATGTAGGCATCCCCATAACAAGAGGTCATTTAGACTTGGGTGTAAGGTAGGGTCTCTAAGGAAGTAACATTTAAGCAAAGGAAAGTGCTAATGGTAGAAGGTATCAAAGGCCCTGCATTGATTATGAGCTGTCTGTGTTTGGGGAAATGAAAGAAAACAGAGATTATTTCTATAGCTGGAGCACAGAGGGAGAGAGCAGTGAGAGGTAAGACTGGTAGGTGGTCTCTTTGGCAGAGTTTGAATTGTATCATAATTCAAAGAATAACAATGAAAGGCTTTAAGAAAGATAGATTGGAGCTGATTTATATTAAAAATTACACTGAAAATGGAGAAGAGATCATTAGGAGCTAAAACCATTAGGAGGTCTTTGAATTAATCCAGGTGAGAACATGGTGATTTAGGTAAACAGGGTTTCCATAGAGATGCAGAGACATATGACGATACCGTATTTTTGGAAACAGACTAGTGATTTAGGACTTAGCATAAGCATTTACTCTCAGATTTCTGGTTTTAGCAACTTGATGGACATTTGACATACTGAGTTTGGGAAACTTTATATTCCCATTTATGGATTCTGGATGATCTTAGAGCAATGTTTACAGTTTTGAGGAGTCAAGTTGAAAAAATCGGACAAAAATTTTTGCATGCAGTTGTTGAGGGTTAACAAATTCCCTTAACCTCGTCCGTTTCACTTTCTAGATTCAAAAGCACTGCAGTGGATATCTTCTGCATATTGAATTCTCCTTTAAAGTAAGCTTCTACATATAAAAAGAGGTTTTACCTTGTTAAAGATCCACTTAAGTTTTTTGGGGATCAAAAGGTTACTTTGCTAAAATCTAGCTCATCAAATTCTATCATTCTATCATTCTTCCTAATCTTAGAACTGCATTGTATCCCTGGTAAGCACACATTTTATGTATTTGTCCTTTTAATGTTTTTTTGTTTTGTTTTGTTTTACAATTAGTCTCTTCTCACAACATTTCTACCCATTCAAAACCTAGCTCCCAAAGTCCCTTACCCATGAAGCTTTTTCTCTTGGCGCCAGTTAGCATCAACCATTCTCTTCATTGGGTTATTCAGGTGTTTGTAATTCTGTATGTCTCCCCAGCTAGAATAAGCTCACTGAGTACAGGAATACAGTCTGGCATCTTTGAGACTCCATTATAGTGAGCACAATAAATTAATAAATAAATATAAATATTATTTATTTATATATTTACTTAATAAATATTTACTGAATTTGATGATTGAACTGAACTGATTTTTCACAATTAATTTCCCATAGATGATGCTACAGCTTCCCAAAACCTATTTATTAAATAGAAATTCACACAGTAGCTTTCAGAAAGCTTTCCTCCGTAAGTAAAGATATGCCATGTAGCTTCAAATATAAATCATTGAAAAAATGACCTTTAGTGGAGACAGTTGTTTCAGTCCATGCAAGTGTGTGTTGTTGCACTGAACATAAGATCTTGCATCAGGCATCTAGAATTTAACCAACCAAGTCACAGCACTTTCTTAGTGTGTGCAGTGTACTTTGACTTTCTGTTAAAGGCTGATTAACTGTCAACTTTCATACAAATTGTCTTATTAAGTAACTTATAGTATCAAGACTGAGAGCTATTAAAACAAAATGTTGGGGGCACCTAGGTGTCTCAGTCAGTTGAGTGTCCAACTCTTGATTGCAGCTCAGGTCAAGATCTCATAGTCTGAGATAGAGCCTTAAGTTGGGCTCCAGCATGGAGCCTGCTTAAGATTCTTTCTCTCTCTCTCTCTCTCTCTCTCTCTCTCTCTCTCTCTCTCTCTGTCTCCCTCTCTGTCTCTGTCTCTCTGTCTCTGTCTCTCTCTGTCTCTCTCTCTGTCTCCCACAATCCCCCTTCAAAAATTTTTTTTGAGGAATTTGTGTGACTTCTTAATGGTTTTTATTCTGAAAACAAATAAAAACAGATTATGAAGTGCACTCAGGTGATAGTAAGACATGCAGTTTCCTGTCCTGAAGTTAGTGTCATCTCTTTGACTTGAGCAGAGATGCTCTGAGTCCTATGCAAGTGTCCTGTCATCTGTTTTATAGTACCTTTTGAACCCTCAGCTCTATACCTCTCTGTCCATTTCTTACATGGCATTTAACACCGTGAGCTCATGAGAAAATTGAAGTATGCCAACCAAGAAAGTAACTTACCCTAAGGAAATCAAAGTGCATTTATACTAGATAGCAAAAGAAATGATACATTTTTACTACTTCCTTATAAAAATTTTTAATGCTTATTTATTCTTGAGAGAGAGAGAGAGAGAGAGAGAGAAAGAGAGAGCGTGAGCAGGAGAGGGACAGAGAGAGAGAAGGAGACACAGGATGTGAAGCAGGCTCCAGGCTCTGAGCTGTCAGCAAAGAGCCTGATGCGGGCTCAAACTCATGAACTGCATGATCATGACCTGAGCTAAAGGTGGACGCTTAACCAACTGAACCACCCAGGTGCCCCTATTTTTACTACTTCTTAATATAATGAACTACATGGTGTATCGTATCTAGTCTGTTTTTATTAAGTGTACTTATTTATTTTGAGAGAGAGAGAGGGAGCATGGAAGGGGCAGAGGGAGAGAGGGAGAGAGAGAATCCCAAGCAGACTCCGCACCATCAGCACATAGCCCGATGTGGGGATTGAACTCATGAACTGTGAGATCATGACCTGAGGCGAAGCTGGAGGCTTAACCAACTGAGCCACCCAGGTGCCCTTCATATCTAGTCTTAATCCCTAAAACTTGGTTTCCTACTTTTCCTTGCCCTCTCATTGTTACTGGTCTATCCTGTAAAAACAGTAGCAATTCTTTTTAGTAGTATATCTTGCATGTTGTTAATGTTATCTTACTATATTCATTATATTATATCATCTATTATATCTGTTATATATATATATATATATATATATATACATATATATATATATATATATATATATATATATGAAATAATATTTTCTCGTCCAAAGGATGAAATAAAACCTAGCACTGTGAATTATGATCAATTGTCATGTAGGCCACATGCCCATAAATACCAAAGAAGTTGAGAGAAGGGGGCCATCAAGACAGGTGAGGAGGACAGTGTCATGTCTATAGAGCATAAATGCCACAAACACTTATACGGCATTTCCAATGGTGCCCATAACCATCTGTGTAAATGCAAGTCAGCTTACCTTTTTAACTTCCTATATTCCTCAAATAGAGATATTAACGTAACGATCTCCTGGTACTAAATTATGTAACATGTACTGTGCTCATCACAATACCTGACATATAATGGGTCTCAAAAATATGTGCAGAAATTATAAATATGAATATGAATTATTATGCATTACTATCATTATGATCGTCATCGTTATTATTAGAAGTAGTATGGTGTAGGTAGTAAAGTTCAAATGCAGCAGAAGTCTCCCAAGGGCTGGCTTTAAAATAGCCCCCAGATATTCCACTGAGAATACCACTGCAGTGATGGTAATTGGTACTGTGGGAGATTGCAAACAGGAAACCTAAAACTCATTACTGTGTGTTGTTTCTCAGTGCTGAACATTACAAATGCTGAGCTCTGTAATCTGGAATAAAGACAAATTGACCTCCAGCTTTTTATTGTAATCGTTACAGCTGCTCAAAATATCTCCTCCATAGCAGCTACACAAAGAGATGTTCTTGTGTTTGTAGTTAAGCTGGAATAGATAGCATTACTTCTCAGCCAACAAATTTCATGTTTTGTGAGTTGTGGCCAAATACATCAGATCCAGTGGTCCAGATTAGGAATTGAAAAAGGAGTTTGGTGGAGAGTAAGAATGGCATCTTCTCCCTGTTTGTTCACTGGAATGCCACAAATGAACTTTATGGGAAACACTTTATTTTGATGAAAACCAGGAGAAATTTCATAGAAACATTTAAATACAGCTTTCATTGAATTTAGAATGGGAGTTTCAAAGAAGGATTAAAAAAAATCCTTGTGAAGGAGATGGTCATTTTGGAAGCAATTTTACAACAGATTTTTTTTTTTAAGAAAAATTCCTTCATCTTGAAATACTTTCAATGTGTCATGACCTTCATTGGCCCTTTAACTTTACCTGGAAAAGATCTACAGGTGTCAGTCTGTGTTAGCCCAGTTTCTTCTCTGCAATACTATGTGTTTCATGAAGCCCCCACTGTGTGCAGCATGCTTGGAGAGCAGGGAGGGGCAAATGAAACATATGGACGAAGTAACTCACATTCTATTTTTACAACGACTTCCAAAATATGTAGAGTATTCTTCAGAGATTTCCAGGCTAAAATACATGAAATTTATAGACATCCTTCTGCTCATAGCAAAATCAATAATATGAAAATTACATTTTATTTATTCTTTATTTCTACATATTAAAATAGAATAAGTATTTTTTTCTGTAGCAAATCATGATAATTTAAAAAACATTTTGCTGTATCTAACTGCTTGGTAAATCTCAGTGAGGACCTTTTAGTGTTTTTAGTATCATTTTTCTGGAAATTATTCTCCAGGAATTTTCTTATATTGCTTTCACCTTCCAAAAAAAACAGAGCTAATTGAAAATTAAATTGTATTATTTATCTTAGAAATTAATAAAGGCTTTATAGAAAAAGTTAGAAGATTAATTTTCAGTTTTTCTATTATTCCATATTAAATTCCGTGCTATTATTTACCCTTAAAATTATAAATTGCTTTCTGTATTTTATTGATTATTCAGTAAGCTAAACATAGACTGACTGAAGCTGTTTCTGATTATAGATAATGCAAAGAAGCAAAGAACATGTGCACTTTTGATTTCTTATACATCAGAGCCTTTTCATTAAAATGATTAACTTCTGTGTTGTCACAATGATGGTAATAAGTTTGAGTTCTAAAAGGATAATTTGCAATACATATATATTCTAAAAATATAATTTCAATAAAATTCCTCGAAAACATCACACTTCCTTCAATAATAAGAATCCTTTTAAGGACACCTGTCAGCACTTCTCAAAGGGAAGATGGAAGTATATTAAAGTTTGTTCAGATGCCTTTGAAATAACATGACTAAAATATTTTGTAAATTCTTTTCTCCTGGGATTTCTAATACCCTACATTCTTGTTCATTAATCGCATGTTGAGATTCTAAGGTCTAAAAGTTGTTGCGTCCACATAGGGCCACCCAATCAGACCGAAAGCTAATTGCTGGCAAAACCCCATTGCTTAGTGTCTACAGTGATGTACATGAAGGAACCACCCAACATGCAAATCATCCGACCTTGACATTATCAGGAGACAGAAGATTGTATCATGTAAGCTAATCCTATCCCCCAACATGTTTTTGCCTTTTTCAGTGCTGCGGCTTCTCCTTCTCCTTCTCCCCTCCCCCTCCACCTTCCTTCCTTCCTTCCTTCCTTCCTTCCTTCCTTCCTTCCTTCCTTCCTTCCTTCCTTTCCTTCTTTCTTTCTTTCTCTTAAGAAAGTGTTTTTGTCAGTGATCTATCAAGGTAAACTGTGTCATCATTACTGTTTTTTTACTATAAAGTTTTTATATAAGTTTTAAAGAATTTAACTTAATAAAAAATTATTAAGCTTCTATGTGATTTATTTTTAATTCACAAATATATGATGTGGCATAATAAAGAGAGCGTGGAGAATAGAGTTATATACTCTGCTTCACTCCTTACCAGATGTGTGGCCTTGGGAACATCTGTTAATCCATTCTGAATCTGTTTTCTCCATTCTAACCAATACTTCTAATTGTGGGGTTTCACTTGTATAAAGGCAATAATGCATGTAGCAAAGAGGATACAATAAACCCTAAAGAAATGTTAGTGGATACTCCCTTTGCCCCATATTATGAGAAAGCGAATCTGGGTAATGGGCTTGTTGCCAGCCTTTGGCTGGATGAGATGCTGTAGTTGTGAGCAAACAGCAATTCAGATGGATTCTGTAGGAGCCCTAGAGGAAATCTGGTCAGAGGATAAGATGATAATAATGCAAAAATATAAATACTAATTATATACATAAAAATACAGTGCCTCTTCTTTTCCCTCGTCAAATTCACAGAAAAGTTGCCTTTGGGTAGGGACAATTATCCTTTATTATTCCCTTCTGTTTTCCATACTAAATTTAGTATATCTTTTGAGATGATTTCAGAGGAATAAAAATATGACCAGGTAGAGTGAAGAGCGTATAGAAGACTCGGAGCATAATTTGTTTGGACTCCCCGACCTGCTGCTTTAGGCCTCCTGGTAACTCCCGGTAAAAAAGTTGTTCTTTCTCAAGAGATTTTTGTTTAGAAAGGAGGCAGTGACAGCCAATAGTCAAACACTGTTTTATCAATTCATATATTTGTGCAATAAATATTAAGCACCTATTCTTTACAATATCCTGTGCTATGGGTAGAGAGACAGTGATGAAAATGTTTACAGTAAAACTTTGGATTGTGAGTAACTTGTTTGGCAGTGTTCTGTGAGATGAGCAAACATTTCTAATAAATTTTAACTTGATCAATGAACGATGTCTTGCAATACTGGTAGTACATAATGCTGAACATCACATGATCACAACTGAACCAATGATTCTTTCTTCCTCTGTCTGTCTCTCTGTCTGTCTCTTTCTGTCTCTTCCCTTTTGCTGCAGAATTGTGGGTGATCGTCACCCATGCTCAGATGCTCAGTGTTGGGCCACGGTCTTTGGCAGAGATCACTGATTTTTCAGAATGTTGGAAGGTGCCCACAATCGGCACTAGTGTGTTTTTTGTCACTTCAAAGCACCTATGAAGAGAAGAATAAGCTTAGGAATACTTTGCTTTTCCATACAAGAGTAAACTTAGGAATACTTTGCTTCATTCTAGGTCAGGCTCCCTGCAGACAGAGACCCTTTTTTCCTGTGCTGCCTCATTGGCAGTTGCATTAAATACAGTAATGACAAGAGTTTATTAATACTGTACTGCAGTCAACATCCATGCGAGTGTATTCAATGACCTAACAGATAGCAGTGATTCCATTAGTGACAGTGAAAACTGTCCTACACATATCTTGTTTCCCTCACACCAGACACAAAGGTTTTCAAAGGTAAGTTCAGGGTAATCTGTTTATTTTTCTTTATATTGTGTATTTTATTTATTATTGCAATATTGTAATCATGAATATTTTTGGGTTGTGGAACAAATCATCTGAGTTTCCATTATTTCTTAGGGGAAAATTCTCTTTGATATACAAGTGCTTTTTTCAAAAAAGAATGCTTAAAGTCAAAATAAGATTTTGTTTTTATTATCCAACAAAACTGGCTAAAGATAAGAATATCTAAATGTAGATTGATCAAAAATTGATTCTGAATTTTTCCAAAACATACAATACTGGAGTCTAAGGAAAATATCTTGCCACAACACAAGTAGGGATGGTGGGTAGTCATCTGGAACATCCCATAAAGTCATTATTTATTCAGATTCAGTGAAACTTACAGTTCATTTTTTTCCCCTTAGCCCACCAAAACTAACTCATTCCTTCTATTTTCTGGGTAATGTTAGGCATAATTTGAATGTCAGTCATCATTTTGTCTTCAAATTGTCTTTGCTTGGTCTACTATTGCATAGAACTCAAAGGTCACAAATGCCATGGACGCTGAAGCATGACAAAAGGCAGAGAAAGACTGTTATGTTTCCACTTAAAATTTCTTTTCTGCCGATTCCGAAAAGGCTCACTCCCTAGAAGATACTTTGTCTCAAAGAATAAAAGGATCCCGTTTTCCTTGACATCATGACTGTTTCATCCTTTCTGCCTTGCATATGGATTAGTGAAGAGAATGCAAGGTTGGTGATTGATTTTGTATTTTGTTAATTGCCACAGGTTACCACATGGGTACTCCACAAACAAAACAGATGATACATGACTCAACAAATAAACTGAAAAGGCACTGTACAAATGCCAAAACATTTTATGATATTTGGCATGTTGAATTCATCTTGTGGCAAAAATATTTGCTATGAAAATCTTTTCATCAACATTGTGAGATAGGTCTTTATGATAGATTTCTTGCTAAAAAGGGTGATAAATATATTAAAAAAATGGCTTTTTAATGGTGAAGATTTATGAATGGAAAAAAAGATTTTGGCATCTCATCCTCAATGATACTGCCTTCAGTATATATGTAGAATGTGAGTCCCACTGAAAGGTTGGGACTAAGTTTGGTTTATGTTTTTCTCAAAAAAAAAAAAAAAAATGTCAGGGCTAAGAGGATAGTCTTATAAATTGCATCCAGTGAAAGAGTGAGCTGAATTGAGGGGCTATAATGCCTGAAGTCTCAAGAGGACTCCTTACCTTAAAACATCATTTCAGTACTCATCATGTGATAGCTTATATTTTATCCATAAGAACTCCAGGGTTTTTTAAAAATATTTTTATTTATGAATGAGTGAAAGTGGGGGAGGGGCAGAGAAAGAGGGGGACAGAGGATCTGAGTGGTTTTCATGATGACAGCAGAGACCCCAATGTGGGCTCGAAATCAGGAACCCAAGGTCTTGACCTGAGCCGAAGTTAGATGCTCAACCAACTGAGCCACCGAGGTGCCCCAAGAATTCCAGTTTTATCTTTTGGTACAATCGGATCTTCGTCACAGTATATTAAGACCCTGAATGAAAACTTTCCATCCTTCCAGGTTAACATTTAAGGAAAATAAAAGCAAACTAGTGTCAGGAACCTACTACTGCAGATTCTTCATATTCACTTGGATCCAGGATTGAAGTTAATGCATGTTACTTGGTTCACAACCAAAGAAAATATGAAATAAACTGGAGTTTATCATACTGAAGATAGTGTTTACATGTATCGTCTCCATACTGAACCTAGACTTGACTTCTTGGGCTGCTTTCACTGTTCTCCCTGAACTGAAAAAGAATCTGACTGAACTACCCAAATGTAATTTGCTGTATTCTCCCCTAAAGGCCTGGGCATCAACTAACCCCACGACTGGAGCCTTAGACTAGAACTACCAGGAAACCCAATTCTTCATGTTTTAGAGTCCCCAAGGACTCTTCCTGCCTAGGGATTATATGATGATTTCACCAATATTCATTTGACTTCTATTCATTGTAAAGTAGCCACAATTTTGAGACAGGAACACCAAACATTAGGAGTAAACTCAATAGTGAGCGAGAGCCAGGGTGACTCAGTCAGTTAAGTGTCCAACTCTTGATTTTGGCTCAGGTCACGATCTCACAGTTGTGAGATTGAGCCCCTCATCCACTGAGTGTGGAGCCTGCTTGAGATTCTCTCTCTGTCCCCCTTTGCCCCTCTGCCTTTCTCTCTCTCTCTCTCTCAATCTTTCTCTCTCCACCCCCCCCAAAAGTCATTGATATAAAATATTTTAAATGTTCTAATACTTGAAAAAAAGGAAAAGAGCTTTAAAATGTTGGATTGGGTGGGAGAGTATGTTGTTGCCTTATGTTGTAGTAGGTGCTTTACCTTTGGACCTGGGCTGTCAAAATGATTTTATTCATGAACGAAGCTTGTTTAAAGCTGCAAAGAAAGAGAGAAGAGAAGGAGGGTTAAAAGAAAGAAGGAAGGGAGGAGGAAGGGAATAAGGAAGAGAGAAAAGGGAGAGAAGAAAGATGGCAAAGGGAAAAAACTTAAAAATATATAGAATTCAGTATATTGTAATTTCAAACTTCCTTAATGATCTTAACTTACACAGAACATAGCATATGAAAGGAGGAGGAAGAAAAGAAAACTTACTGGATCTTAATGGATTTAACAAAGGCTCCCTTAGTAAATGCTGCTATAGTGTTTATGGTACAACAAGGGGAGCCCATATTACCTTTAAGTCGTGCCTTTCCCATGGCCTGTATTGTCTAACCTTATACTACATTTAATCAAGTTTGATGGGCTGCATAACAAAGGAGGAATTCCAGATAGTATTTGCTCTCATTCTTTTATTCCCTGGGTAGATATAGGGAAGAGGCCAAAACATGAATCTGAGGAATGAAGAAGTTTTAGCATAATGCACTGACCTCTAGAGCAAACTCGTTCCACATGAGAGTGTTCACGTTAATAAAAAGGCTAGCATCATTAATTCCATGATCTCTTGTTTTGACAGCCAAGATGAATCTGTCTGTTTTCTTAAACATTCTGTCCTCTTTCCTGAATAGAGATTACATCTACAATCATGGCAGTGAGCAAATTAATACTATTTTTTGAGAGGAGATATGTAATAACGACCACCAGAAAAATTGAAAAAAAAATATTTAGGGTGTTCAAAACGTAAATCTTTACAGTGGTTTTATAAATGTTGGCAAAAAGTTCCTTCAAATGTTTTCCTGTATGTATACAAACTTTTGAAGTCACTGGGAAACGAGCTGATAAAATCACTGTAAAGTTTGCAAAGTTAAGATAATTGCAGTGAAAAAGGAGCTGTATTCTCTTTATGGCCCAGTCTAAATATAAAAATTCCTTCTGAATTGATTGCAACCTTGACTCAGCATGTTTTCATTCCAGGACTCTCTAGATACAGAGAACAAATAAACTTCTACATTGTTTAGCTAACCTACTAGCTCTTTAAAGCTGTGCTGAGCATTAAATGATAATTTTCTAAATGCTTCTTAGAGTCATAGAATTCAAGGAGTCAGCTTCTAAAACTCAGAAATAGATTGCTAAGGCCCTCTTCTTTCTTTTTGTGATATGCCTATATCTAGCTCAGTTATTTAGGGGCATAAAAAAGGAAAGTAGGTGGAAACACATAAACTAAGGGTTTCTTGGAAAGATAGACGATGAATAGTCAGGTATTGAAGACCCAAAAACGAGATGAGGGTGTCTCAAAAGAGACTGTGTTCACTTCTTAACATTGATCTTAGTATAAGATCAATCCTTATGCACAGACATATTTTCCACCATGCCTAAATTCTAACCACATGCCCACATTTGCATTCTGGCTTCAGATTCTCCACCACTGGCCCAATCGAGGCAAACCTGGATTTTCTTCAATTTTTGTTGCAGTCTGTCTTAATTGGCTACTCCAAAAACATTCCCAACCTTCTTCTCTTTTACCACTTCCAAAACAGTGGCTGGAAAGCCAATTAATTGCTTTCCCGGGTACCTGTCCTGTTACAATAGCTAATAAATATAGTTCCAGCCTGTGAGAAGTAAAAACTCTCATGGGGTTTAGAGAACGGGTTTAGTTCTGAAAAAAATTGCTTTCCTAATGGCAAAAGGCATGGTGAATTTTCGGCTCTTGCCTATTCTTCTTGCCTTAATAATAGTGGCATATCCATAGCTGCCACTTGTCCATATCATCACAAGAAGATAGGCATGGTGAGAAAGACCAACGGTCTTAGAGTGGCAAAGTAGGAAGAGCCTGCCTCTCTGATGGCATGCTTGAGTGTCCAAGCAAATGTCAGCAACGCCTATTCCCAGATTATGTCTGTACACAAAATAACTGCTATTGTTTAAGCCACTGTAGTCTGGCTTTCTGAATGTTACAGCTCAGTATATGTCCACGGGATTAAAAATCTTCAAGGAAATGCTTTTTGTATTTTGTGAACTATAAACATATTTGGTTTTATTAACATACATCTCCACCATTTCTTACTGAATTGTCAAACCGATCACAGTAAAAATGTCTAGAATATCTTAAAAAAAAGTATAGAAATGTCATTTTATGTAAACAAAACATGTTAACCACTTGGCACAATCAGAAATCTTGGTGAAGTTTTACATCTCATATCTATTATCTCACGTATCTCTTGGTTTATCAACTCTTTAGCTTCATGGCATGAGCCTATTTGTCTTCCCAGTATTCCCTGTAGTGATAACGAAAGGACGTCGCATGATTCATGAATTGTGCCACTAGAAAAGGCATGTAGAATTTTTAAAAACGTGACTTCATTTTGTCATGCAATAAATCATTTTAATAATTATACTTTCATGGCTCAGCATTTGATAGACTTCTATAATTATACAGTGTCAGCAGCATGGCCAACCCAACTTTTTTCCCACTGCTCTTATGCCAACTCAGTGAAGCACAGCCCAGTGCAATAAAAATAACGGAAGGGTGTTATTAGTAGGTCCTAGGCACTACCTGCTAACTATGTGGTTTTGGTTAATTTTATCACTCTCTGCTTAAGCTCCACTCTCTGTAACATGGAGATAGTTTTTCATATTGTTTCCTGATTAAGTAAGAATCATAAAACTAATAAATCATAAAACTTGGCACATATTAGACACTCAATATATATCAGCAACTTTTTGTCCTTCCCTGATGCATTTATTTTGTTGTTGTTGTTGTTGCTATGAGAAGATTCATATTTACTTCCATTGGATGCTAATTGAGGTAAAATACGTAGGTCAGTTTGTATTGGTAGGAGCAAAACCCCCCATATCTCATGTAATAATCTGTGCAGCATAAAAGTTAAAATAGAAATTGTATTTCCTGATTATATAATGCTTCACATGTTGAAAGCTGACCATGTGTTTGACATCTGTTATGGCTATGAGTGGATTATCTTTTTTAAGTTAGCTTTTTTAATTTAGCTACCATTTTGATCATGTCTATTTTATAAATGAAAGACCAAAGATTCATAGAATATGAAGAACCTACTCGAAGCCTAGTAGCTCATTAGTAGTGGAATTTGGTGGACTTCAGGTTTGAACGAAATCTCCATTATTTTAGAGCCTAGTCTTTAATTCATACAAGGCCTGCACAGGAGTTGATAATATATAATTGATCAAATACTATAACATGGATAAACTTTTCCTTAGTCTTCAGAAACCTTTACACATTTTTAACTGGAACTACTCATTTTCATACTCTCTTTACCCTCTTACTCTTTAGAGGGATGTGATTATCTCAAATAATCTGTTTATAATCCATATGACGCATGGTTCAATTTGTTAAGGAGTATGCTGCAATATTGCAAACATAGCTGCTCAGTAAAATGGTGGTTACAGGTGGGAATAAAGGGGAGATGTTGGTCAGAGAGTATAACTTCAGTTATAAAATTCATGAGTTCTGGAGATCTAATGTATAGCATAATTAATAATAATGTATTAAATACTTGAAATTTGCTAAGAGTATATCTCAAGTGTTCTCACCATATAAACAAAAGGTAACTGTATCAGCTGATGGGTGTGTTAATTAGCTTGGTTGTAGTAATCATTTCATAGTACTTATCAAAACATAGTCGTCAACGTAAATATATATAATGTTTATTTGTCAATCATACTTCAGTAAAACTGGGAAATAAATGAATTAACAAACAAACAAAAACTCTTGCTTCAAAAAGAAAGGAAAATATAGTTTCTCAAATTTTTAATAAGTCTGAAATCCAAGATGTGTACTTAAATTTGGCAGCTTTTATGCTGTGTCAGCCGATAGGACAGGATCAACAGACCTACTTAAAGCCAAAACACCAAAAACCTGAATTCTGCTCTGCTGCCTTCATATAAATATTTCATTCATGACACCCAAGGATTGTCATATGTGACAAACAACAATTCTTACATAAATTGCTTAGTTTCATTTATTCATATCCTTAGGAGATGAATGTAAGCAGATCTAAAGCTTGCTTAACTTTTAATGCATTTTTTTAGAAAAGATATGAATTGTGAATAGGCTGTTGGAAGCAAGCCTTATAAATCACCTGAACTGTTCCACTATTGGCATGTCTTGGAGTCATTATGTATAATTGGTTAATGGTGTATTTATTCTCACATTATTGGATCAGCTCCAGGGATAATCACTGATGAGTTTCAAAACTCCAGGAGGATTTCTGTGCAGAGGTAAATGAATTAAAAAACAAGATAAAACTAATTACTTTTATTTAAATTCAATTTTGGGGGTAATCGTTCTGTCTTGGGGGTCTTGCAGCAGTTTTCAGAAGTGATAAATTTGCTTTAGTTTGCTAACTTGCATTCCCTAGAGCTCAGAAATTAAATCATTGGTGATGAAAGTAGAAAGAAAGTCATTCGAAATAAAGTTCATGGTAGAATTTCTCACCTGAGTTCTTCATGCTTTCTTTTCTTTTGATCCCTTATCTTACTTAACTTAGCCTCTAGAAACTTGATAAATACAACCATTTTCAGAGACAAAATCAAGTGCACATCATTTGTAGGTGTCAGGATTTACCAATAGCACAATACAAAAAGGCTTGTGTATACTTCATTGAAAGCATCTGCCCTGATTGGACATAGAAAATGTTGACTGTGTAGGGCTATACTTTTCATTTAAAGCAACTGGATATGGTTAAGTAATAAAAATTCAACAGTTTTTTACTCCCCTATGCTTGGCTGGATTATTATTTTTAAAAGATGTTTGATATGATATTGTTAGAGCCCATTTGATGTGGGAACATATATACCATTTGAGTGTGAGTATGCCTGGAATAGGTCTACAAATTAAGTATTACATCTAATGTATGTTCCATGAGATAAATAGGACTTTTCTTGGCATATAACTTAGGGAAAGGAGTGCAATGAGAAATGAATTGCAGAAGGCTTTGATGAGTATATCAATTAGAATTAGATTCAGCTACACATAAATGAAGATTGATATAGAAGTGGTTTAAATAAGAAGTGAGTTCTATCGTAAATGAAGTCTGGAGCTAGGTGTTGCCATATTGGTGCAATTAGTCTATCATCATCAGGAATCAAGGATCCTTCTAGTTTTGTTGTCGTTGCTCTAATACTCCTCCTTTTTTCCCAAGTTACTAACCTGTTGAAGCAATGAATGTCAGTGATTGAATGGGTTGAGGAGAAGAAAGACAATAAAGAACCAGTAATAGAAGTTATCATTGCCATTATTCAACTGTTTGTGTGCAATAGATTTAAGGAAAAGCCGAACCATCAGAAATCAGGAAGATCAGCAACGAAGTAGAATTAAGACCTATCCATTGAACTGAAGAGAGATTTTTAGAAGCTCAACCATCTCTTAGTACTTAGGGACTTCAACATAAATGGAACTCAACTGAACTATGAATTTTCTCACTATTTTCCCATACTTTTCACTCATTCTTTAGCTCAATCAAAGGACATAGGACTCGTTGCTCTTGTAATATGTGTATGTATCACATTTGAATCACTTATAATTTCATAGAAGCCACATTTCATCATTTGTGTGACATAACGGCATGTCATGTAGATGAAAAGATGCCATAAAAACTGAGTTGTATAAAATATATAAAATAAAATGTCATTGGATGAGGAATTAGTTTAATGCCCCCTCATTATGCTAAGCTGTGATATTTAAAAATTTTCCTTGAGGAAGTGAAAATTTAGTGGACTAGACACATAGTTTGTGACCTAGATTACAGATCTTTTCTCTATTTGGCAGTTTGTTGTTATGAGTTCACACACGCACAAAAAGCAATGAATTTAAGTCAGTGTCCATTGTAATTCATGAAATGTTAAGAGTTTCTCTATAAATGCTTGTTGAATAACTAAATGTATGAATAAATTAAAGAATTACTTGGGAGAGTTGCTACAAGATAAAGGTTTAAATTTCATCACCATTAGTGTTTATGAATTAATTACCTAGTTGCTATGTTTCTTCATATGTACTATAAGCTGATTCTGTCACAGCAAATTACAACAAAAGTGCATTCAGCCTTTGGATAGCTGTCTTCTTAGAGATCATACCACGGCTGAATAATGAAAATCATTTGATTGTTCTTCTCTTCTGTCAAAAACATTTAAAGTTGGTGAAATACATTTTTTTAAAAAATGTGTATACCATATGTGGATGACTTACCACCATGCCCTCTTTACAAAGCCCAAATACGTGAAAATCAGATGTAGTACAGGGGTGCATGTTCCAAGAATGATCCTGCTTTTTGAAATTCTATGTAAATTGCTTTTTCCTCTTTAAAATTCCAAGTTTTTGCAAACTTGCCAGTCCTTGGATCTTTTCGTTTGTCCTTTTTTTTTCCTTACAGTTTGTCGTATTAAAAGTTCTACTTGAGAGTCTGACGAGCCAAGGATATTGTATATAAGCCTTATTGTCAGGGATCTTACATTGGATAGTGGCAGAGAAGTGACTAAAAAGTGACTGTTGCAGAAACGGGCAGATGCTATAAGACCAACACCATTCCTATGAGGGCATATAAGAAAGTTATTATCTAATGAAATTACCACTTTCATTCAGATCGAGGGACTAGGAAAGGCTTGATAAAGAGCAGTATTATGGCGACATGACAGTATTTACTTACTGATCTTTATTCCCTTAATTTCACCGTAGAAAATAATGACTAGAGGATATAGTAGACCACATTTAATTCTGAACCTATCTTTTCAGAAAGATTTTTTAAGTTTTAGTATAAATAAATATCTCCTATAGATCCTGAAAAATAGATTCCTGCTCAAGTAAGTCATTCAGTAGGTCTAGGATGAGGCTCAAAGAACTGCAGTTTCAACAGTATCCCAGGAAATTTTAATATAGATACTTCTTGAACCACACTGTGGAAACACTGACTTGGGGGAGTATGAATATTTCTTGAAATCTGACTGTAGGAGCTCACTGTGTGTATATTTGTATAGAGAAACATAATGGACTTTCATTTTTAAATATATTATTCTGGGCATTTGCTTAGATTTGTTCTTATGTACATGACAAGAGATGATTTTAGGGATATAAAACATCCTTCACCTCATCCCTAGTAACCTAGTAAATCCTATGCAGAAAGGCTTAAATACTAACTTGATATAATACAGCATGGGTTCATCAAAAATTCAGTCTTTAAATGTATTTGTAACAAAGTTTCTAAGAGTAATGTACACTTACAATATGATTTCACCACAGGCAGTATGGAAGCACTACTTTTCTGATTGCTTTCTATTATTCCCACTGAATGTTTGAATACATTTACTGACTTCTAAAATACCTACAAAACTCATAGAAGTCTGATACAAAGAATCTTATTGAAATGTACGGCATATAAACCCTGTGTGATTTTTTTCTCTCCTTATTTTAGAATTTGTTATCAGTCTGGAATATGTTCAGAAATTGAGTTGATATTTGCTCTCTCTAGGGCATCAGTACCTATGGAGAAGATTTCTAGAATAGGGTTCAGGTTGAAATCCCAGATCAGCTTCAGGGTTTATCAGAGAAAACTTAATCTCTAGGGTTGGAAATAGTCTAGAGCAGTATTTCTCATAGGAAGGCAAGGCAGTCCTTCTCAGGCTCCCAAATTCTTCACCCACCTGCCATCCCCCAAAGCCTCCCTTTTATCTGCTCTTCTTGTCTAAAGCGGCTTCTCTGACTTCCTGGCTCCAGCCAGCCTACCATTTTCACTTACGTAACCATCTTGTCTCTAGATTCCAATTTGGATTCTCACATCCGTCAACTGACAGTGTTTTTCCATGATTGAAGTGCATATACTTTTAAAGTTACAGACAAAAAGTAAGGAAAATCTAACCATATTTCAGATAAAAACTGATTTTCATTATTGAGTATCCTGGGGAAAGTCTTGGGGACAAGGAATAAGATGCAGGTGTGAGGAGACATGGCCAAGATTCTGGCACTTAACACAGCAAACTGAACACAAGAAAAAAAGCAGAAGGCATTCCAGTAGTTTAACAAAACTGGAATGTGAGACTTC
Organism: Puma concolor; assembly: GCF_028749965.1. Classification (NCBI taxonomy): domain Eukaryota; kingdom Metazoa; phylum Chordata; class Mammalia; order Carnivora; family Felidae; genus Puma; species Puma concolor. The sequence continues at coordinate 19,767,999 of NC_141672.1, forward strand.
TTACCAAATTAACCCAGATTTGGATCCTGGCTCTTCCACCTACCACCTGGATGGCCTTTGACAAATCATTTTACTTCTGTGGGTCACAGCTATCTAATTTGCTAAGATATGGTTAGCAATATTTATTTTGATGGATTATTATACCAATTAAATTAGACTCTGCATATAAAATAATTATTAAAGTGAAATTTAGCTTAAGGTATATTACCTGCTTTTTACAGTTCATCTCTTTCTTCATTTATTTTTTATTTAAATCTGAGTTAGTTAACATATAATGTAATAATGGTTTCAGGAGTAGAATTTAGTGATTCATCACTTACATAGAACACCCAGTGCTCATCACAACAAGTGCCCCCCTTAATGAGCATCACCTATTTAGCCCATTTGCCCAGCCAACACCCCTCCAGCAACCCTCAGTTTGTTCTCTGTATTTAAGAGTCTCTTATGGTTTGCCTCCCTTTCTGTTTTTATCTTATTTTTCCTTCCCTTCCCCTGTTTTCATCTGTTGTGTTTCTTAAATTCCACATATGTGTGAAATCATGATATTCATCTTTCCTTGACTGACTTATTTCCCTTAGCATAATACACTCTAGTTCCATCTGCGTTGTTGCAAATGGCAAGACTTCATTCTTTCTCATTGCTGAGTAATATTCCATTGTGTATATATACCCATCTTCTTTATCCATTCATCCATCGATGGACATTTGGGCTCTTTCCATGCTTTGGCTATTGTTGATAGCTCTACTATAAACATTGGGGTATATGTACCCCTTCAGTGCAGCATTCCTGTATCCTTTGGATAAATTCCTAGTAGTACAATTGCTGGGTCATAGGGTAGCTCTATCTTTACATTTTTGAGGAGCCTCCACATTGTTTTCCAGAGTGGCTGCACCACTGGTGCAGCAGTAACAATTCATCTTTTAATTTTTCAAGTGATTTTTGGATAAATTTGCTAAACACTTCATTCATTGTATTTTCTGTTAGGTTTATGGCATTGCCGTTTTCCATACATGTTGATGCAAAAAATAGACATATTTGTTTAAACATGAATAAATAAAATGTAAATAAGTATATCTATTTTTAAATGCCTCTTTAAATAAATTTTCTTTGTAACTAGCAATGCAGGACAGAACTGGACATTCCAAAATATTTTATACTGGACTCCTGGTTGAGAAAGTATTATATGGGAAGCTGCCGTGTATGTAATTTTTCCTCCTTAACCCTTCCCAGGGTTTTCATTCTTGGATGCAGGATGTACAATTGTGGAATATGAGTGATGTAAGGATATTATCATTGTTCACTTCACATGGGCACAAAAAGGTGAAGCAGCAAAAGTATTTATCTTTCTAAATGCCATTCTTTGGGTGGAGTTCTGTCCCAGATGTTGACATTAACAACAACATAATGAGACCACATCAAATTGGACAAATGGAATCATGTTACAATGATGAAATAGAAATATTGCATTTTGTCTAATGTCTCACTAGAGGCATGCACAAAATAATTTGTTTACCAATGAGATCCAAGGCTCAGAATTGATCATTTATTAATCACTAATGATGTGTTCCTGTGTACTCTGAATTAAATGTCTCCTTTTTTTTTTTTTAATATATGAAATTTATCGTCCAATTGGTTTCCATACAACACCCAGTGCTCATCCCAAAAGGTGCCCTCCTCAATACCCATCACCCACCCTCCCCTCCCTCCCACCCCCATCAACCCTCAGTTTGTTCTCAGTTTTTATGTCTCCTTTTAACAGAAAAGTTAATAGAAGATGATATTTTAAAATAAAAAAACAATAATCCTTTCTGTTTTACGTAGACCGTTTCAGAGAGACTGTGCAATGGGGTCAGAGCTTAAAAGCATTCTTACTTTAAAAATAATGCTTGTAATGTGAGGAAACAAAGTTCTAGCAACAAAAAATAAGATTGAGAAGACCAATTGTTATTTTATAAATGGCCAGGCATGTCCACATGCAAAATACAAAGCAAAATGAAACACTATGTGATTACTCTAGCTTCTAGCAAACTTGGCAATATATCCACAATGCTGTCTGTCTGTCTGTCTCTCTCTTTCTCTCTCTTACACACACACACACACACACACACACACACACACACACACACCCCTTATGCACCAGACCTGAGAAAAACATTTCAGAAGATGCTAGTCAAAATTTGAGCTAGTTGGAAGGAGCTCATTTATGGAATCTTTAGAATACTGGGTTGATACACTGAGGAGTTTTCTCATATGCTTTTGAGAATCATTATTGGGAAAAACAATTTTTATAACACATGGTATAAAATATGTGTAATCCCTGGGGCACATGGGTGGCTCAGTCTGTTAAGCATCTGACTCTTGATTTCAGCTCAGGTCATATTCTCAGGGATCTCATGAGATCCAGCCCTGCGTTGGGCTCCGCACTGAGCATGAAGCCTGCTTGGAATTATTTCTCTCCTCTCTTCTGCCCTTCCCCGACTCATGTGTGCTCTCTCTCAAAATAAATAAACATTTTTTTAAATAAATGAACATTTAAAAAACAAAATAAAGTGTTTGTAATCCCAATTAAAGTTAGCAACCATTGGAGTAAGCACAGAGCTTTGAAATCTTTGTTTGTCAACTGCTTTAAATGAAATATGTTATTGTAGGTCTGCCACAGTCCGCCAATAGGAGCTGAAGTTTATCATGTTTGATTTCCTTGGTTTACTACAAAATAACACTTATGGGAAGATAGAAAATAAAACAGCTTTGTCAAAAGAATAAATTATGTCATCAAGACCAGGGCATTTCTTAATATTCACATATTTATATGTGGCCCTGTTCTATCATAAGCTCTAAAACTAGTTACTGCTCCCAGCAGGGAAGTTCAATTTGCAATTCACAAATCACTTATGTTGCAATTTTGCTGTAAAAGATGATAATTTGTTGGTTTAAATAAACCTCTAATCTCAAGTATGGATGCTGATGTAGGAAAGTATTAATGCTCTCAGCCACTGATAGAACATACGTAGTATAATATTCTGAGGCATTAATGAAATGTTCCTGCATTAGCAAAATTTTATGAAATCATATTCTATGCCTTAAATAATAATTGATGTACAGATTTTATATTATATCCTAAAGAAGGTACTGAACTGTTAATAATTTAGTCTTCCTTCATGTAAATATTAGCCAGTATTGAATGCTGATCTGTGACATACCATCTGCACCCTTTTTGGTCAGGGTCAAATAATTTATTTGTCAGAATGATTTATCCTGGCTTTAAAGATTACCTGCCTAAATATTTTTCCAAATTAGAGTGTAGGGTAGCTAGCTCAGGGTTTGGAGTGGGAGCTCTTAACCTGTGCTGCCTTTCTTTATCCAATCTTTACCTTAGGGGTGAGATTTGAATAAAATGATTTATATAAGATTCCTCCAATGACATCTAGAACAGAGGAAGTTCTACACCTATAGATCCTATTCCATTTTTAAAAATAATGGCTGTTGTGTGTGCTTTCTCGTTCTGCTATTAAGAATGAGAAAGGCATGCTTTCCTCGCCCACCTTTTTTTCTTTTCTAAGGAACTGCTCCCTTCTTATTTGTGTGTGTGTATACCACAAATGCATGTGGCACACACACACATACACACACACACACACAAACACATATATGTGATACATTTTGTATAAAACATAAACCGTCAAGAATTTTGTTTCTTTATCTGATCACTGATTGGGTTGGATTGCATGAAGTACCTGAAGTCCCTCTTTTTTTAAAAATTTTTAAAATCTTATTTATTTTTGAGAGAGAGAGAGAGAGAGAGTTTCAGCAGGGGAGGAACAGAGAGAGAGGGAGACACAGAATCTGAAGCAGGCTCCAGCTTCTGAACTCGATCCCATGAACCATGAGATCATGACCTGAGCCGAAGTCAGATGCTTAACCGACTGAGCCACGCAGGTGCCCCCTGAAGTTCCTCTTTAGCTCTGTGATGGTTAATTTTATGTGTTAATTTGATGAGCTAAAGGATGCCCGGATAGCTAGTGACACATTATTTCTGGGTGTATCTGGAGAATGTTTCTGGAAAAGGTTAGCAAGTGAATTGTTATGCTGACTAAAGAAGCTAGCTATCACCAGTGCAGGTGGGTATCTTCCAAATCAACGAGGAGCTGAACAGAACAAAAAGGTGAATGAAGGGTGAATTTCCTCTGTCTGTTTCAGCTGAGACATTCATCTTCCATTCTCAGATACAATATAGGCTCCTCTGGTTCTTAGGCCTTCATGTTTGAATTAGAACTACACTATTAGCATTCCTGGGCCTCCAGGTGGCAGATCATGGGACTTCTCAGCCTCTGTCATCGCATGAGCCAATTTCTTAAATCCTTTGTTTGTTACATGACTATCTCTTCAGTTCTATTTTTCTGGAGAATCCTGACTAACATGAGCTCTAAGAGTCTATTATGATTCTAAAAGTAATCCTCTATAACTTCTTTAAAAAAAACAGAAAAAGAAAAATTAAGATATGTGACATGAAGGAGGTAGGAGGTGGAGAGGTAAGGGTGGGTAAAGTATATCAGCTTTAAAAGAGCTCGAACCGTGTATATTTTGTTAATTCTGCATTGATAATAGGTGGTACATATTATACTTGAAATTTAGGGAATGCTGCCATTCACGCACAAGTGGATGGATGGATGGAAGGATGGATGGATTCAAATATGACAGAATCTCGTTTAAGAAAATGCATATCAATTGAAGCAATATTATGAGAGTAATGACTGAAGACATGACCTATGAAGCAATCATGACCTGGGTTCAAATTCTAATTTTGCTAATTATCAGCTATGGTATACTGAACAAGTTGCAAACTCTTTGGGCCAAATTTCCCCCTTATAATAACTCCATTTAGTTATTTTCTATTTCTAGTATACTAACTGCACTTAGTACTATTTTCTCCATGTTTTAGATGAGGACAATAAGACAGGTAAAACACTGTCTTTCTCAGAGTAAGTAGTCAAAACATGATGATGATGATGATGATGATGATGAAGCTTAAGAGCAATAGAATCTGACGGAATTTGTGTAATGTGTACTCCTTCAATTACTACTTTCAGTTTATTATAGAAATTCACCCAACTGTAACTTACATTTTTCTCACCAACCACTTAAATTAAAGACAGCATGACTATGTGACAGGCTCATTTTGATATCCAATCTGGTTACAGTAGATTGCTTACAACTTACATAGGTAAGCACATTAGGTAGCTTTTTTTTTGCCTCCAGAACTCAGTGGCTTAAGACAACAAACTTTATTCTCTCTCATGATTCTTTATCTCTTCTGGGTAACTCATGATCTTTGTGGTCAGACAGTGGTTGGGTTTGGGCTGAATAATCTATCATCTTCTCTTTCACCGTCAAGAAGTTGGCATTCATGTCAGCTTGGACAATAGCAATTACTTGCCTGTATGTCTCTCATTATGCAGGAGGCTATCTTGGGCTCATATACATGACAGTGGTTGCAGAGTTCAAAGAAAGGTCAAATCCCCCTGTGGTAGCACTTTCAAGCTTCTACTCGTGCCATTTTTTTAATGACTCAGTGGACAAGGCAAGTCACGTGAGGAGCCCAAATTTAGAGAGTGGAAAAACATACTTTACCACTTGCTGGGAGAAGCTGCAAGATCAATACGGTATCCAGACAGGTACAGGAGGTATTTGTAGCTATTGTTACCATTGTAGGATTGGAATCTACCACACTCTACTTGGTAGCTACTCGCTACTAAAACTAACCATAAATCCCATTCAGAATCTACCATCCGCTGCCTTCTGTATCATCTGTGAAAGTTGTGACTTGCTCATGGTAGTTGCTGTAATTGAATAAGCAGTTTTGACTGAAGAGGAAGAATCTAAGACTTGTCAAGTCATTTTTCCTTTACAATTTATATTTTTAGTTAAAATGCTTGCTTAAAAATTTTTTTTAACATTTATTCATTCGTTTAGCATTCATTTAGATGGGGAGGGGCAGAGAGAGGGAGACACAGAATCTGAAGCAGGCTCCGGGCTCTGGGCTGTCAGCACAGAGCCTGATGCGGAGCTTGAACTCACAAACCATAAGACAATGGCCTGAGTCAAAATTGGACGTTCAACCAACTGAGCCACCCAGGTGTCCCTGAAATGCTTATTTTAATTACCTTTATTTAAATTACAAAACAGGACTCCTGTTTTTCTGGTATATAGAAAGACTGTCAGGGAGAAAAAAAATAGTTTTATTTTAAAAGCCTCGACATTTGCTCCCTAGCAAGTCATTTAAACTCACTACATCTGGTTCTACGATGAAAACGAGAAACTAATTTGATTTTCTTACGTGGGAGACAAATGAGACAACATATGTGAGAATGCGGCATCAATTACAATGTGAGACAAAATATCTTCATGATAAATAACCAAACAATCGATGTCTTTGAACTTAATTATTTTAAAAATGAAACCTTGTCTATCTAGTTATCTATCTCTACATGTCTTTAAAAGTGTTGTAACAAAAACCAATAACCTTTTGATTAATCGCATTTATGAATATGGAGCCAGGGTCTATCAGAAACAGTTTAGGTATATAATCAACAGTTTTAATAGCATGAGTTTTCCCCAACTCTTCTAATTTTGTTGTTCTTTAGGGACTTAAAAGGAAATATCACATGACTTAGAGTCTGGATTTTTGATTGTCACAATTTGGAGAGATTGGGTGCTGGCATCTAGTGAGTAGAGGCTAGAGATACTGCAAATCATCCTGCAGTGCATAGGGCAGTCCCTCCAACTCCACAACAAAGAATTATTCCACCCAATATGTCAGTAGTGTTGAGATTAAGGAACTCTGCTTAACTGAGTGAAGAAATTACTGTGGGGTTATTTTATAAAGAAGATAGTTGATGATGAGCATGGTGAAGGCAGTGGTGCAGACAGCAGGGTGGGAGGGCCAGAAGAGCACAGCTTCCCACAAAGTACAGGATGGCATAGAAGAGTCCCAGATCTCTAAGCTTATTGAGTGAACTCCTGGCCATCTGGGGTCTCCCGGTGCTCACTCATCATCTCAGTGGACTTCTTCTTACCCAGTTTCTATTAGCATTTTCCTATTGTTTTCTTAAAGCATTATCTGTGCTACTGACTGGGTCTTTAAAATTGATGAGGTACCATCAACCATTTCAGTTTTTATCAAGGGAGCAGAGGCAAAGGGGAGTTGAGTTCTGGCATGTGTTTGGGAGGTGTTTGTTTTGACTGTCTGATGGCTGCATACCAGCCTGAGGGAGTCACAAATGTCACTGGTGTGCGACGGTATAATTTTCCTGCCGCTCCGAAGAGTCTTCTGTGTTAATCTCCCGGCATGTCTGGCAACTTTCAAAATAGAAGTTTAAGGCAATTCCACGGAGTAGTGAAAAAAGATTCAAAGTTCCCATTCGTCTTTGTAAGGACAGAGAAAATTGCCAGTGTGCAGTTGGTCTTTTTCATTATTGAGAACATAGAGCAGCTCGGTTTTCACCAGGGCTAATTGATTTTCACAGCTGGTGCAGCAAAGTCTAAGGATGATATGAAACTTGAAAAGTCCTTTTGTCCAGACCCTGAAACTCATGAGTTCTGCAGGGACTTAAAATTGGGCTTCAATAAGAGATGCTGAAATCTTCTGAAATAACTTAGGGCACCAACTGGAAAAGAGTTACTTGTGCATGTAATACATGGTGTGAGTATGGCCTTTCATATGGTATCCCTTTAAATTCATCACTTTTTCTTTTATATTAATTAGCATTGTGTTCCATGGCATAAACCTGATTTCAACTTCGGTACCAAATAATTCCCCTAATGACATGGTAGATGATGTTGAGAATCTGCCTTCCCTTTCCATACAGATGGCAGAGGATACTACCTCCTGACTAGGAAGTGGTCTACATCACAGGCATGTTTGTAACTTAATTTCTCTACCTCAGGGGCTAATTGGATCTTGTGTTCCTTATTATTAAACGATGGCAAGGCAGTGGGAATCTGGGGCAGCGTTTCCATACAGAAACTCAAAGCAGGGATGTAGTTCCTGGAGCTGGGATCAAAAGGGAGGATTTGACCACATACGATTACATCAGTGTCCTAGTGACAGGGGCACATTTGTGAGAGGCAGCGTACTGCAGTAAAAAGCATGGGCATGAAGAAAGATAATTCTGGCTTCCAAGCTCTGCCGCTGTGAAGACAGGGGATCTCAGGTAAGTTCCATCAGCCTCATGGCAATGTTGTGAGATGTGAAGTGCATGTAAAAGGGCCAGGAATCACACTTGGAATGCTCTCTTCTTCCTCTTTCCTTTGCCTTAATGGAAGTTCATTTTCAAGTCTGAGTTTTGCTCATCAAAGCTTACTTCACATTGAGTCCTGAACCATGATTCAGACCTTCTTGTATTTTCAACGACAGAATTGGTCTTACACTTTGGGGTGCAAGTGGAGTGCGTTTGGAGAAGGCTTGTATAACACAAAACGTAGTAGTAACATACATCACTGAATTCAAATAGGACTATTGTCTGAAGGAGCAGCCAGCAAATATTTGACTGGGGTCCAGAGCCAGAGAGCCAGTGGCCCTTTACTCAATATATTTCTACTTTCTTTGTTCCAAAAAGAATGACTTTATAACAATAGTTCAAAAGGCAACACAATTTTTTTTCTAGTGACACATGAGCATTCTGTATTATTTATTTCATAAAATAAATTAAAAAATCTTCATTATGTTGATGTTCTGTATGTGTTGTTCTGTTAAATCACAGTGTTTGTAAAACTACCTAGATATTGAACTTGACTCGGTATTAAAGTTATTTAAAAAACACAATTTTCTAGGAAACATCCTCAATAAAGTGTACACTTATAAGCATGCTGGGGTTTGGCAGGTAGCATATGTATACATAGCTACACACATAGCTAGATATAAAAACACAGCTAGATATAAAAACATGTATTAGGAATATTGGTGGAGGGTAATTACTATACATGACATCTTAGGGTTTAGTTATTGCAAAAATATTGATCAAAAGTAGTGATCAACTAGGGCAACTGGGTGGCTCAGTCTGCTAAGTGTCTGACTCTTGATTTAGGCTCAGGTCATGATCTCACAGTTTCTGAGATCAAGCCCCTCACTGGGCTTTGCACTGACAGCCTAGAGCCTTCTTGGGATTCTCTCTCACTATCTGCACCTCCCCTATCTCAAAAATAAATAAATAAACTTAAAAAAAAGTAATGATGACTCAAATATATTTATTAGTGCACCAGTTAGTGTTATTTGTTACTTATAATACAAATAAATAATGATGAAACTAGAGGAATATTATTTTTAAATAAAAATGAAAAATATCAATAATTAGGTAGTGTGTAACTCCATACATTGCTAATCATAAATTGATAGAAAGCATCCTTATTGAAAATTGTCAATTTTTACAACTTTATGGGTATGCTTACATAGTAGGAGCTTTATAGCATTGTTCAGTAGACAGACTTGACGGTAAAACGTTAATTGTAGTTGCCATTAAACTGTGTTGATGTTAACAGAAGACCATGGGGGAGGGGGAGGGGAAAAAAGTTACAGAGAGGGAAGGAGGCAAACCATAAGAGACTCTTAAATACTAAGAACAAACTGAGGGTTGATGGAGGGGGTGGGGGAGAGGGGAAAGTGGGTGATGGGCATTGAGGAGGACACCTGTTGGGATGAGCACTGGGTGTTGTATGGAAACCAATTTGACAATAAATTATATGTAATATAAAAAAACAAAAAAACAAAAAACAAAAACAAAACGCACACACAAACAAAATAATAAACTGTGTTAATGTGTAGCTGGGTTTATTTTTCAGTGTCAAGCCCAAGCTTCCTTAACTTTGGTATTTCTTTTAAGCAACTATAACATCCTCTTATTTTCCTTTGAAATAGTTTCAGACAAAAAAAATTATACCTGCCCTATTGTTGCTTCCTGCAGCACATTTTCAAGTGAAAGGCTTCAAAACACTATACAATATTTTAACCATTACATTTTTTAATTTACTATGATGTTTCAGAAATATTTAGCATGTTTTGCTTTATCCACTTTTTTCTTTCATTTGCAGTTAAAGTCATAACACTCATTGACATGTTGCTTATATAAATACTTTTAAAAATGAACTGCTTAAGTTAGTCAAAACATAAATTTGGTATTTCTAACTATACACTCAAAACATATTGCTCACATGCTCTCCATTTTGTTTCAGTTTTATTTGACTTCAAAGGAAAAAAACAACAACAACACAAAGAAAAAACAAGAGCATTTACACCCGATAAACAAGTAGTGAAAACCCAAACCAGACATATTCCATTTATTTGATTAAACTCTATAATCTAAGTAGACAATACATGAATTAATATACTAATATAATTTATTACTATAAATATTTGTTGAATTACATAAACGTCTATCCTTGAGGATTGTACCCATTCCATTATGGAAATACATTCTGAGATCTTTATTTGATTTTATAATTTAATCCACTTATTTCTTCATACATTTTAGAAAGAATTTTATACATTCTAAGTAGGAATATTTGAAGATAATACCATGTTCTTGACTTTTTTTTTTCCCCTTAAAGAAATGCCTGGCCCCTTGTGTACAGAAAGAAACTTTGGGTCGGTTACATTCTCTGAGTCTGGAGTACATTTGTGCTTTATGGTTCCTTTATCCTTTGAGAGCATGGAACAAAATGGTTTTTGAACATGAACAGGATTTTAAGCTACCTAGTGAGACTTCATCTTGAATTTCAGTTCAAATCCTTCCCATTGAAAGTGGACATTTCTGAGGGTTTGTAAATGTTCTATTAATGAACCAAATGTCTCTTAAAAATTGCAAGCTTTGCTCTTTACAAGTCCCGTTGTGAACGCCTCTCTGAAAATTCTGGCAGTTTCACTTGCAATATTTACCAACAACCATCAAAAACATAAGAAGAAGTCAATTAACTTCTATTATCTCTCCTTACCAAGCCTTATAGTTCTACCCCTATTAATACAACTTACGATGACGTTTTCATCCTAGGTTGTCTAGAATCAAGTCCAGACTGCAGATTTGGATTTGAAGAGGCTTTCACAAGAAGGATCATGTTTGTTTGTTTGTTTTAACTTTGTCCTCTCTCTCTTGATATTTTTGACCCGAATCAGAGTTGTAGAAGATGTAAAAGTAAACAATGGTGAGACAGGACACTGGTTATTTTTTCTCTTGGGCTTTCACATTCTGTCTTTTTTAGTCATTTATTCGTATATTCAATATGCACGTGTTGAGCATGTACTGTGTTCTAGGTACTTGGGATACAACAGTCAATAAAATAAAGTTTCTTTCCTTCATAGAACTTCCTTTCTGAAAACGCATGACAGATGAGACAAATCTGATATCACAAATAAGTAAGTTAGATATTTGTTGTAAGGTGTAATTATACTGTGGGAAAAGGAGAAAGTGGAGCAGAGTAAAGGAAATCATGAGCGCTGGGCAGGTGAAGGAGGGACAGGTTACTCTATCAAATAAGATGGTCAGAGCAGAGACTAAAAAATAATGGAACAAGGAGCTTTGTTACACAAGTATCTGGAATAAGTGGATCTTAGGTTAAGAGAGTATCAAGTGTGAAATCCCAAAGCCTAAATCTGTCCTTAATTTTCATTAACTCCCATTAATTTACTCCATGGACATTCATTGTCCACCTAAGAGAATGTAATTCGGTAAAATTGGCCTCAAGAAAAAGGGGAAGATTGTAAAAATAGAGGATAAGACATTTAATTCCAGAACAGAAATTAGAGTCATATGCAGGGGCACCTGTGTGGCTCAGTTGGGTAAGCCACAGGCTCTTGATTTCAGCTCAGGTCATGATCTCAGGGTTTGTGAGATCGAGCCCCACATTGGGCTCTGCAATGTCAGAGAATTCCTGCTTGGGATTTTCTCTTTCCCTCTCTTGCTGCCCCTCCCTGGCTCATGCTCCACACTCTTTCTCTCTCTCCCTCTCAAAATAAATAAACTAATTAAAAGGAGAAGGCATCAGGCATTGTGGTGTTGGGGTAAGATAACCACATTGATAGTAATACAAACAAAGGTAGAAAATATTCTTTCTCATTAACTCCAAATGTTTATGTGGCCTCAGTGCTCTGCAACTCAACTCAGTAAAATAAGGAGTTGGAGGAAATTATGTCCATAATATCACTGTTTACTGCTATATCCACCAGTTCCTAAGATAATTCTTAGTTCCTACTGGTACTCAGTAAATATTTGTGAAATGAAATATTAAAGGATCTGTTTTGTAAGATGATATGGCCCCAACCTCAGTTTTATTTATTCTATCAAATGCCCTAGATCCCAAAATAATTTCTTTATGGTTTCCTTCTTTATGTGCCCCCTTAAGACAGTAAATTTAAACTTTTACTTTTTCTCTTCTGTAAGATGGGAATGCTATTGATAATAATACCTACCTCAAAAAGTTCTCATAACATATAAATAATGTTATACATCTAAATTACTTAAAATTTTCCTAGTACATAATTAATACTGCATAAACTTTGACTGTCATTACTATTTGCTTCTCTTTGTAGCACTTATAGACAAATAAGTATGAAAGGGTTAGAATTATGAAAGGGTTAGACAGTAATATTCCTATTATTTCTATTAGGTTGTTGTTAACAATTTGAAGGCAGGTTCCAAATAAGGATTTATGTTATATCCCAGTATGTATTTAATGCAGGATCTTGAAAGTAGTAGAGATTCTATTGTATCTCAATAAGAAGGTCCACAGTATACATGTCTACATCAATGAGAATGCCCACTGAAATATCAGCCCATTATAACCTGTTGTATAATAAAGCCCCATTTACCCATTTATTCATCTAATAGAAATACAGGGGATAGAATTGCCAAAACCATAATTCAGAGAATGATGATGCTGAAACCGAGAAGTCATATACAATTCATCTTATTACGTTCAAAATCAATATTTCCAAATTATGTTTGCCATATCCATTAGTAGTACTCGGTTAAATGTGTTATTCTACATTACGGTTAGTCTATATTTGCAGCTTCAAAAGGTCTTATCTCATTCTGTCACTGTGATTCACTTGGTTAATATTCATTCAGTCCTGGTGAAGAAAGCCCAAGAAATGGTATGGGAAAAGCATTGAGCATCTGAAGTGTTAGGGTTCAGTTAGTCACCTTCAATTTTTATGACAGAGCTCGAAAGGGAAGACAGACACCCTCCCTTTACCTAAGTGTCATTCCTTAGTTCTTGGAAAAACGGCCTGGTTGTGGAAATCTGAGGGCAAAACAATTATTTCACGAAAGAAAGGACTGTATTTGGAAAGAATTTCTTTCCTAACCCTGCATAGCAAGACACCAACAATCATAAACCCTAATACTTAGTGGAAAACATTTGTTTTGAATGTAATCAATGAGTCAACACATATTTGTTGAAAACTCACTATATGTTCAGCCTTATAGATGCTCAATGTGGGATAGATATATATTTATTTTTTTCCTCCTTTATTGATGCTGCATTTCATTTTAAAATGTAATGTGAGGGGCGCCTGGGTGGCACAGTCGGTTGAGCGTCCGACTGCAGCCAGGTCACGATCTCGCGGTCCGTGAGTTTGAGCCCCGCGTCAGGCTCTGGGCTGATGGCTCAGAGCCTGGAGCCTGTTTCCGATTCTGTGTCTCCCTCTCTCTCTGCCCCTCCCCCGCTCATGCTCTGTCTCTCTCTCTGTCCCAAAAATAAATAAATGTTGAAAAAAAAATTTAAAAAAAAAAATAAAAAAAAAATAAAAATAAAAAAATAAAATGTAATGTGAGGCAGCTTGTGAGAAAAATAGTTTTAAAAAATGAGGAGGTAAAAATAAAAATAACAAAGCTAAAACAGCAGGTAATAATAATGAAATTGCATGCTGTACAGTTCTGGACAGATGCTAGTAATGGACTAATAATTTGATTTTCTAGCAGCCAGAACAAGGAGCAAATAGCCAGACAAAAGAAGACTTAGAAATGCCCTCATATCCATATTTTTGGAGACAAAACTGAAAAGAAAACTATTGAAGACTAGTGTTTTATTCACTTTCATAGTCTCCATACCAAACATGATGTTTATTGAGTATAAGTGGGAATTCCATAAATACATATTGAATTAGCAGGGGGGTTATTTTAAAATTTAGAACAACTTGACACTAAATGTCATGTATTACACGTTTGAAGAAATAACCTATATATGATGAAATAGCCTGAAACCAAAATTGTCTACAAAAATCTATCACACATGGTCAGTGTTGTTGCTTCCTTCAAAAGCTTAGATGCACTTAAATGAGACAAGATTAGCAAAATAGTATTCATTTAATTTTAGAGCCTTAGCTATATTATTTACGGTATTTTAAAGAAATATCTCACTTCAGAGGCTAGGCATAGAGTCTTAACTTGTCTTATAACCAGTATTTTAAAGTAAATAACTTTTTTTTCTAATAGATGAACTCTGTTCCTCCATTTCTTATAAGACATATCACAATCAATTTAAAGTTCCATGAATGCTAATGAAGAGCCAGGGATAAATCTAATTAAATTTTGTGCCAATGTAGCATTCTAATAATTGCTTTTAATTTGAAAAAAAAAAAATTCTCTCTTTTTCTCTGATGAACCAAATCACAGCAGAGTAACATGTCTTCAAACTTTCAATATCAGGAATAACTGGATTTTCTGGAGCTTACCATCCTAGTCTCTCTTTATCCTGGAAATCCCTGGGTAAATACATCCTGCTGGCTTATTAATTTATATTAAGACTCATAAAAGGGATCTAGAAATAGCAGAAATCACAGTACCACAACATAGGTAAGGTTACAAAACTTCAATATCCATATCCCTTGCCCATGGATTTCCGATAAGGGGCCTTTCATTCTAAACAGAGTTAACTGGGCATTGCTGTGTTCTTTAAAACTTTCTCACATGGATGACCATAGGGACACTGCCACCTGGAATGCATTAGAAAGGTTAACATAAAAAGCACACAGAGACGGAAAAAGGCCTTCTGCCTCACCTCTTTTCCTGCTTTCCCTGACCGAACAGCTGAGAATGTTGATCTTCTGGGAAAAAAAAAAAAAAAATCTGATCAAGACCTATTTACTGAAATTGATAAAATGCTCCATTACCTCAGGATCAAAGAGAAGTCAAGAAAAAATTACACGTAAGGGGACCTGGAGAGTCCATTTGAAGTCCATCAACAGACAGGCGAGTGACAGACCAGGAAGCAATTGTAGAGCCATCAACCTAACTGCCTGTGAAATCTACCCTGGACCCATACTCTGCCACCCGGAGAATATCATCTCTAGAGCGGCGCACCTGGGAACTGTCAGTCATCCAAGCCCCAAGAATTAAGAGGTACATTATAATTGTCTCCATTTCATACCCTTACTTGTCAATGAACTGGAAAAGTACTAGGCTCGAAAACAACTTGTTTTTTACAGGACTCTAGGAAATCAAAAAAAAAATGTGATTTATTACGGTTGTTAAGATAGAAATGCAGAGTGAACTGTATCGAACCTCGCTAATAGTAGCCTATTTTATTTTTTATTTTTTTAAGTTTATTTGCTTTGAGAGAGAGAGAGTCAGTCGGGGAGGGGTAGAGAAAGAGGGTGACAGAACATCCAGAGTGGGCTCTGTGCAATGCAGGGCACGAACACACGGACTGTGAGATCATGACCTGAGCCGAAGTCGGAAGCTTAACTGACTGAACCACCCAGATGCCCCTGCATATTTTATTTTTAACGATCATTCCTAAAATACTATCCAGATTGTTATTAATTGCTACCAAAAATACTATCAATATTGTTTTGTAAACATAAAACTATATATATATATATATATATATATATATATATATATATATATATATATAAAACTATGCTGTAGGGACATTTGCAGTACACATAATTGGTTTTTACCTGTTTCTCTGATTTAACAATGTATTTGCTTAAATTGCAAACCAAAAATTGGAAAGCTTTTGAATGAGTAACTTAAATCATGAAAGGAGCACAACTTATTATTATATTAACAGTTTCACCAGATCCTTTTTTTATAAAAATGAAAACCATTCCCAGAATGGCCTCAACAACAAAGTTTTGAATATGCAAGGAAACTAGTTTGCAGCCACGGGTTTGAAGTTGCCCTTTACAGTTGAGGTGACTGTTGGAACCACTTCTGGATGTATTTGATTAGTGATGAGTGATAGCTTACAATTCCACAGCCCTTCATACTTCAGAAAATGTTTTCACATGTGCTGTACCATTGGATCCTTATAAAAACTCTACGAGACAGATTATCATGTTGTTATTTTCTTCATATGTGGTCCTTCCTTAACACACAAATGGTAGCTCAAGAAAATCAGATCATTAATTTTTCTTGAGCACAACCACAGTCAGTGGTAGACCTGGGGCTTGTTTCGGGTTGGCCCTTTCTACCCACTCTATCTAGCAGAACTTTACCAAGTAAAGCAGATTTACTGCTGTTGTCACAATGTAGAAATTCATCTCTTTGCCCAATGTGTTTGTATTTTGTGATCTGAAGCTTACCAATTGCTACAATTTACAAGTTTCATATAGCCACATAACATGTTTTAAATTGTAGTTTGGTCAACTTCATGTTCAAAAGCTGCCTGTACCTCACGCAGCCTCACGAGAATTTCACACGCTGTTTGAAGATCAATGAGAGTTTTATGGTACCCATGGTAGTTTTTTATACCTAATTTTCCTCGATTTGCTTGACAGAAAAACAATCAAGTCTTATATATGTGGCTTATACTTTTCCAGTAGTAAGCAGTCTGATGCTGTTAATGACAAGAACTTGATGGTTACATGAAACTTACAGTGTACTTTTGCCACAGGTGAAGTTTTTCTTCAAGGATTTGCAAGGTCTTTTTCTTTGTGTCTTAGACAACATTTGGTATTTGAGGTTTGCCTTTGATTTTTTTTTTTAATCTTCCTTTCCTTTACAGCCATTTCCTTTAATTATCACAAGCCTAACTAAGTTCACCAAGCTTCCAGAATGATTATGTTACCATTACACTGGTGTTCCAGAAAACATACACTGAATTCCTCCTAGGTTTAGCCAGCTGACACTTCCCTGACTAAATCACACCCAAACAGACTCACCTATCCTATGTGTCACTTCCTCAAATCCTGTTGTCCTCACCTTGCTACCCATGTATTCACAACCTGGTGCAGAATTTCTTAAGCAGCGTTTCTGCAGCTTTCTATATCTATCCCATTGCCTCTCAATTCATATTTACCATGTTTTTCTCATTTATGGTATGAATGGATTTGTAAGTATGTTATGCTAACTAGAAACTTCATATGGAAAAATGTTGGCTGTTAAAATTGATATCTTCCCACTAAAAATATTTTCACTCTGCATTTTTTCTTGCAAATAATATTTTTTATACTCAATCTATCTTTTGGAATTCTAAACTCTATAGAATATAGAATGACAGTAGGATAGAGGATTTTGTTTGATTGGACTCAAATTTTGTGATTTCTCTGTTTAGAAAGAGGGTGGTCCAGTTGCTAGGATGGAATCATTGTATTTGAAACTGTGGAGGAAACCATTGACTTTTTTCACCCAGAATGGCTTCCAGCAATGTTGGGGGTTTAATCAGTGATTGGAGCCATTGTATGTATTTCAGCAGAACTGTTTGGTCCCAGATCAGAGGGTTTAAACAGTAAGGTTTTTAAGTGAAATCTAAAAGAAATTTTTCTCCCAGAGCTAGAGAACTTTGGTAAGTTTATATTAAGACAAAATCCTTATTGGAAAGCTGCTTCTTCAGATAAACTGTAATTTGTGAGAGTAAGTAGGATATTGGAAGGGATCTCTGGAGACAGGGAGGATTTCTACCCAATACAAGGGCCCCTTAAACAATATTGCTGATATTGGGTGGCATCCACAATCAGAAACTGCCTGCTTCAGGGGTGCCTAGGTGGTTCAGTCGGTTGAGCGTCTGACTTCAGCTCAGGTCATGATCTCATGGCTTCTGGGTTCTAGCCCCGCATCAGGCTCTGTGCTGACAGCCTGCTTTGGACACACACACACACTCTCTCTCTCTCTCTCTCTCCTCTCTCTCTCTCTCTGCCACTGCCCTGCTCATGCTTTGTCTGTCTCTCTCAAAAATAAATAAACATTAAAAAAAAAAGAAGAAAGAAACTGCTTGTTTCATTATTGGATAACTGCCTATTGAGCCCACATGGACGTCCTTAAACTTTAGAACATGTTATCTTCCTTCTGTCAAATGGAGTAACAAATAATTAGCTGACTCTTTCCTCTACCAAAACCTCTTTAAAAGAGTGAACAAAAGTATTCATCGTCAGCCACCTCACCTCATCCCCATCATCTCATAAGATTTCTTTTATGCAGTACACTTTAGTTTCCTCCCAAGTGTCTTGACTAGCTGAGGAATTCAAGTTAAAAATCCATTATTTAAAAGGAAAAAAGAATTTGAGGAGAAAGTAATGCAGAACTTTCTAGTAGGTGGCATAAAAATGTGAGGAGCTATGTTGGAGCCAAGCAGACTTTTATTGCTCCTTAAATCACTCGAGTGATAGCTGCTTTCTCAGGCTGCTTATAAAGGTAGTCTCATTCGAAATGCTAATCTTCCATGGCTTCTCCCATACTGGGAATACCAGTACTGCTTGACCAGCTATTTTTGAGTCAAGGATATTTCAATCAAGAGAATAGTGATGGAACCTCAGAAAAGAATGTTTTCTTCCTTCTTTCTCCATATGGCATTGTTGGCTTCATCCACAAAGAACTTTAAAAATACTCGCTGAGTCTTGAGAAGTATGCAAATGAGGCAGAAGTAATGTTGGTTGAGTGGGAGGAGGAGGAGAGAGAGGAAAGGAATCAACGCTGAGGCTGTGTACCCCCCAAAATAACAAATGAAGGACTTCCTCTCTTCCACAGGGCCATGCCTTTCTCTCATGCCCCATTTCCTTGCAGCTAATAAACCCTAATGAGAAAGCAGTGTCTGTGCACTTCTGTGTTATACGGCTACCCTTTCTTACTTTGACTCCTGCAATGACTCATTTTGTCCCTGTCATTACAAGCCCTCGCTCCTTCCCTTTCTCACCCTTCTTTTGTCGTTCATTCTCATTTCTGTAATCCCATCTCTCTCTCCCTCTCCCTCCCTCTCTCATCCAGAGATAAAGAAAGCAGAACATTTGCACTTCACATTATCATCACCTCCGAGAAGACTGCCGCATGAGTGACAGAAAAAGAAAAGGATAAGAGGTTGTCATAATGCTTCTTGAGTTTGAAATGTCAATCCAACAAATTAATAGCAGGAGCACAGCATGGAACCTATTGACTATTGAATTATAATCCTGGTGTTCTCATTGTAGGATTTTCCCTCTTTCTTTTTCTTCCGCAACACAAAATCCGTCGGTGTAGCTGTGTGTAACTGTAGTTGCTGGGCCTAATAATGTCCTCTTAGACGTGGTCACTTTAAATTTCTATACTCAGATTCGCCACAACTGTACCAGTCTTATAGGGACTTCTGGCAGCTTTTTATGGGGGGGGGGGGAGGGGGAAGCAGTGAAATGTGGAAACTTCCAACCAAAAATCAGAAGAGTGACTTCACATCTCTTCTTGAAGATGCTTACTAAGGGACAGTGAGACCCGGGACAAATATAACATTGGCACATACCTTGCAACCACTTTTTTTTTTTCCACTTTAAAGATCAAAATAGCAGAAGTAGCAAACTCCTTTCTGAGTTTTAAAACTCATAAGTATTTTATTAGGAATTTAATCCATCTGTTTATGATTCATTGACTCTGTGCTCATCAAAATGGTGTTTGCTGAGGGTGATTGTGGATCGAAGAAGACCTCAAAGATGCTTTTAAATTTCTTTTACTACAAATGTAAGTGTTGCCAAGAATAAAAACAACCTACACTACACAAATTCTAAGTTTGCTCCCAGCTAGAACCTTAGAAGGTGTAACTCTCCTCTAAGAATGCCAGACCCGATGCATTTACTCAGGCTTGTATCCCTGTGTGGTTGATGGGATTGTTTATATGAACCAGCCGACTTTCCACTCCCTTCCACAACTATGGCCCAAAAGGAGTAAAATGCTATTTCATCACTTTAACATTTTAAAGATGGAATTAGGTCTGGCCTTTCTTAGTGGCCAGAATTTATTTTGTTCTCCCTTCAAAGAAAGCATTTGGCAGGAACTAATGTACAGAAAAGACCAAAAAGACAGACATTAAACACTACAAGATGTGAATTGAATGGTTAGAGGGTAATTTGCAGATCTTGCTGACAAGCGATACACATGATAGTGGGAAACAGCAGAGGGGTTTAGATTAGCTGCATGATGAAGGAGATGCTCCGAGAGGGTAAAAGCAGAGGCTTTGCAGACTTTTCCTTTTTTCTTTTCAGGACCTGTTCATTTTAGCGTTCTTGGACAGTGGTTCTCATAGTTTAGGGAACTGATGATCTCAAGAAATCCTATTGTTTCCTAATGCAGGAACACCTAATCTTAATAAAACTGAAAGAAACCAATTGCTTTGGATGAGATACACATTAGGAATAGGAGAATAAATTCACGTTAAAAAAAAGCGCACCGTATCATTATAAAAGTATCAATGACAAGTAGACCAGCTTATTATGCTACCTCTGACTTTCATAGACAGTGATTTAAGGGTCATCTCTACTTTGAGAATTTGCCTCCCAGTCTCAAATCAGCCTTGACTCGGTGGCAGTAGGAATTTCTGTCCCATTAAAGGTAACTGGTCCAGGTAGACTAGAATGTTTTAGAAACATGCAATGTTGAAACCACCTAAGGCAAAAGCACTGGGTTTCTTGCTCATATTGTTGCTCCGGAAAGCTGTAGTGACATTTGCAGAACAATAAGAACTGGGATTAGTTTTGTTCAAATCACCACCTTCACTTGCCTGACCTATTTCATTGGCCACCTAAAATGAAAGATCACCTGACATCAGCCCTTGCTCTCATAAAATCACACTTTGCAATGTAATCAAGGGAATCTTTTTTCTAATTATACCAGTTTAATTGATATGTAATTCACATACCATAAAAGTCACTCCTTAAAAGCTACATTTCAGTGGTTTTGGTATATTAGCCAAGTTGTGCCACAGTAACCATTATGCAAATTTAGAGCATTTTCATCCCTGTAAAGTCTCCATGCATTTACCACTTTTGGACTTTTTGCATAAATGGAATCATATAGTATGTGGTCTTTTGTGATTGGCTTCTTTTTCTCTCAGCATAATATTTTCAAGATTCATCCATGCTATAGTCCATACTAGTATTTCATCCCTTTCTATTACTTAACGGTATTCCATTGTATGAAAATACCACATTTGTTTATTCATTAGTTGATGGGGCTTTGGGTTGCTAAGACATTTTGGCTGTTATGAACAATGCTGCTATGACATTTGTATGCAAGTTTTGTATGGACATTTGTGTTCAATTCTCTTGAATACATATTGAGGGGTAAAATTTCTAGGTAATATGGTAAGTCCATGTTTAGCATTTTGAGGAACTGCCATAGCTACCATTGTATCCCTTTACATCCCCATCAGCAATATGGGAGTTTCAATATCTCCACATCCATCAGCACTTGTTACTGTCCCACTTTTTAATTATAGACACAAGTGGATATGAAGTGGTACCTTATCCTGGTTTTCATTTGCATTTCCCTGATGACTAATGGTGTCGAGCATCTCTTCATGGGCTTGTTGACATTTATACATACTCTTTGGAGAACAGTATTCAAATCCTTGTTCGTGTTTTAAAAATGGGTGTTTGTCTTTTAATTATTTAGTTGTAAGTGTTCTTTATATTTTCTGGATATTAGCCCCTTATCAAATAGATAATTTGCAAATATTTTCTCCCATCCTGTGGATTCTTTTCACTTTTTTTGATAGTGTCCTTTGGAGCACAAAAACTTTTAATATCGATATAGCCCCAAATGCTTTTTTTTTTTTTTCTTTTTCTTTTGTGGCTGTGATTTTGGTCACATCAAAGAACAATTGCCTAACTCAAGGTCATAAAGATTTACTCCTATGTTTACTTTTAGGCGTTATACATATACTTTTGGCTCCTACATTTAGGTCTCTGAACCATTTTGTATTAGTTTTTTTCTACAGTGTTAGGTAAAGGTCCAACTTCATTCTTTTTCATGTGGATATCCAGTTCTACAGCACAATTTGTTGGTAAGAGTGTGCTTTAGATACTCTTATCAAAAATGTTGACCAAAAATGTGAAGGCTTATATCTGTACTCTCGATCCTATTCTATTGATCTCTATCTTTACTTTTAGAACAGTATCACACTGTCGACTATTGTAGCTTTGTAGTAAGTTTTGAAATTGCAAGGTATGAGTCCTTCAGTTTTTGGGGTTCTTTTTGTTTGTTTGCTTGTTTTTCTTTTTCAAGACTCTGTTGGCTATTCTGGGTCTCTTGCACTTTGTATGAATTTTAGCATCAACTTGTCAATTTCTTCAAATAAGGCAGCATAGAATTTGAGAGGGATGATTGTTGAATATGTAGTTCAATTTTTTAGAGTATTGCCATCTTACCAATATTAAATTTTCTAATTCATGAACACAGAATGCCTGTCCATTTAACAAGGTCATCTTTAGTTTCTTTCAATGGTGTTTTATACTTTTCAGTGCATGACTCTTGGACTTCTTTTGTTAAATTTATTCCTAAGGATTTTATTATTTTGATGTTATTATAAATGGATTGTTTTTTCTTAATTTTATTTCACAGTATCATTTTTAGTATTGATACATACAGTTTATTTTTTATATTAACCTTATATCATGCACACTTACTGAACTCTTCATAGCTATAATAGTTTTTGGTGGATTCACTAAAGGTTTCTACATGCCTTACTTGTTATTTATTTTCAATTATGGATGACTTTTGTTTCTGTTTCTTGCCTGATTCTCCTGGCTAAAAATCCAGTACAATTTTGAATAGAAGTGGCAAGAATGGTCACTTTTGTCTTATTTCTGAGGGTAAAAGGAAAGCTATCAATCTTTCACCCTTATGATGTATAAGTTTTTCATCGATTCCCTTTATCATATTGAAGATATCCCTTTGTAGTTCTACTTTTTAAAGTTCTTTTTAATCATGAAAGGGTACTGTAATTTTCAAAATTAATTTTCTGCATCTCTTGAGATGATTGTGTGGTTTTTCCATTTATTATATTAACATATTGTTTTACATTGATTTTTGTATGCTGAAACAAACTTACATTCCTAGGAAAAATTCCAATTGGTCATGGTATAATTCACACACACACACACACACACACACACACACACACACACACATTGCTGGATTTAGTTTGCTAATATTTTATTGAAGAATTTATGTCTATTCATAAAAGATACTAGCCTATAATTTTTTGTGTGTTGTCTTTTGCTTTGACATCAAGATAAATTGGCCCAATGGAATGCAGTGGGATGTATTCCTTCCTCTTCTACCATTTGATATGGCTAGGGAAGGATTGAAGTTCATTGTTCCTGACATGGTTAGTATAATTTACCACAGAAGCTATTTGAGCCTTGGCTTTTCTTTGTGGGAAATTCACTGAGTACTGATTCAATCTTTTTTGTTGTTATATCTATACCCAGATTTTTAAATTATTTCTGAGTGCATTGTGGTAATTTGTGTCTTTCTAGAAATGAGCCTAGTTCATCTAGGTTTTCTCATTTTTAGCATATGATTAGTCATAATATTTCCTTACCATCTAATTTCTCTGGAGTCTCTAGTCATGTGCACTGATTTATTCTTGATTGTATTAATTTGTGCCCTGTCCCTTTTTTGTTCTTGGTAATCTAAAGTTTCATCAATTATTTTATATTTTCAACAAAAAAATTTGTTTTTATTCTCTCTTATTTTTCTATTACAGATTTCATTTATTTCAGTTCTAATCTTTATTGTTTTCCTTCTTTCTGCTTCCTTTGTGTTTAGTGTGGTAATCCTAGCCTTTTACATAAATCCTGACACTCAGATATCTGTCTCTAGGAAAAGGGTTAAAGTGTGAACGATTAAAGAATGAATGTGTAGAAGTCTCACTGCCAACTCTGCACCAATTGCAATAATCAATAACCGATTGCAGTAACTTTGCAATAATGCCAGATACCATGGAAAGTTAACCACACCATAGTTAGCAGTTAAAATTGAAAGAGCTAAAAGATAATTAGTTTGGGAGTGCCTAGGTGGCTCAGTCAGTTGAGTGGCTGACATTGGCTCAGATCGTGATCTTGCTGTTCTTAAATGTAAGCCACACATTGAGCTCACTGCTGTCAAAGCAGAGCCCGCTAGAGATCCTCTGTCCCTCTCTCTCTGCCCTTACCCACTTGCACTCTCTCAAAAATAAATAAAAAAAAAAAAACATAAAACAAAGATCATTAATTTTCTCAGTCAGAATGCTGTGAAGATTTGTAAGATAAGAAAGAATTGGTTCTTAGACAGTCTTTTTTTTTTTTTTAATGGAAGTATGTAGTCTGAAAAGACCAGACCTATGTGTTTTGAATGTCACGTAAGCCAAGCATCTTCCTGCTGCTTCCTGACCCCACTTTTCCTCTCTCACCATTAGAGGTATTCCAGATCCAGATTTTGTCTTAATAGCCTTCCCTCACTTTGTTTCTAGGTTCCGTCAAAGGGAAGCCCAAGTCAGAGCAATTCCTATTATAGAAAGAAAGATAGAAAGAAGAAGATCAATCCAACATAGCAGAGAAATTCTCTAGAGATTTCAAAGCTGAGAAGAATTTGTCATTGGATCTTTGATTGATGGTCAGTGCTAAGAAATGTGCAGGTGTCTTGCACTTTCTATTGAAACACACACAAACACCCACACACACTGAGGATGATTTTTCAATTATGCTAACCAATGTCCTTTAAAAACATGAGTATAAAATAGTCATTCATGGTTCTATAAAACAAACTTTTCTTTTTTTCAACAGGGTACTTGAACACCAACAAAAAAAGACGAACAATTTAAAAAAGCAAAGCAAAATAATAATGAATATATTAGTATTTGACTCAAAAACAGTACCTAGAACAGAGGACTTATTGATCCATGTTTTTTAATAAGTGAGTATATAAATGGATGAATGTATATACATGCATATACACATATATGTGTTTATACACATATGTATGCATATACACATATACATTCACATATACAACTATATAAACTGATCAATACATGAATGACATGAAATATAAATGGTCAAACTGCTCAAGTGAGTTGAATAATAAAACATTTCCCCTGACTCATTTATATGGCAGTGTTTACAAGCATACATAAAAGCTATTTTCATATAGATTTTCAAAAAATATGTATCTTGCCATATGTGAAAATAGAGCCAGTGATTTTTGGAATGCTATAAAACAAAATCATAAACTATATTTTAGTAGGCTATTGAAATACATTTTCCCTTAACTATAAAATGTTGTATAGTTTTATTACAAATGTTTTCAAATTCAATACCTCTTGAAACTGATGATCAAAATGAGGGTATGAATGGCTTTAAAGAAGATTCTATGTGGAAGCAGGACTACAGAATGTTGGCTTTATTATGCCTGGAAAGACAGCCAAAATGAATATATCATTCTCTTATAGAGACTAGGAATGGGGATGTGCCATTATTGGGAAGACTTTCTCTGAATAGAATGACAAGGCATAGAGTTAATATTCTTGATAAATAAATCTGATGAACAGTCTCAGATAATGGAGAAATGTAGCACTGGATGTCAGAGGCCTATAGAAAGTGTTAAAATTAAACCACAATTTATTTTATCCTGTAAGCATAAAAATTATTTAGATGTGAATATTAGAACAAGCCCATCACCTAAACTAATGGCAAGTTCTTTCCTGCAGCTAATATGTGATCTGAGTATTTGAAGTTTCAACCTGCTTTACTACTGTGTGAATAAATCTTTTAAACATATGCTTTTTTTTTTTTTTTTTTTTTTTTTTTTTAAGGGCTCACTGTTTGAGAGGATCCACAGGGATAGATGAGAAATCTTAGCCTTGGATCCTCTAAGAAGACAGCACTTAAATAAAACAATCCACAATTCAAAACAAAAACAAAAACAACTGAGTTTTTAGGCCTTTATTTGATAATAAATTCAACTGTGGGCAGTTGACTAATTTCATTAGTCACAAAACTCAACAAAACTAGATGAAAGGATGAGTAATTACTTTTTTGTTTTTTAGAATTTCCTTTGCTTCCTTTTTCCTCTCTCCATTTTCCAATTCCCCCTTCTGTTCTCTCTTCCCTTTTCATTCTCATGTCTTTACTGTTCTCTTCACTCTCTCTCTGACCCCCATCCCATTACCTCATTTTTATTTTTATTTTTATTTTTTGGTGAAAGATGCCACTTTTTCTTGTGTGACCGTGGTATTTTGATATCCATTAATGTATTTGTGACCTCTGAATATCCATGCCTGAAGTTCATTATAAGTTTACAAATTGTGGAGTAAAATTTTATTGTAGAGCTGGATTCCAAAAAGGGCAACAAGCCTAGCAACACTTACTTTTATTTTATTTTATTTTATTTTATTTTATTTTATTTTATTTTATTTTATTTTATTTTATTTTATTTTATATTATTTTATTTTATATTATTTTATTTTATTTTATTTTATTTTATTTTATTTTATTTTATTTTATTTTATTTTTTTGCATGAAGTTTTATCTTTGTCTTCAAAACAATATTATAACTTTAGTGAGTGTTCTGAGCTAATTGTAGTATTGTCCAGTAGAAGAAAACAATTGACAGATAGAGGATTGTGTCAAAGTGTCTTACTGAGAAATAGAACAGAATTTTTCTTTTTCATAAACGAGTTGCTGGGAACAAAACTAGGAGATGTAACAGAATTAGATACAACTAGTCTGCCAGCTCAAATTGGACACATCTGTGCAATACTGGTTGGATTTTAAGAATTGATGATGAGGTCAAAATGAAAATTCTGAAGTTTAGAATTCTGAGCCCAGGTAATCACATATATACATATGTGTATATGAAGACTTATTGAATGCATGAATGAACTACTTAGCTATTAATTATTTCTTCTAAAATAAACCACAACGCACATGGGCAACCTTTTCCTCCTACTTTGAGAATTTTCTTACTTACTCATAAACTTGGCAAATATTGAAACATTAATTGTTGGTATTTACCTAGCATCTATGTTTTTGAGTTGTGGGGGGAGGGGGCGGTCAAATATTACCTACTGAGATCCAGAAGAGCACCATATAGTATTTAATGGTTTTAAATGCTCCACATGCTTATGAGGGCCAACAGGAGCCTTATAATCATCTAATGTTTAGAATGCATCTTTCACTGAACTAACCAAATAATTCAATTTACTCAAACACTTCCTTTATAATACAAAGTTTTCAAACCAAGTGATACGGGGATTAAAGGCAAGATATTATGCACTAAAATTATTCAAGGACAAACTTCCAAATAATTTTTTGGAAATACATATTTGAATATGGTCAAGCTTGAAAGTTTTAAACTTGTATCGGTTTGCCATAGTCTTGTATGTAGGTGAAAAGCACACACACACAGTACAAACCATATGGAAAAAGACCTGTATTACTTGAATTTCACTGGTAGTGATAAGCACTTAAAAAATTTTAATACTTATTATCATAAAAAGTGAGGGTACATTCTTGAATGAAACTTTCCTTACAAGGATTTCATTAAACGATTAACAAATATTGAAGAGTACCCTGCTCCATTAATGGACTTCAAACGTTGAGTCATCCCATTTAGTGATGTGGTGTGAGAAGCAGAAAACAAGAGTAATTTTCACAGTGCTTTGCTTCCTTCTGATTTTTGAGATTTAAAAGACTAGGGCTTCTGGATATCCTTTGTACACGACTACATCAGAGAATAAGAATGGTGGCACTGAACTTTGATAACCAGTCCAGAATATCTTGGAAACTAAAAAGATATACTGTAATTCAGGAATAAAGTCTATAATTGGATACACAGGTTTAACATTTTAGAATTCCAAGTATGATGAGTTTTAGGTGTAATCTAGCCTAACCTGTTCATCTCCTTTTTGAAGAAACTGACACCTAGAATGGGTTAATGATTGATCTATAGCCAGAAATTCAGTTAGTAGCAGTGCTGCAAATGTCTGACTGGCTCTCTTTGCCAAGAAATTATACTTTAATAATGGGAAGCGTCCTGGAGGAGAGAAGACCTGAGAGTCAGCAGATATAGATTGTGCTTATGGCTTGAGCAGACAGTGGAGATGTTTTTCCCCGGGGGCTAGGCCCTAAATTCAGTGAGTGAGGCTGAAGTTATATCAAAATTAGTCTTAAAAATCTTTTTCCATCATCTAGAATGTTTAGTATGCATGAATAAATCCAAATTTGCCAGTTTTTTTCCTCCAGCATTGGAACAGATCACTATTTCTTTGGCAAATATAGATGAAGTAATTGCATAAGGTTTAAGTACCACTGTACACAAAAGATGCAAGGCTTCTCGAACCTTGCTTATTGGTTATTGATAACTAAGTTAACTTTACATATGGTGGCTTTCTTCCATAATACATTTGTGTGATCTTAAGCAAGTAAGATAAGTGTCTAATTCCAGTTTTATGATCTCTAAATTTAGTTTAAAAAATAAACTGGCCTTTAAGCTTCCTTTCAACAGTAGAAAGTTATCATGTTAAAAATATAACGGTATCCATGGGGCTCCTGGGTGCTTCAATCAGTGAAGCTTCTGACTTTGGCTCAGGTCATGATCTTGCAGTTCCTGGGTTCAAGCCCTGAGTCCTAGGGAGATAGCTCAGAAGCTGAAGCCTGCTTTGGATTCTCTGTCTGCCTCTCTCTCTCTCTCTCTCTCTCTCTCTCTCTCTCTCTCTCTCCCTCTCCCCCTCCCCTGTTTGCACTCTGTCTCTCTCTCTCTCTCTCTTTCTCAAAAATAAACATTAAAAATTAAAAAAATGAAAATATAATGATATCCAGATATTAATTAAAATGGTAGAGATTTCAAAGTCAATAGTCTGTAATCCTCACCATTTCTGTATACCCCATTATATCGAGCACAGAATCTTGTATTTGGGAGTTTCTTAACAATGATTTGTTATATGATTAAGTATAATGCTGACTTAATTATTAGGTGGTGGTTCTTGAAGGTGGTTTAAAATTTTCTCCCAATATTATTATATTTAAATCTTTATTTAAATAATTTTCAATGCATTTATATTTCTATTTAAATCCCATCTCTATATGCAGTGAAAAGTAATTTTATTTAAAGGATTTTGATACACACATACAAATATACACACACATACAATTATACACATGTATACATATTTATACATATATAGATAGATAGATAGATAGATAGATAGATAGATAGATAGATAGATAGATATAGGTAGGGAGATACGTACATATGAATATACCAAATCCACACCAATTTGTTTCTTTTCACATTATAAGCACCAGATTAAGTGGCTCTTAGTCCATTGGGCCGTGGATGTGATATAATTGTACAAAGAGTGGAAGATGAAAGACAGAAGATAGATAAGGACAGCTAGATTGCCTCCAACAATGTCTATTAAATAGTGAAATGTAGTTGGTCTATGAAATCTTGCAATTTATAGTTACTTTTTCCCCAAATCAAAGCAAGCAAAAAACCAAAACCAAAACAAAAATAAACACAATAAACACAAACAAACAAGAAGAAACCTGGTTTTATCTTTTCAGAGTATTAAAAATAGATTATGGGGGCACCTGGTGGCTCAGTCAGTTAAGCGTCCGACTTCGGGTCAGGTCATGATCTCGCGGTCCATGAGTTTGAGCCCCGCATTGGGCTCTGTGCTGATAGCTCAGAGCCTGCGGTCTGCTTCAGATTCTGTGTCTCCCTCTCTCTCTGCCCCTCACCTGCTCATGCTCTGCCTCTCTCTGTCTCTCAAAAATGAATAAATGTAAAAAAAAAAAAGATTATGCTTTTATTTATATTAAAATATAAAATTAGTGCTATAAAATACATCATTTTAGTAGCCACCCAATGTCAGTGATGAAGAATAAGTCGTAGGCAGATTGTGGTACATAGAACACTGAGGTTAACTGCTCTCATGCTGGTGCAATCTCCAGACTTCCATTGTCACAGTCCATTACCAGCTGTTCTGTGTTGTTACGTTGGATTTTATTTTCACATCCACGGCAAACCAAGAACTTCTATGCACTGCTTGGCCTTGGCCTAGATTTTACGGGATTCTAGGGTGGTGTTGAGTATTCAGAATGTTTAATAGGCTTTCAGTCTGGCAGCCAAATCACCAGGTAGAAAAACTAGATAATGTCAGTGTTTTCCCCAACAGCTAAAGACAGAGCTGCTGAGGTTCAAAGAGTTACTTTCATTCTTTCCCTGTTCGTGAAATTCAGTTTGAGAACAATTCATCCATTTGCCTAGAATCAAACCTTCTTCACTGAAGACTTACTAAATGGGGCCTGATAAAAACTACACCAGAGGGATTCCCTTATTGCAGATCAGTTTGTTCCCTTAATGAGGCTGAGCAAATCTTGGTGCCAATTTAGCAAATTCACATATTGCATAGTGGTGTTCTTATAGTATTATTGTCCTCAAGAGGTTTTGCTTGGTCCTTCATAGATCATACTCCTTGCTCTTGTTTTCAGAATTATTTCTCTTCTCCTCTCAGGTTTGCAAAGCCTATAGTAAATTCATCAGAGTTTAGCTGGGGCCATTTGTTTAGATGGAGAGGTGTGAGACACTTCCACATATTGAAGATAACAGCAGATTCTTGTGCCAGAATGCCATATTCTACTCCTCTATGGAGCTCTGGCTCCATTTAAATAGGAGATCAGTGCCTCCTCCAGCAGGGTCTCTTTATTGTGACATCTAGGTGAACTGAGTTTTCATGTATTATTGGCACATTTTGTCCAGAAATGAGAAGATAAATAGCACATTAGACACACCTACCTAAAAGAGTCAAGAGAACGGAAAGATACCAATCCAGGAGAGAAGGGAGGGTTCATTAGAACACTATTTACTCTTGAAAGACATATTAATCTGAGCCAATAGATTATTAACTGTTCAGGAGATCAAACATGATTTCTTAGAGAAGGTAAATAAAGGAAAAGAAGAGGCAGACTCCTTGGAAACTATCAATTTATGAAGAATGAAAAACAAGGAACCTAGGATTTGAATGTGACCAAGAAAGAAGGAAATGAAATTATGACTCTTCATTGGATTTGAGGTAATTTTGAGAATGGATCAGCTGTTTTGAACCTGCAAGATGGATTTGGCATAGGACTTTTGGGGGATAGCACGGATTGGGGCAAAACACAGTTCATGTTTTTGAAAATAAGAACACCTTTATTTTCTATTGTTTAATTCTGCCTCTTTTTATCATCTATGGTGTTTCTTTTTATTTAATGTTGATGGTATCGAATATCTGGGGGAAAGACCACAAAAATCTTAGGTGGAATTAATTCCATGAGTCTATATTACACCTTTAGATTCGACGGTGGTCTAAATCCAACAGACTATATGTACTTAGATTTAAAAAGTCATGTGGACATCATCCTAAGGGGAGTTCAAATTCCAAAGAAATTGGAGGTATGTGGAAATATGGCACCAAAATCACATAGTTAAGAGAGAAATTTTGTTTATTAAAATCTTTTGGTTTGCCTTACTTTTTCTTTTCAATTGTGTTATCATAGTTGTTTGGGCATCATACATGGTTGTGATGTCAGATGCTGCCCACATCAATATCAACCTTTTACCCAGTATGGTGTGGCCATCTGAAAGGCAAAATGCTCATTCTTTAGACTTTGGGATGGGGTCATGTAGCTAGAACTTTTAGATACTTTTAGTTTTCCAAAAAGACAATACAAATCCATGCTAATCCCTAATTTGTTTTAAGCTTTTGCTCTTTCAAATCAGTGCATACTTGGTATAGGCAAAATTAAATCCCAATATTCTTTCCTTCACCTCATTTCTCCTTAGTTTCACCGTTTTCTTTGATCCTTTGCTGAACAGGTTTTGTTTTAACTCATTGCTTTTTTTTCTTCTTTTTTTTCTTTATAATGCTTTCACTAACTTCACAACTCTCAAGACCCAAGAAGTTACTGTGTGACATAGAGATTTTTTCTTAGCTCTTCTTCCTGATTGCTATTTAGATTGTCAAATGGGATCTGATGCCTAACCACCTGCTTAGAAAACAAGCTGGGCAGCAGGCCTATTGCAAACCAGAAGGACCACTACTAGGATAAAAATTGATTCAAAGACCTGCAGTTTGTAGCCAAGTAGGGAATTAAATGACACCCTCATGATGAATCAGAAAATCAGTGTTTTATGGCAGGAGACATCCTCTGTCCAATTAGAATAGCTCCAAATGTTTAGAGAAAATTTCCCACCACTACCACTCTGGCAATACTATTAACAAATAAAAGGAACAGAATTGTTTCCCTTGGTTGCCAAAAAAATAAAATTTCTCACTCGGTGAATGGCTGTAATCTATATCCACCTCTTTCTTAGGAGGAGTTTGTTTCATAAAACACTTTCCTAATTGTGCCAAGACCAGAGCCGATTTACAGAGGACCCATGGCAGAAAGTGTGAGCCCAGTTCCTCACCAAGAGAGGAAAAGGGAGATGGATTGTGAACAGCAGGAGTAATGCACAATTTCTGAACGTTTTGAATATGGTCACGTAAACATGTTAGTGCACGACACAGTAAGCAGTTAAGAGGGCCAAAGCAGCTGACAATATTAGATTACAGATTAAGGATTGACAATGACAATGACAATAAAGATTAAAGATTAAGGATTCAATAAGAATCGTTTTATGTTGAGTTTTAATCATTAAAATAGAACATTAACAAATATTTCTTAAAAGATAAATTATTTTATGGCATACTATTGTAAATAACTAAGCTAACGATATTCCTAAATATTGTAACAGATTACTGCAATAATTGAAAGTGATATTCTAAACTTTCTTTTCATTACCTCAAGACTTTTGGTCAAACCAGTAAATTCTATTTTAAAATAATTGTTTTAAAATAACTATTTAAAAATTGTTTTCTATCCATTTGAGTGTGCTAATAGTATTTGAAAAATACAACCAAAATTTAGAGTATTTCTTTATAAAACAAATGGTATAAAGTCAAGAACAGGGCAATTTACAAATGACATTAAGTAGAATAAAAAGGAAATAATGGCAAATGAAATTATATTGGCCTTGGGTTAATGTTTAACAAGAGGAAATTAATTTTATTTCTCAAATACAGTTGTAATTCTATTTAATTACATTTATTTGGATGATCAAAAAGTGGTTCCGGTATGACTGGAACATGGAAAGCAAAAAAAACAGAATTGCATTGTATTGAGATTGAAAGTAGGCATAGATTAAGTGGGGCTCCGTAAATTAAGCGGCATTTTTAGAATATATCTCAAGGACAATGAGAAGACATTGGAACGTTTGACACGATCAGATTTGCATTTTCAGAAGGTTTATCTTCAACAGTGTGAAGAATAGACTGGAGGAGAACAATGCTGAAGGCAGTCATTTCAAAAATAACTTGCTGTTGTCAACAAGTAAGATGTTCTTTTCATGGACTCAGGTTTGTTGGAAGATCTGAACAGACTTGTGAAATATTGTTAAAAGACAATTTCACAGACACATATATTTCAGATCTAGTTGGCTTTAATTAATGGCTAAGGAATCAGGAGCTTCAAAGTGTCATATGAGGAAAGAATGTTCTATAGACAAAAATAAGCAGGAGCTAGGAAGTTATGCTGGGCAAAAACAGGTTATATTGGAATTCCTTTCCTTATATGGGGCAAAGGGAAGTTTTGGAGCTGGGTTATGAAAACCTAAAGCTGAGCAGGCGTATTTTGATTGGCTGACTAGGTTTTGATTTCCTAGTTTGAAGCATTGTTGGATATGTAGGTGAGTGAGAAAGAGTATCCAGAATGAGTCTCAGGCCTCTGGTTTTCCTATATGGGTGTACTGATAATCTGGTCTCCTAAAACAAAAGATAATGGCAGATGAGGTTTGATAGGTCTGATGTATATTAATGAAAAGTTGAGCTTTATATGTGTTTTATTTGAAGTTGTTTAAAATTAGTTAATTAAGAAGTTGGATATAAAATTATAGAACGCTGGAGATAAATATGGACAAAAGATATAGATTTGGAAGGCGATATGAAATAATACCAAGAACATGGATGACATGTCCTAGGAATAAGGGCAGCTTGATAAGAGATATAAACTAAAGACAGAATCGCAAAGGTTTTTACCATTTAATACTGTATAAACTGTGTTTTCTCTTTGGGAAGAAATGTTTATGAAGCAGTGGAAAAAGCTGTAGAACAGAAAACAGCACCCAGAATCATGATCCTATTTCTTTTTTGTCATTCACTTTGATAGAAATTTGGGCTAATCAGTTAACTTTCCTGGGTATTTTTGTTTCCTTACTCGGAAAATGAAAATTAAACCATATCAGTGCTTTTTACTAGAGTCATTCTTTTGAAAATGAAGGTTATTGGGACCTTTCCTGATCAATTGAGTTATAATCTTTGAAAGAAAGGCCCAGAAATCTCTAGTTGTGCAAAGTACTCTGAGTGGAAACATGTGCACCGCATACATTCTACAGATCCTCTCAAGTTGAAAGATCTGTGATTCTATGAGAATATGCAGAAAGTCATGGACAGTATAAAATAAAAGAAACAATAAAGATGGTAAATTCATTCCAAAGAACTGATTTGAATTCAGGGCTAATTTAAACTTATTTTTTCTTCTTCTTTTATTCTTCAAATAGAATGCCTCACCTTTAGATTTGCATCAAAACTTGAAACCATATGTCTTAAAGCTGAATGACTTTAGTATCTTAATGTTGTACCTGCTGTGGAAACTAAACTTATAATTGGTAACTGGCTGGCTGAAATCCTTGATTATAGGAATTTCTCTAAAACATATTTAATACTTAAGTTTCATGAATTTTATTTTGCTTTTCTAGGAATGTTTTCTTCATATGATATATTTATTAACAATTTATACAAAATAAAATTATATTTTAGCTTTTTACCATGTTTCAGCTAAATAACCCTTAAGAAGAAGCAATGAATGGAGTTTCAAAAAAGAACAAAACAAACCATTATGAAAAGTTTGGAAGGTTAATTAGAGCACAAATTACTAATGGTTCCTATAATGATGGCCAAATGTTGAATTGTTCCCAGAAGTCAAAGAAGCCAATTCCAATGTGAGTTTTTCAGGTTCCTTAGGATTGAATTGTAGTGGTCATGTGCAGGATAGGACCAGTCTACCTAGGCAGACCGACTTCGGTGACCTCAGACTGAAACGTAAGAACATGGCAACTTTATGTGGGACAACTCTAGACCAATAAGGATTTTGTTTGGCATATTGAAGTGACAACACTTGGTAAAATAGGTAGGTTTAGATCTTTAATGATGAATGAGAGAATTAGAGTTTTCTCAAGATTCCCAGACACATTAAGATTGGATAGCTTAAAAATCTCTGGATTGCTAGTATTCCTTATCAAGACCATTGATTTAATATAAATACTTCTTGGACTTTCTTTGTATGTTAATGCAGCAAAATTATTTAACCTTTGGTTTTTTTAATGTTTATTTTTGAGAGAGAGAGAGAGAGGGAGAGAGAGAGAGAGGCAGAGAAAGAAGGGGATAGAGGATCTCTAGCAGGGCTCTGTGCAGAGCCCAATGCAGGTTTCAAACTCATGAACCATGAGATCATGACCTGAGCCAAAGTTGGACACTTAACTGACTGAGCCACTTGGGTGTCCCTATTTAACTTTTGTAAGTTGTATGTTAGTCTTGTGCAAAAGCACATCATCTATGCCTGATTTAGGGATATTTGCACATTTGAATGCATGTCTCCCTCCCATAAGCAGTTCCGTACATAATATGAAAAATGCACAAACTTGGATTATGGAACTTTGTCTTAAGTGATTCTTTGAAGCAGCGGCTGTCCTTCTGGTAAGGAGTTTTGGCCTTTTTCTTTTAATAGTATTTCTTATTAATTCGTTCAACAGATATATACTGAGGGCCAACTGTATGTTTGGCATAGTATTAGGCAGTGAGAACACACAGCAAAATACCTTTTTACAACCTTTATGAAGTTTATAAAATTAACATCAAGGTATTTCCACTATAATACATTGAAAATAAATGCTAAGACTTCATGTTCCAGTCATGATAGATTCATCATTATTGAAATAACCCATGTGCCATTAATGACTAAAAAACTAGACAAGATTTTCAGGCATTCAACAACAAGTGTAACAGGACTGTGATACCCGGAGGAAGGCAAACAAAGATTGTGATCTCTGCAGTCACCTTGGTTTCTTCCTGGAAGCACTTCTTAGACTACATTAGGGGGAAAGAAACCCCAAGTAGAATACATTAGCCATGCTTACAGAGACTGGGGGTCAGAGAAGCGGAGGTGGTTAGAATTTGCAGACCCACGTACTGTAGAAGATAAAGCTAAATAGAGAAGAGCTTCAGAAATCTGTATAGTAGTCCCCTTGAGTGGCTGTAAACAGGTGCAGAGGTGAAAAAAATGGAAAAAAAAAGTTAGATATTCCCAGAGTTTACACAGAGTTGGGAAAATGTTTGATTTACATTTAACCAGAACAGCAAGACCTTACTGATCAATTAGAGCGATTAATAGAGATCTCCAAAGATTAGCTTTGAAAAAGAGCAATTCAGCTCTAGAGTAAATGCTACTTAATGCTGCTATAACTAGGCTTAATAATAAATCTTGTTATAATCTCACAGTCTGTGGGTTTGAGCCCTGCACTGGGCTCTGTGCTGACAGCTCAGAGCCTGGAGCCTGACTCAGATTTTGTGTCTCCCTCTCTCTCTTCCCCTCCCCTGTTTGTACTCTCTCTATATCTCTCTCTCTCTTTCTCTCTCTCTCAAAAATAAACAAACATTACTTTTTTAAATAAATAAAAGTAAATCTTGAAAGAATCATGTTGATCAACAAGAAACATAAAGGCCTTGTAAAAACAGACTTCAGCTCTTTGTAATAGCATACATAAAAATCCAAACACAATATTGTAACATTCACAATGTCCTTTCTTCCAAGGAAATTATGTGACAAATAAATAAGCAACAAATTGTAACCATAACTGTAAGAAAAACCCATTTATTGGGCACAGATGATGAATTTGAAAAAAAATATTTGAAAAAATCTATAAATATTGTAAATGGGACCAAAGATTTAAAGGAAAATGTGCAAATAATAGAAGGGAAATAAAAGATAGAAAAAAATAAAATGAAATTTTTAGAGAGAAATAAATTTTTAGAGAGAAAGTCTACTGAAAGGAATGATGGCATATTGAAAGATATTCAAATGAAACACAGAAAGAAAATTATTGAAACCTAATGAACATCTGACCCTAATGAACCCAATGCATCTGTGGTTCAATATCAGGAGGTCTAATGTGCAGGTAATTGGAGACACAGAAGGAGAGAATTTTGAGAGAGAACATAAAAGAGTGTATATTGAAAGAAATAATGGCTGAAAGTTTTCCAGTTTGCTATAAAGTATAAACTCACTTGGGTTGCTTGGGTGGGCCAGTTGGTTAAGCATTCCACTCTTGATTTCAGCTCAGGTCATGATTTCATGGTTTGTGAGATGGATTCTCACATAGGGCTCTACGCTGACAGCAGGGAGCTTACTTGGGATTCTCTCTCACTCTCTCTCTCTCTCAAAATAAATAAACATTAACAAATGTATACACCCACTTGATCAAAAAAGTTCAATAAACACCAAGCAGGATACACACACATAGAAAACACTAAAAACATCAAAATCAGATTGTTGAAAACCAGAATAACTTTTACCAGAAGATATACAATACAGACACATAAAATATCTGTAAATTGCTGAAATCATTTTGCTGCTCATGATTCTGGCGTTAAGTCCAAAAAGTGATTGCCAAGACCAGTTTTTTCCAAGCTTTTCCCCTATGTTTTATTCTAATAGTTTTCTAGCTTGATGTCTTTTGTCTGTCCTTAATTCATTTTGGGTTGACTTTGCGTATGGGTGCTAGGGTCCAGTTTTACCCCATTGTCATGTGTCTGTCCATTTTTCTCAATATCATTTATTGAAGACACTCCTTTTCCCAGGCGTATTCTTGACACCCTCATCAAAGATTACTTGACTGTATGTACATAGTTTTGTTTCTAGGCTCTCTGTTCTCTTCCTTTCACCTATATGCCTGCCTTTATGCCAGACCATACCTTTGTTTTCTTTTTATTACTGTAGCTTTATAATATGTTTTGAACTGAGGAGGTGTGAGATCTACAGCTTTGTTCTTCTTTCTCAAGATTGTTTTGGCTATTTGGAGTCTTTTGTGGTTCTATATGAGTTTTCATATATTTTTTTATTTCTGTAAAAAATTGAGATATTAATAAGGATTTCATCAAATCTGCAGATTACTTTGGATAAAATGAACATTTTAACAATATTAAGACTTATAATCCATGAACTTAGGATGTCCTTCCATTTATTTGTGTCATCTTTGATTTCTTGCAACAATATGTCCCTTTATTTTTTAGTGTATAGACAGCAAAATAAAAAACGAACACAGTAAAAAAGGCAACTGAAAAAATGACAGGAAATATTTTCAGATTATATAGCTGATAAGGGGTCCAAGGTATATAAGAAACTCCTACAAATCAATAGCAAACCAACTAACAAACCCAAATAACCCAATTAAAACTGGGCAAAAAATTTGAGTATACATTGCCCCAAAGAAGACATACAAATGACCAATGGGCATATTAAAAGATGGTAAATATCACTAAATATAAGTAAATTCAAATCAAAACCACAATGAGATATCACCTGTCAGAATGGCTTTTATAAAAAAGATCACAAAACAGGGGTGCCTGGGTGGCTCAGTTGGTTAAGCGTCTGACATCGGTTCAGGTCATGGTCTTGCGGTTCCCTGGTTCGACTCCGCATTAGGTTGTGTGCTGACAGCTCAGAGCCTGAAGCCTGTTTCAGATTCTGTGTCTCCTTCTCTCTCTGCTCCTCCCCCGCTCACATTCTGTGTCTCTCTCTCTCTCTCTCTCAAAATTAAATAAACATGACCAAAACAATTAAAAAATATATATCACAAAACAAATGCTGGCAAGGATGTAGAGAATTAGAATGTAATTGGTAAGAATGTAAAATGTAGTTATCTGGGCACTTGGGTGGCTCAGTGGGTTAAGTGTCTGACTTCCCCTCAGGTCATGATCTCTTGATTTGTGAGTTCAAGTCCCATGTCAGGCTCTGTGCTGACATCTTAGAGCCTGGAGCCTGCTTAAGATTCTGTGTCTCCCTCTCTCTGTCCCTCTCCCACTCACATTCTGTCTCTCTCAAAAATAAATAAACATTTTGAAAAAGAAAAGAAAATACAATACAGTAAAATAAAATAAAATGCTGCAGTTATAGAAAATAGCATTGAGATTCTTGAAAATGTTATTTTATTTTTTGAGTTTCCTTAAAAATTTTAAACAAAACTATATAATTATTTATTTTTATTTATTTTTATTTTTGTAACGCTTATTCATTTTTGAGAGACAGAGGCAGAGCACCAGTGGGGGAGGAGCAGAGAAAGAGGGAAACACAGAATCTGAAGCAGGCTCCAGGCTCTAGGCTATCAGCACAGAGCCCGACGTGGGGCTCAAACCCATGAATGGTGAGATATGACCTGAGCTGAAGTTGGATGCTTAACTGACTGAACCACCCAGGCACCCTACTATATAATTATTTAAGGAAAACAAAAATGAGTAAATGTTTGCCTGAATTCCCACAAGAATAGAAATGTTAATGGAAATTAAGAGGGATATGATAAAAAGAAAAAAAAAATGATGAATGCCAGAAAAAGTAAATATATGCATAAATATAAGATAACTTTCTGGCTCATTTTTAAATTTCTTTGAAAAACAGCTGATGAATGCGGAAGTAATAATAGTGTATTGTGGGCATTATAATTTCGTAGAAGTCAGATGAATGACAATAACATATAAGATGGGATAGTAGAAAGAAAGGTCTACTGTGAGATTTCTATATTATACATGAAGGGATAAAGTATTATTTAAAGGTGGAATCTAATAAATTAAAGATTCTTATAGTAAACCCTAGATCTATTATTAAAATTCAACACAAAGAGATAGATACAACAATAAATTGTGAAAATAAAATGGAATATCAGAGAATATTAATTTATCTTAAAATGTATTAAAAGAGGAACAAAAGAACAAAGGTCAGATAAGTGAATAAGAAATATATAACAAAAATTGACATTAAGAGGAAATGATGAGAACAAAGCAATAAAAAGGCAGAGATTGTTACACTGTGGGGAAGAATAAGCGAGACACAAAGTTATATACCATAAACATAATAAAGACACAGATTGTAAATATTAAAAAATATTTTAAAAAATGGGGTGCCTGGGTGGCTCAGTCGGTTAAGCGTTTGACTTCGGCTCAGGTCATGATCTCACAGTTCGTGGGTTCGAGCCCCACATGGGGCTCTGTGCTGACAGCTCAGAGCTTGGGACCTGCTTTGGATTCTGTGTCTCCCTCTCTCTCTGCCCCTCCTCTGCTTGC
The DNA here is from genome assembly GCF_028749965.1 of Puma concolor. Lineage (NCBI taxonomy): Eukaryota > Metazoa > Chordata > Mammalia > Carnivora > Felidae > Puma > Puma concolor. Next base: position 19,808,685 of record NC_141672.1, read on the forward strand.
ACTCTCTCTCTCTCTCTCTCTCTCTCTCTCAAAAATTCATGAAAATTAAAAATTTTTTAAAAAATAAAGACACAGATTGGTTAAAAGGGAAAACATAGAAAAGTTTCAGCAGATGTTCATCACTAGGTGAAAGGATAGTAAAAGTATGGCACAGCCATGCAATTAAAATTTACTCAATAATTAAAGGCATAAATTAGGGGCACATGTAAAAACTGGATCAATCTGTGAATCATTGAGTGAAAAAAGCCACATAGAAAAGAGTACCTGTTATATTATTTCATTTTAGAATAAGCAAAACTATAGTAGAGTGAAGAAAGCATATCAAGCTTTTCTAGGGCTAGGGGTGAGTGTGTGTGTGTGTGTGTGTGTGTGTGTGTGTGTGTGTGTGTTGGAGTATAGAGGGGTAGATTGCAAAGGAGCATGAGAGAACTTTTCATGGTCATGGACATTTTGTTTGTTGATTATGGTGGTCACACAGATGTATATATTTATCAAGTTAATGAATTCTACTTTTAAAATGCATGTGCATTTTATTATATGAAACTTGCACCTCAATAAATTATTTTTAATTTTTAATGTTTTTTTTTTAATTTATTTTTGAGAAGAGAGACAGAGCATGAGCGGGGGAGGGGTAGAGAGAGAGGGAGTCACAGAATGTGAAGCAGGCTCCAGGCTCTGAGCTGTCAGCACAGAGCCTGATGTGAGACTCAAACTCACAAGCCATGAGATCATGACCTGAGCTGAAGTCGGACGTCTAACCAACTGAGCCACCCACACGCCCCAATAAATTATTTTTATTTATTTATTTATTTATTTATTTATTTATTTATTTCACCTTTTGATCACCTTCTCCCATTTCTCCCACTCCCCACTCCTGCCTCTGGCAACCACCAATCTGTTTTATGAGCTTGTTTGTTTGTAAGATTCTATGTATAAAAGAGCTCATATGATATTTGTCTTCTCTGTCTTGTATCACTTAGCACAATGCCCTTGAGGTCCATCCATGTTGCCTAAAATGGCAAGATTTCATTCTTTTTTATGACTGAATAATATTTTACTGTACATGCATACCACCCTTTCTTTATCCCATTCATCCATCAGTAGACCCTTAGGTTGTTTCCATATCTTGGCTGTTGTAAATACTGCTACAGTGAACAAGTGGGTGTATGTATATTTTTTAGTTTTTATTTTCTAGATAAATACCAAGAAGTGAAATTGATGGATCATATGGTAGTTTTATTTTTAATATTTTGAGGAAGCTCCATACTGCTTTCCATAATGGCTGCACCAGTTTACATTCCCACACAGATAGCACGTGGTTCCTTTTTCTCCACATCCTCAATAGCACCCATTTATTGTCATTTTGATAATAATCATTCTAACAGGTGGAAAATGATACTGTGGTTTTGACATGCATTTCCCTGATATTAATGATGTTTAACATCTTACTGTGTACCTACTGACCATATTTATGTCCTTGGAAAATGGCTTATTCAAATTTTCTGCCCTTTTTAAATAAGATAGTTTGTTTTGCTAATGTGTAGTATAAGTTCTTTATACGCTGCGTATTAACCCCTTCTTACATATACAATTTGCACATATTTTCTCCTATTCCATAGATTTTCTTTTTATTTTGTTGATGATTCCTTTACTGTCTAGAAGCTTTTTACTTTGATGTAGTCCCACTTATTAATTTTTTACTCTTGTTGCTTTTACTTTTGGTATCACATCTCAAAAACTGTTGCCATGATCTATGTCAGAGAGTTTACTGCCTATGTTTTCTTCTGGGAGTTTCATGCTTTCAGGTCTTTAGTTCAAGTCTTTAATCATTTTGAGTTTCTTTTTGTGTATGGTGTAAGATGGTGTTCCAGTTTCATTCTTTTGCTCGTGTCTTTCCAGTTTTCCCAACACCATTTATTGAGAAGACTATCCTTTTCCACTGTATATTCTTGGCTCCTTTGTTGTAAATTAATTGACCTTTATATGCACAGTTTTATTTTTGGGCTCTCTATTCTGTTCTACTGATCTATGGGTCTCATTTTTTTTTTTTTTTTTTTTTTTTGCCAATACCATACTGTTTTAATTACTGTTGCTTTGCAATCAGGGAGTGTGATCACTCCTGCTTTGTTCTTCTTTCTCAAGACTGTTTTAGCTATTTTGTTCTATTTGGCAACTTTTAAGATTATTTGTTCCATTTCTATGAAAAATGTCATTGGAATTTTGGCAGGTATTTCTTTGAAGTTGTAAAGTGCTTTTGGTACTATGGACATATTAACAATATTAATTTTTCCAATCCATGAACACAGAGTATCTTTCCATTTATTTTTGTCTTCTTCAATTTCTTTCCTTAATATCTTACAGTTTTCATTATACAGTTCTTGCACATCCTTGGTTAATTTATGCCTAGGAATTTTATTCTTTTTGATGCAAGTTTTAAATGAGATTGTTTTCTTAATTTCTCTTTCTGAAGGTTTGTGATTAGCGTGTAGTAATACAACAGATTTTTTGTGTATTAATTTTGTGTTCAGCAACATTACAGGACTCATTTATTATTTCTATCAATTTTTTTAGAATCTTTCTGTATTTTCTATATGTACATATGTAGAATCTACATATATTTTCTATATGTAATATCATGTAATCTGCAGACAGTGACAGTTTTACTTCTTCCCTTCCAATTTGGATGCTTCTTATTTATTTTTCTTGCCTAATTACTCTATCACTTCCAATACTATACGGAATAAAAGTTGTGAGAGTGGGCATCCTTGTCTTACTCCTGATTTTAGAGGAATAGCTTTCAACTTTTCACCATTGAGTATGATCCTAACTATGAGGTTGTCATAAAAAGCCTTTATTATGTTGAGGTACATTTCTTGTATAAACTCTTTTTGAGAGTTTTATCATATATGGATGTTGAGTTTTGTCAAATGTCTTTTCTTCCTTTATTGAGATGGTCATATGATTTTTATTCTTCAGTTTGAAGTGGGGTAGATCATATTGACTGATTTGTGGATGTTGAACAGGTTTTGTATTCCTGGAATAAATCCCACTTGATCATGGTGTATGATCCTTTTATTGTTGAATTTGGTTTTCTAATATTTTGTTGATGATTTTTGCATCTATACTTATCAGGGATATTGACCTGTGATTTTCTCTTCTTTTGGCACTCTGCTCTGGTTTTGGTATCAGGATAATACTGGCCTTGTAAAATGAAGAAAATATAGATTTTCCCAAAGAATTTTAAATTACCAGTAGTTAACACTTGTGTAATAGATGCTATGCCTGAGATTTGTTAAGCAATTTACACATATTACTGTATTTAATCTTTATAACAACCTATGAGTCAAATCAAACATTTTTCACATTTTACATATGAGAGAACTGTTATATAACATGCGTATTATGATTAAACTAATATTCTGCTCGTGAAGACAAGTAGATTTCATCACTACATCTTCTACTTTTCCTATGGCTTTGTGATATGGATGATTAGGGCTAACTCTAAATATGTCTGTAATGGCTAAAGCAACTTTGACATAACACTCTTCATAGCAGAGACATACTCTTTTCCCCTTAATCCCCCTCCAAATTTGGACTATTTTACTGCCAATAAGATTATTATATGGGTTTCTGTTTGCACTCCTTATCCTATTTCATTCATATTTAACACTTATGCTACACATTACCAGACACTGTGTTTACTGATACATTTTTAACTATATATGTTTTCAAGTCTATTGTTTGCACTATTTTCTGTACTCTTCATTTTCCTACAAAATAGAGGTTTCTGTTATAATTTAGCTTACTATATATTTTAGCATTTTCCTCAAATAGATTAAGTGAATGATATAACTTTTAGACTGTGTTACATTTTCTCATCCTGAACAGATGAATGTATTAGTTGGTAATAGAATTCTTACATATAGTCATTGTATCTCAGTAGTATTTTGATGTTATTCTGCCATTTTATAAAGTCCAGTGTTACAGATGGATAGAGTTATTCTATTGTTATTTTGTTTCTGTTTAAGTTTTTTTCTGTAGCCTAGAAACTTGTTTAAAAAATCACTTTATCCAGGCAGTTCAGAATTTTTAGCAAGAGTTTTATCTTTTCATCTGGAAGCAAATGAGAATTGCTTCTTAGGAATGAATGTATAATTTTTGGGAAACAAAATAAATTGCATTTTGTTCAAAATGTAGAGAGTGTTTTAACTTAAATTTGGAAAGGATATGGTTATATCTGGCCCCAGGTATGTATGACGAGATCCAGTGAACCACATGATATTGGTTATATGTAATCCCACCTCCGCATCTCTTCTCCCATTCTGCTGATGAACTGGCCTAATTATATCAGCCTTCTCTAAAGAGTTGACATAATTACCTGAAAGTCTCGTTCCAGATGAAATAAAGGAGCCTCTCTGTCATCTTCAATAAGGAAAATTCCAAAGCAAGACTGAGATTGGCCTGCTTGTGTTACATAACCATCTTTGTGTCAGTTCTTGATATTCAAAGGATGGAGTTTTATAATTGGCCTGAGTCATCTGTCCAAACTTATGCCCCTAGAATATTGTGATGGGCAGCTGCAGGAGAATAAGAGTGTGGTTGCAGAAGGGAGAAGTTTGGTAAAAATGTGGGATGTTATTACAAAAGGGGAAATCTGTGATGGTAAGATGTAAATGACAGATATTCACCAAGCCCTATTAGATCATGTTTCTTTGATATGGTTATTGAAACACAATTTTATTAATTTATATCAGAGAAGAGTTTTCAGGTGCAAATCATTTGATACAGTATGCTGTGGACATTACTGTTATCAGTTAGATAATAATAGCTTAATACAACTGAAAACAATTCAGCTTAAATCCAGAAAATGGCAGAAAATATATTAAACTCCCCATTTAGAAAGCTCAATTCTGTCCTGGAAACATTTCCCAGCATATTTTGCCACAGTAAAATGTGAATGGAAATAGCATAATAATGAAAGAATTTTTATTCCTGATTGTAATTATGCCCTAATTTATTCCTGATTAGTTAAAAAATGAAAGCAAATGAAATTTTGCTTAATCATTGGGTATATAACAAGGCTTAAATAATAAAATGAATTTAATATAAGTGTATGATATTATGTCTTATAATATGACACAATATCAACTTTGTACATAGCATGATTGAAATATTTTATTTTATTTTACCTTATTTTATTTTATTATTTTATCTGTGATACAGTGAGACAATAAAAATTCTACCAGTTTTATAAGTATGAATATTATGCCATCACAGCTATAAATATCCTATGTACATATTTACGTATTTATCAAATACTTAAATATTTATTTTTAGGTATTTATCCATATTCAGACAAATCATTTTTATCAAATTCTATTTTAAAGGCATATTTTCATATTTAGAACAAATATTATTATTTTTGCCAATCTGTACCCATAAACTGGATAAAAAATTTACTTGTGAAAAATTACACATGAAAGTCACTGATTAGCAAGACATAACTTAGATAATCTTCTTTGATTCACATTTATTCATTGTGCTTTGCTAGTAAAACTCAAACAATGAATATATGACATTTCTGTAAATTTTCTGAAATAAAAAGATTGCAGAGATTTTCATTTGTATTTTCCTAAAAAACTGAGTAGATCACCAAGTTCAGATGTTATTGGAAAACTCTGAGAATAACAACAGGGAAGACCAAACAGATAGTAGGGAACTAAGGAACTATTAACAAATAACAATCCATGCATCCACTCATAAGATATGGAGGTAGAATGCACTAGATAGAAATAAAATAAGAAACCACTGAAAAAAGTATACTTGAGGAAGATAAAACCAAGAAGATTTTTTTTTTCAAAGTTTATTTATTTATTTTGAGAGAGAGAGAGAGACAGAGAGTGAACATGAGTGGGGAAAGGGCAGAGGAAGACGGAGAGAGAATCCTAAGCAGGCTCTGCTCTATCAGCACAGCGTTCTAACTGGGGTCTGGACCTCACCTCAAGTTCACCCTGAGAACATGACCTGAGCTGAAATGGATGCTTAATGAACTGTGTCCCAGGTGCCCCCAAACCAAGAAGATACTTTTTTTAATTTTATTTTTTAGTTTTTAAAATCTACATCCAAATTAGTTACCATATAGTGAAACAATGAGTTCAGGAGTAGATTCCTTAATGCCCTTTACCCATTTAGCCCACCCCCCCTCCAGCACCCTCAGTTTGTTCTCCATATCTATGAGTCTCTTCTGTTTTGTCCCCCTCCCTGTTTTTATATTATTTTTGTTTCCCTTCCCTTATGTTCATCTGTTTTGTCTCTTAAAGTCCTCGTATGAGTGAAGTCATTTGATTTTTTCTTTCTCTGACTAATTTCACTTAGCATAATACCCTCCAGTTCCATCCATGTAGTTGCAAATGGCAAGATTTCATTCTTTTTGATTGCTGAGCAACACTCTATTGTATATATATGCCACATTTTCTTTATCCATTCATCCATCGATGGACATTTGGGCTCTTTGCATACTTTGGCTATTGTTGATAGTGCTGCTAGAAACATGGGGGTGCATGTGTCCCTTTGAAACAGCACACCTGTATCCCGTGGATAAATGCCTAGTAGGCAATTGCAGGGTCGTAGGGTAGTTCTATTTTTAGTTTTTTGAGGAACCTCCATACTGTTTTCCAGAGTGGCTGCACCAGCTTGCATTGCCACCAACAATGCAAAAGCGTTCCTCTTTCTCTGCATCCTCGCCAACATCTGTTGTTGCCTGAGTTATTAATGTTAGCCATTCTGACAGGTGTAAGGTGGTATCTCATTGTGGTTTTGATTTGTATTTCCCTGATGATGAGTGATGTTGAGCATTTTTTCATGTGTCAGTTGGCCATCTGGATGTCTTCCTTGGAGAAGTATCTATTCATGTCTTTTGCCAATTTCTTCACTGGATTATTTGTTTTTTGGGTGTTGAGTTTGATAAGTTCTTTATAGATTTTGGGATGCTAGCCCTTTATCTGATATGTCATCTGCAAATATCTTCTCCCATTCCGTCAGTTGCCTTTTAGTTTTGCTGATTGTTTCCTTGACTGTGCAGAAGCTTTTTATTTTGATGAGGCCCCAATAGTTCATTTTTGCTTTTGTTTCCCTTGCCTCCGGAGACGTGTTGAGTAAGAAGTTGCTGCAGGCAAGATCAAAGAGGTTTTTGCCAAACCAAGAAGATTTTTAATTAGAAAGTAAAGTTTACCGGACAAACAAGGGAGTGCATGAATGAGTGTTGTATTATTCAAGCATCAATCACAACACTGAGTGTACAAAAATGAATGTCTCATTTTGTCACTTCAAGGCAGTTATTATCTGTCAAAGGTAGAAAGGTACAAAGAATTGTATATAATAGAGACACCTGGGTGGCTCAGTTAGTTACGTGTCCAACTTCAGCTCAGGTCATGATCTGACGGTTCACGAGTTCAGGCCCCATGTTGGGCTCTGTGCTGACAGCTGGAGCCTGCTTCAGATTCTGTGTCTCCCTCTCTCTCTTCCCCTCCTATTCTTGTGCTCAGTCTCTATAAACAAACAAACAAACAAGCATTTAGAAAACAAATAATTACATATAAAATGATAGTATTCTTGTGAGCAGGGTATAGTAGAAGTAAGGGAAAAGAGATGAGAGGAGAGGAGAGGAGAGGAGAGGAGAGGAGAGGAGAGGAGAGATTTTATCACTGTAATGAGAACCTGAAATGATTCCAACATCAGCAATACAAGGACATTGAAAGGAAATATACCTTAACTTTTATAAATATTTGTAATAAAAGTGTTAGTTTTGAATAACATGCTCAGAGATGAAACAAATTTCCCATAGATCTCAAGCTGTGTAACTACTTCATATTAAATGACGCTTGAAGTGGATAGAAAAATTAGTTATAGTTTATCAGGCCCTTGAAGGAATAGAGGTAGGCATATGAAAAAGATTTTTTACCCTTCTTTCATAAAGAAACGTGAATGGAGACTACCAACCTCCAGACCAAAAGAAGGGTTAGCAAACTACCTGGAGTTTAGTAAAGCAACAGTGAGGGTAAGAGGAGCAGAGTGGATCAGTCAGTCAGATAAATAACTAATAAAAAGACATGAGACTTTAAATAAGGTCATAGATGACTTCAATTGAATGTTTTTTTTTTTTTAATTTTATTCAGTAAACAACCTGAAGTTGACAAAATGTATGGTAAGCAAGTCAAGTGACATGATTTGATGTGCATTTTAGAAAAATAATATTCTCTTAGAAGTTTGGAGCACTATTTGCCAAAGAGATTTTTTTTCCTTCTTTTTGGGGGTCAAAATTGATTCCATGAAATGTTAGCAATGATTTTTAAAATGAGAGAGGAGGGGAGAGAGAGAGAGAGAAGTCTTATAGTCAAATAAATTTGAGAAACTCTATTGAATAAAGTTACATGACAGTATCATAACTTCACTTATGACTCTCCAAAGGAATGTAAAGTACCCAGCCTTACCTACATTATTTGATAAAGGAAATGTTCCTTCCAGAAAACTTGTCAATGTTAGTTATGGACATGCTATCATATAGAGTCTGAAATGGAATGCACCAGCCTGGAGGTGGGAATAACTCTTAGGGAATATTGAAATATTGAAATATTTCAAGCAAATGTGGATGGGGGTTGGAAGGGAAAAAATAGGATGGTTGGATAGGTTGAAATAGATCTTGAGAGGGTAGAATACAAAAAACGATGTTGGATATGACTGACCAGGGAAATGGTGGAGTCAAATTATTTGATTTCTAACTATGTTTTCTATCTATTATCTGCTGCTGCATAACAATTTACTCCAAAACATATTGGTTTTAAAAAGCACACATTGGGGCGCCTGGGTGGTGCAGTCGGTTGGGCGTCCGACTTCAGCCAGGTCACGATCTCGCGGTCCGTGAGTTCGAGCCCCGCGTCGGGCTCTGGGCTGATGGCTCAGAGCCTGGAGCCTGTTTCTGATTCTGTGTCTCCCTCTCTCTCTGCCCCTCCCCCGTTCATGCTCTGTCTCTCTCTGTCCCAAAAATAAATAAAAAAACGTTGAAAAAAAATTAAAAAAAAAAAAAAAAAAAAGCACACATTATTTCACAATTCTTGTGGTCCAGGAATCAGGCACAATTTAGCTGGTTCATTGCTTTTGGACCTCTCACAAGTCTACAGTCAAGGTGACATCTTAGGTTGAGTTTCACCTGCTGGGTCAACTGGGGAAGGATCTACTTCTAAGCTGATTTACCTGTTTGTTGGTAGAATTCAGTTCCTTTTAGACTGTTGGCATGAGAGCCTAGGTTTCTTCATGGCTATTGTCCAGAGGTCACTCTCAGTTCCTTGCCACATAGACTTTTCCATATGATAGATTGCTTCATCAGAGTGAACAAGCAGAGAGAATACAAGCAAAAGAGAGACTGCTAGCAACAGAAGTCACTGGCTTTTATAGCCTTATCTTGGAAGTTATATCCAATCACATTTGCCATATTCAGTTTGTTGAAAGCAAGTCACTATGTAGGTCCAGCTTACACTTAAGAGGAGGGAATTAGACAGGGACATGAATAATAGATGACATGAATCATTGTGAACCATTTTAGAAAGCTGCCTGCCACATTATCTCATGGTAGTTATGAAAAGAAATCTTTAGGGGATTTTCCCTTAGAGACAGATGACTGTTGATTAAGGCAACAGGAAGGAACAGGCACGCACACGCACACACACACACCAAACTTCCCTACCTTTAAAGTGAATTAAACTTATTTCTTTTAAAAGAAATAAAGTTTATTGGACAGCTACCCTTTTAAGCTATATGAAGCACCAAAGTATTTTTGTAATTTATGGAACACAGGAGCTGAATCTGATAAGTGATCTGTGTGGTCAACTGTGAATATTTTACAATGTGTTTAATACCAATACAGCCAGAAATAAACACAGTTACTAATTAGTAAATTTACTTCAAAAACAGCTTTTATTTATGCCAAAAGCTCTTCTCAAAATAAAATATATATATATATATATATATATATATATAATTTTGCATTGTAACACAATACCCACTATCATATTTTTCTCTTATTTTATTCTTCCTCCTTTTAATGTTTTACACATGGCGTGAGAAACCGTATGTTTCTGGTTAAGGACTTATTGTTTGTTAAATTGTTGTGCGCTTTCAAATTCTTTACACTCCTTTATCTTCTTACCCCCACCTCTCAATTTTATCAATATACATATACATGCGGTTTTCAACTAATGGAGTACTCAGTTGTCTGGGTGATCACACACAAGACAGTTTAAAGGAATGTAAACGTTACTATGAGGAATTTGGTCTGTGTTTCAACTTTCAAACTCTTAACTCCAGTCAGATTAGGTGGGTTTAATGATTCAACCCAAGCACTTGAGAGTTACCTAGATTAGTCTGAAAGATTGGTATCTGGCAATCACAATCACTTGCCATATTCTGAACAAGGACTGAGTACTTGTGTTATTTAAAAAGACATAGAGCTACATTGCCTAATATTTTCCTAGTAGGCAGGCCTAAATATAGTTGAAATGAAGTAAAAAGAGAATTATTTGTGTGAAGCACACGTGTGTGTGTGTGTGTGTGTGTGTGAAATCTAATATGGGGTGTTGGTATGGCAAATTGCAGTGATCATGTTTTGGGGAACAGATAGCACTGCTCCGTAAATATTGTTGAATTTAGACAATTTATTTAATATGAACCATGATTTATCATCTATATAAAGACAATAAGAATACTTATTTCAAAAAAAAGTATTGAGAATTTTAAATAAGATGATACAAGGTAGTGGTTAACTATTAGAAAATTTTAAAAAGCAGAGGGCTGTGGTAGTCAGAGTGAGGAAAGAGGTTGGTTGTGCAGATGGTAAGCAAAGAACTGTAAGCACCTACACTACAGCTCACGCTTGAATGGGAAAAGGAGCTGGGCTAGCCAAGACATGAGGAAGCATCTTCCCAGCTAAGAATATCTAGGACCTAAGCAGGAAGAAATTGGGTGTGTTTGGCTAAAAGGAAAGGCCCATGTGGCTACATTGTGTGAAGATGATGATTAGGAAAATTGGAGAAAGACAAAAAACAAGGCCAGAGATCCCTCACATAAAGTCTTCATGGGCTATTTAAGAGGCTTAAATTTTATTCTATACATAATTGGAAGCAATTGAGAGATATGAGTAGGGAAATAGTGTAGCATAATTTATGTTCCAAAAAAAAAAGAGAGAAATTAACCTGGAAGGTCTGTATGGAACAGATTATACAGGAGTTAAAGGTGATTTTAAAAGTTCTGAGGTGATTTAAGTAGTCCAGGCTAGAGATGATGAGTTTGGGGAAGGTTTAGGACAAAAGAGATGGAAAGATGTGGAACAATTCAGAATACATTTTTGACATCGATCCAGTGGATCTGAACTCTTTGACAGACTGGATTCAACCATAAAAACAAAAACAAAAAGAGAGGGGAAAATCAAACTTGAACCCTAGTTCATTGAATTAATTAGCTATGTTATATGTTGACATTTACTGTGATAGAGGGTCTTACCTGATTTGGGGCAGAGTTTTGGCAATGTTAATTTTAAGAAAATGATTTTTCAATAGAGATGGTAAGTATACAGTAGGATATATGATCTTCAGTGGAATATGGCTAAAAATAACATTTGGGAACCACTGGAATATAGATTGAGTATTGCAGAGAACTTGGAAATGTCTATCTAACTCTACACTATCTAACTGCTAAGGTTGCCCTGCTGTTATTATTTCTTTCATTGGTGTATAAAATATGGAAAGAGAGGGCCATTTATAATATTTTATTATTATAGAATAACATTCCATCCAATATATGATTGTATTCCAACAGTTAAAAGTGAAACAAAAGAGCAGGCACTAGCAAAGGATGCTTTAAAAAAAGTAAATTAAGAGAAAAAATAGAAGTTAAGATTTTTCCTAAATACAAGAAATGTGGTTAAAGAAGTAGAAAGTAGATGCCATTGAGAGGAAAGAGGAGATGAGTATAAAGAATTAGCTTTTAGACATGGAAGCATGTAGGTTACTGAGTATCTCAAATAGTACATTTTCAGTGTGTTTGAAATGGAAACCTTGTTGTATCACGAAGAGGAAAAACAGGAAGGACGAGAAGTCAAGTAGTGATAATAGGTAATGCTTTAAAAGGTTTCAGTGAGAAAGGGACAGGAGATATAACGGAATTGAAGGCTATATACACAGCTTTGTCAGTGTTGTTTATTTTTGAATGGTAAATCTTAGAGCATGTTTATATGCCACCGGGAATGAATCAATACAAATGGAGAAAATCATGATTGAGATAAGAAAGAAAATAACACTAATAAGACCTTGAGAAAACTGGAAGGACCACCTTGTTGAACTATCTCTTATAATACAACAAAGCCAGAGAGTGTGAGGGGAGATGCATATGAAACTGTGGAGTAGGAATATGGTAGACTAGATTCCTTTCAACTGCCTTGAATCATTATATATATTATATATACATATATAATATATATTTATATAAAATATATATAATATATAACATCTTCTTTATTCATTCATCTATGGATGGACACTTAAGTTACCTCCATATCTTGGCTATTGTAAATAATGCTGTATAAACATAGGGATGCATGTATCTTTTTTGAATAGAGTTTTTGTTTTGTTTGGGCAGATACCCAGTAGTGAAATTACCGGACAATTGTAGTAATTCTATTTTTACTTTTTTGAGGAACCTTCATACCAGTTTTCCACAGTGACTGTACCAATTTTCATTCCTTCTAACAGTACCTGAGGGTTCCTTTTTGTCCACATCCTCACCAATACTTGTTATTCTTTCGATTCTAGGCTTTCTGACAGGTATGCAGTGATAGCTCATTGTGTTTTCTATTTGCATTTCCCTGGTGATTTCTAATGTTGAACATCTTTTCATGTGTCTGTTGCCCATTCGTATTTCTTCTTTGGAAAAATGTCTTTTTAGGTCCTCTGCCCATTTTTAATTAGGTTTTTTGTTGTTCAATTATGTAAGTTCTTTAAATATTTTAGATATTAACCCTTTTTGGATATATCATTTACAAATATCTTCTTTCATTCAGTAGGTTGCCTTGTCATTTCTTTGATGGTGCAAATCCTTTTATTTTAATGTAGTCCCAATAGTTTAATTTTGCCTTTGTGAGTATATATGTTTTCTTCTAGTAGTTTTATTTTTGTGTATGGTGTAAGAAAGTCATCTAGCTTCATTATTTTGCATGTAGCTATTCAGTTTTCCAGGTACTATTTGTTGAAGAGACAGTCCTTTCCCCCTGTGTCATAGATTAATTAATCATACAAGTGTGGGTTTATTGCTGGATTCTATTCTGTTTCATTGATTTGTGTGTCTATTTTTGTCCCAGTACCATATTGTTTTGATTACTACAGCTTTGTAGTATATCTTGAAAGCTGGGATTGTGATACTTCAAGCTTTTTTCTTCTTTTCCAATATTGCTTTGGCTATTTAGGGTCTTTTGTGGTAGCATACAAATTTTAGGATTATTTGTTCTAGTTCTGTGAAAAAAAATGTTATTTTGATAGGGAGGGCATTGAATCTGTAGGTAGCTTTGGATAGTATGGTGGCCATTTTTACAATATTGATTAACAATATTGGTTCCGTGAGTATGAAATATCTTTTCATTTGTTTGTGACATCTTTAATTTCTTTTATCCATATTTTATAGTTTTCCAAGTACAGATCTTTCACCTCCTTGGTTAAGTTTATTCCTAGGTATTTTATTATTTTTGGTGCAATTGTAAATGGGATTTTTCTCAATTTCTCTTTCTTCTACTTCATTATTAGTGTGTAGAAACGCAACAGATTTCTGTATATTAGCTTTGTATCCTATGACTTACTGAATTCATTTATCAGTTCTATTAGGTTTTTTTGGTGGAGTCTTAGGGTTTCAATATGTAGTATCATGTCATCTGCAAATAATGAAAGTTTCAATTCTTCCTCACCAACCTGGATGCCTCTTATTTCTTTTTCTTAACTAATTTTTCTGGTGAAGATTTTCAGTACTATGTTGAATAAAAGTGGTGAGAGTAGACATCCTTGTCTTGTTCCTAATCTTAAAGGAAAGCTCTTAGTTTTTCATCATTGAGTATGACATAAGCTGTGGGTTTTTCCTATTTGGCCTTTATATGCTGAAATATATTCCCTTTAAACCTACTTTGTTAAGAGTTTTCATTACAAATGAATGTCATACTTTGTCAAATGTCTTTTTTTCTTCATCTGTTGAGATGATCATATGGTTTTTATTCTTTCTTTTATTAATGAGTTGATTGATTTGTGGATATTGAACCACGCTTACATACCTGGAATAAATTTCACTTCATCGTGGTGAATGTTTGTTTGTTTGTTTGTTTACTTATTTATTTATTTAGATGTTTATTTTATTTTTGAGACAGAGAGAGACAGAGCATGAGCGGGGGAGGGGCAGGAAAAGGGAGACACACACACAGAATCCGAAGCAGACCTCAGGCTCTGAGCTGTCAGCACAGAGCCCGATGCAGAGCTTGAACCCATGAACAGTGAGATCATTACCTGAGCTGAAGTCAGACACTTAACTGACTGAGCCACCCAGGCGCCCTGTGGTGAATGATTTTTTTAATGTTTTGTTGGGTTTGGTTTGCTAATATTTTATTGAAGATTTTTACATCTATATCAATCAGAAATATGGGCCTCTGTTTTTCTTTGTGTGTGTGTGTGTGTGTGTGTGTGTGTTTTTATCTGGTTGTGTGTGGTATCAGGGTAATTCTGGTCTTCTAGACTAAATTGGAAGCTTTCCTTTCTCTTCAGTTTTTTGGAATAGTTTGAAAATAGGTATTAACACTTTTTTTTAATGTTTGATAAATTTACCTGTGAAGACATCTGCTCCTGGATAGTTTGTTGGGAATTTTTGACTACTGATTCAATTTCATTACCTTGTAATTGGTCGGCTCAAACTTTGTATTTATTTTTGATTCAGTTTTGGAAGGCTATATGATTTTAGGAATTTGTCTATTCTTCTAGGTTGTCCAAGTTGTTGGCTATAATTTATAATAACATTCTCTCATAATCTTTTGTATTTCTGTGGTATCGTTATTTCTTCTTTTTCATTTCTGATTTTATGTATTTGTGTCCTCTCTCTTTTTTTTTTGTGGTGAGTCTAGCTGAAGGTTTATCATTTTTTTTTCTTCAGAGACCAGCTCCTGGTCTTATTGATCTGATTGATCTGTTCTGTTGTTCTTTTAGTCTCTATGTCATTCATTTCTGCTCTGATTTTTATTATTTCCTTCCTTCTACTGGCATTGGAATTTTTTTTTTCTCTTTTTATATTTCCTTTGGGTGTAAGTTTAGGTTGTTTATTTGAGATTTTTCTGTTTTCTTGAGGTAGGCCTGTATTGCTATAAAATTCCCTCTTGGAACAGCTTTTGCAGCATCCCAAAGATTTTGGACCATTGTGCATTCATTTTCACTTGTCTCCACATATTTTTGATTTCCTCTTTGATTTCTCAGTTGACCCACTCATTGTCTTGTTGCATGTTATTTACCTTCCATATATTTGTGTTCTTTCCAGATTTTTTTCTTGTGATTTATTTCTAGTTCCATACTGTTGTGGGCAGAAAAAGTGCATGATAGGATTTCAGTCTTTTTTTTTTTTTTAATTTATTGAGATTTAATTTGTGGCTTAACATGTGATCCATCCTAGAGAATAGTCCATGTCCACTTGAAAAGAATGTGTAATTCATTGTTCTGGGATAGAACGTTCAGACTATATTTATTAGGTCCATCTGGTCTAATATCATTATTTCTGTTCTCATCTCTGATGGTGTAGCTCAAACTGGGGATGAGTAGAAAATTACAATATAGTATGATAACTGATATCCTTGAGGAATAAACTAGTAGGAACATCTAACTTAGTTATCAAATTAAGGCAGAGATTCACTAAAATGCTGAGATAGTTTCCTAGTAATAATTAGTAAAAGATATTTTTACTGAAGTTCCTAGATGGAAAATGGTCCTTAGAGCTTATGTTCCTCTTTTTCCATTCCCAATATTATTTATGCCATCTGTATTTTTGAACAATTATGCCAAATGTTTGTTTATTTATTTCTATTTTTTAGTAAAAGTAAAAAAAAATTTGTCTTTCATCTTTAAAAAAAATTTTTTCTCATGTATCTCTGGTTTTAGATTCTATTGATTTTCTGTTCTTTATTGTCTCTTATTTCTGCTTGTTTTGGCAACAGTATTGATTATTTTGTAATTATGTTTGACACATTACTTATTAACTAATAGACTTTCTTCTTGTATTAGGCTTATTTATATATGTTGAAACCTAACACCCCTGCCCCCCAGTACTTAAAAACGTGACTCTATTAAAATGGGGCCTTTAAAGTGGTGATTAAGTTAAAACAAGACCAGTGGGGTGGGACTTAATCCAACGTGAATGATGTCCTGATAAGAAGAGGAAATTTGGACACAGAAAAGACACAAGGGGTATGCATCTAGGGAGGAAAGATCATGTGAGAACACAACAAGAATGTGGCCATCTGCAAGCCAAGTAAAGAGGCTTCAGGAGAAACCATACCTGCTGATACCTTGGACTTGGATTTTTAGTCTCTGGAACTGTGAGAAAGCAAATTTCTGTTGTGTAAGCCACCTAGTCTGTGGTGCTTCATCATGGCAGCCTTAGCTGACAAATATATACTTTCTACTATAAGCACGTAAATGTCATAATTTTTTCTCTAAGTTCCATTTGAATTGGGTCACACATGTTCATAGGAAGAATTTTCATATGTATTTTCAATTTTCAGTATTCTTTTATAATATATGGATTAGTCAGACCTATTTTTGTTACTGACTTCTAATTCAACAGCAGTATATTATAGCAAATATACTCTACATGATTCTAATTCTTTCAATTGTACTAAAGTTTTGTGACTTACAATAATAGCAACTTTTATAAATGTTGCATTTATGCTCTGAAGAATATGGATGCTCCCTTTTGTGGGAACATGGTTGTCCATATATCCATTAAACTGAAATTCTAATTTTATTGTTCACAACTTCCATATTCTTAAAATATGTAGTCTTTTGTCCTATGAATTATCAATAAATATCTGTTTAAATGTCTCACGCCAATTAGGCAAATTTCCTAACCTGTACATTCCAAAATTTGGTTAACATTTTTAAGATTATTTAATAGGTTAAATTAAAAATATTATAACTTCTCACTGACTTGAAATTTTTATCTCCAGTAATGTATTTATCTTAAAGTCCGTTTTGCTTGATTTTAGCATGGTGCATCAGCCTTCTTTTCTATAACATAAAGCTGGTTCATCTTTTGCCATCTTTTGTTGTTGCTGCTGTTTGTTCACATTAGATTTTGCTCCTCTAATTGATGAAAATAAACCTCATATTTTATATGCCAATCCCACAACTGAATGACATACTCTTGCTTATGAAGGACATGTTAGTAAAATTAGAAAATGAAAGTGGAAGAAGCTATGAGATATACCCTCCAGCCCAACATCAGCAGTTTTATTCCCTTTCCTCACCCCCATTGACAATCTGATTTCCTTTTCATGGTAACTTCAGGCTCTTACCCAGCAGGATTACTTAGGGCTCACTTGATCAAATAATTTTGTCTTTGTCTAAGAAAAAAAAATAGCTCTAAGTTTGGCCAACAGGGAGGATATTACAATGCTTGTTCTCTGTACCAGTGCACTCTATTGCATGTAGAAACACATCTGCAACATTAACAGCCATCTGCCAGTAAATGAAACTTTATGTAAAGTTATGGCATTGAATTGGTGAGCCATATGATGCCACCTAATTCTGAGATTTTTGGCTCTGGGATCATTTGTTTTAAAGTGCCATGATTCTGCTATTAAAACCAAACAGACTACCTCCTTCTTAAGTTAACAAAACAGATTATTTTTGAGCTTTATGTGTTCAGAAGGGGTGGCGAAACTATACAAAAACTAACAATGCTTAAGATATATTTGGAAAAGTTGAAAAACAACCACTGGCTGCTTTCCTGAAATGGTATAGATGTGAGTAGAGACGTTCTATGAACCAATCACAGAATAGAAGACATCATGGCAGGGTATTCATGGCAGGCTGCGTATGGGTGCTGCATGGCAGATGCACTAGTCACAAAATAGGCGTCTTTATTAGTTTGAAAATTATTTCTGTTATTTTATGATTTTGTAAATCCGAAGATGGATAATTTGCACATTTATTGTAAATATTTTCTGGGAGATTGAATATTCTAATAAATCAGTACTTTAGGACTCTTAGATTAAAATAAAATGCCTTACTCTATGGGGATAGTACATTTCGTTTTGCTTCTATTTACAAAGGAGGCATGAGTTAAATAATGTAAATGCTGTCCAACCCTACCATGTTTTAAGAATATTTAAAATAAAAATAATTTGGGGCGTCTGGGTGGCTCAGTTGGTTAAGTGGCCAACTTCGGCTCAGGTCATGATCTCGCGGTGCGTGAGTTCGAGCCCCGCGTCGGGCTCTGTGCTGACAGCTCAGAGTCTGGAGCCTGTTTCAGAGTCTGTGTCTCCCTCTCTCTGACCCTCCCCGTTCATGCTTTGTCTCTCTCTGTCTCAAAAATAAATGTTAAAAAAATTTTTTAAAAATAATTTAAAATTTTAAATAATTCTCTGGTTGATGTTCCTATGGATGCGAGTATCTAAAAATATCTATTTGTATAATATATTAGCTCTCTATGGTGTTTCACATTGTAGTCATATGGTCTAATGTTTGTTTATTGTGCTGAAATGATATTGCCAAGCTCCTAATTTAAATTGTAATTACTTTTGTTGTAATGTGAATTGGCAAGTGATACCTAATTTTCATGTACAATTAACAAGTCGCAAAATAGAATGTAGTAATAAATTAGAGATTAATACATAATGATCCACTAATTATATTATAGCAGTTATTTATTTGATGAAACAGAAATTTCATGACTAAAAATTTAATTTCTATAACAACTTTTCAGTGATGTAGATGATATTTTAAGTTTTTAAAATATTATGTTATAATACTAACAATATTTCATCCACTGGTTAGTAAAGTACATTTTCAAAGAATTATCAGGAAAAAATAGAAAGCCATTAGAGATGAAAAGAAAATACAATTATTTAGATAAATGAATATAATTTTTGAGAAAATAGGCAAAAATGCCAGAAAATAGGAAATGACTTTAGGGCTACTGAATTGGCCATTATATAGCAAAAGATACTTTACTGATAGAGCAGAAAATAACTATAATCTCTACCTCCATGTCAATCATAATGGTTGAGTTTCAGTAAAAACAGGACTATCCCTAAAGACTTCATTTGACTATCTCATGGACTTTGTTTTAGTGAAAAGAAATACGCTGTTTCTGATTTAGATAAGATGGCCTGAAATTTGAAATATAAATATTAAATCAGTCACTTTTGTTAAGAATCATCACTTAGATTACAATCTTTTAATTATCTAAAAGATGGTATATATAGAAAATTTTTAAAAATATTTAACACTTTTTTTGGCATATGGTAAAAAACTGATTGGATCCCAGTTACTTCTGCCTTGAATTTTTTTTTCACTTTATTAAATTTGTTTTAGGGATGGAAATTACTTGATTATAAAATTTGAGTGAGTCCAGAGAGTACCGGTTTTGTCACACACTGATTGTAACATGAATAAAAAAAATTCATATCATCAATAGATGTAAGTATTCTGAATTGAAATATGATTCTTAAAAATATAAATGTCTTTCTGTATAACAAAAATTTTATGAAAATGTGAGAAAATGCTGTTTTTGAATATATAATCTACATAATCCTGTTCTTGGCAAGGCCTTATCTAGCACTGAGATGATCATTCCAGAAATAATGTGAATGTGGGAATATTCTTCATTTGGCAGGAATCACAACCAAATTTGATAACATTCTGGTAGAATTTTATGCAGAATACAAACATTGATACCAGAAAATATTTCACATTGTTTTATACATTGATATACAAACTCAAATGATGAAAATAAGAACAGATGCAATGGAATAAATTATATTGCATTAAGAAATGCTTAATATCACTCAATTATTACAATCTCTAATGTAAGTCATAAAGAAAAAAACATTATTGTGCACATTCTGCATTTGAATATATTTGGGAGAATTTTATTCAATACTTGATTGGAGAAAACATGATAAGTTGTTGATATGCCATTTAGACAAGCTAATACAACACAGCAATAAATTTAAATGAGGGAATGCTCCCTAACTCATTTTATGATGCTCATAAAAGTTTGTTATCCAAACCAAAGATACCACGAGAAAGGAAAGATGGTAGGCCAAACACATACATGAGATCACAGGTATCTTAAACAAAATATTGGCCAAAAAATAAATTAAAGAGGGGCGCCTGGGTGGCGCAGTCGGTTAAGCGTCCGACTTCAGCCAGGTCACGATCTCGCGGTCCGGGAGTTCGAGCCCCGCGTCGGGCTCTGGGCTGATGGCTCAGAGCCTGGAGCCTGTTTCCGATTCTGTGTCTCCCTCTCTCTCTGCCCCTCCCCCGCTCATGCTCTGTCTCTCTCTGTCCCAAAAATAAATAAACGTTGAAAAAAAAAAATTTAAAAAAAAAAAAAAAATAAAAAAAATAAATTAAAGAAAGAAAAAAGACAAAAAAAAAATATATGTGATATAATGTGTTGTGAACAAGTTAATTTTTTGTGGTGTTTTTTCTCCACTGTACTTATGGCATACTGCTTATTCAGTTTTAAAAATTTATTTGTAGTCTTTCCCTGTAACTACGGTGAGATTCATCAAGGAATGTCTTTTGTTAACTGGGTAAGCCCATTACCTACACCAGGACCTTACTATATAGCGAATTTTCAAAGAGTACATGTTGACTGAATTAATCCCAGAAATCAATGTAAATTAACTTTAGAAAAAAAATATAAATATAATTCACCAAATTAAGTAACAAAAGGAGAAAACCATGGAAGAGTGTCAGTAGATGCAAATAAACCAGTTGAAAATTCCTCACTCAACTTAAAAGAAGGGGTGTGGCGGAACTGTCTTAACCAGATTAAAATTATCTACCAAAACCATGCATTATACGTAGTGGTGAAATAAAAGACTTTTCTCTTAAAATCAAGGAAAAGAAAAGTATGCTCACCATTTATTCTTATCAAAGATTTTGCTCAACATTATAAGTATTGAAGAAAGTATAACTGCCTACACAAAAAAACAGTGTAGGATCTAACATGATTTTGTTTAGCATTAATAACAGAGTTTATTACATTTCTGTACGCCAGCAAGACAGGAGACCTAATTTCAGAAATTACCTTTAGCAAAATAAATAAATGAACAGAATAATCTTTCGTAAAATGATCCACATGAAAGTATATACAAAAATTATTGTTACACATCATACAAGAAGATATATGTGTATCTATGTGTGTTTATGAGTACATATATATATGTGAATATATGTAATTACAAAATATATAAATAAATAGAAAATAATAGCAAGCTTCTGGAAAGGAAGGGTTAAAATGTGAAAGATGATACTTCTACAAAATTAATCTGTAGAGTCTGTGAAATTTTCAATACATATGGCCATGGGATACTTCATAGAACTTGATGTAAGTAGATTCTAACATATATGTAAAGGAGCAAAGGGGGCCATAAGAGTCCATAGACTCTTTAAAACAAACAGAGACGACGTAGCCTTCAGAGTATGATATAAAACCATGATAATAAAGCATTTATGGGCTCAGGCACAATGAGGGTTGACCAATTAAATAGAAAAAGGATTCCAGAAACAGACCCTCCATAATGACATCAGTAGCTCTGTAAAATAGTGGCGATAAACACTTCAGTTCATAATAGTTGGCTAACTGGTGCTTAATGAGGGGAAATTGTGTTATATGTCATTCCGATGAAAAAAAAAATTACACACCAAATGATTACAGCTAAGATTTTGAGAGCATTTGCCATGAGCTGGGAGTTGTGCTAGACCCCTTACTAGGATAGCTACCAGTTCAAAAACTAGAAGAGTACCCACGAGGGGAAAGCTCTGGGGTGTCGGCACCAGGATCTAAATACTGTTCTCCTCTCTCAAATCCATGCACTAAACGTCCTGTCTGGTTTTCTTGCCTTGAGGAACATTAATAATACCAAACCAAACAAAAGCAACAAACAAACAGTGTTATGAGGTCATATCAAAATAATACAAACTACGATGTCAGCATGTTCAGAATTTCAGTTAAATACAAACACTGGAGAATCATAAATTGAATTTAGGAAACCAATGAGATAAGAGATATTTCATAAAAATTACTAATTTTTAAGAGATCTTGTAAACACCTAACTTGCCTTACAAGGAAATTTAATAATATCTTATTAAATGCCCTCATTTTATTGATGCCTATAGGGTCCCTTTTAACTAGGGGTCTAACATCTAAAAGTACATATTCTAATAATGTGAAACTTGCAAAGAGAAACTAACAATGTGAAAACAGCCAAAAAGGAATCATATTTTATTACAACGGAAAATTGGCTGAATTTTGACTATTTATCTTATAGGCAAACTTTGCTTGGAGAAACTTTATAAAAGCTTGTTTGTCGTGAGAGACCTTTAATAGCAAAACCTGGAAAATGTTACCTATTATTAGCTCAAACTATTGTATTTACCTGTTATCCTTCTAGCACTGCCAGGATAGAGTCTGTCAGTGTTTCCATTTCATTTAGGAATCAGTCATGACACTTTGCTCTGGGCTAAAACCTGGCATGTGAGCCTAAAGTCAGTTTTATTTTTCCTTAAATAAATTTTGAAATACTTTTCAGCAAGGCCATTTTAGTTAGAATAGAACATAAATAAATGTAACTGACTCCAGATGCTTTTGGTACCCACTGAGAAACAACAGAAAAGATATGTGTTTTCTTAAAAAGTAAAAAATAAATCTGAAAGCAATGACCAATGTGTGCCCTTACTCCATATGAAACTTGTGTCTTAATTTAAATTTGTGCTTGCTTTATTATTCTAAGACTACATGAAATTCAGCTTTCCCAGTGTATTTATAGTAACTCACAAATTTTAGATACTTTAGGTAACATTTATTTAGTTCTAGATTTTATATAAAATGCATATATCAACAATTCTCAAATTGGAGTAATGCAGTATTATATATGCATAAAATTGGAAGACCCTAAAGCGATCCTTGCCTAATAACTCTGGTAAAGATCACCCCCCATCCTCCACACTTTCAAATATATCATATAACCATTGCTGTGTGTTGACTCAGCCTTGGAGAAAGGCGCCCAGCAGGTTGGCAGGATAAAAGCTTTCCTGTTTATTCAACAATGTGCCTCCATAGGGTGTATACTGGCAATCAGACTGGCAGGTCTTACTCAGTGCATAAATATTTCATTTTCCAAATCTACCAAACATACTTGGCAAAATGGAAAAAGTGAGACGGACCACCAGCAGACCTGAGACTCACCTTCTAGATGTAACTGAGATGGTCCACTCAGGTGTCACCTGGCACCCTCATTGTATGTTGTGCTGGTATCATTGCAGTGCTCATATTCTGCTTCCCATCCATGCATCTGAGGGGGTCATGGTTAGATATACACAGATGAGCTCCCTCACGTTTCAGCAGTTTAGGGGCACAGGGTTGGCAAGAGGTCCAAGCTTGCTCAGAACAGCTATCTTTAATCTCCTATTCAGAATTCCCTAAGAGGCACTGACCAAACCAACAGGGCATTGGATCCTCTGAACATTGACCCAGCTTCCTAAGCAAATTATTTCCAGGTTCACAGAGAGAGATTCACTGAGGAAAGAGGGGAAAATGGGGAGAAAATAGCTTATTGCACAGCTAGGCGTATAAATGCATTAAATTTGAGGGTAGATGACAAAAATACATTCTCCCTCCTTCTCTGTCTTGAGCAGACTCCTCACCTTCTCAACTCAACTTATGCAGTTGGAAAATATGAATGACAAGGATTGTTTTTACTTTCATTATAGACTTGCCACCTTCAAGTTGCTGAAATATGTTATTGTTAGAACTACACATGTAGAGGATTTAACAGAAAGTAACATTTGTTCAAAAGTATTAAGGAAACCACTCATACTATTGATATTGAATATCAAGATTTATATCATAGATATTGATAATGATAAGGTGATATAATGGAGCAAATAGGTGCAGACACTGTTCCTACCATGAACTATCTGTGTGACCTCAGGACAGATAAAACCTCCATGAGTCTCAAATTCCTCATCAGGAAGAGTGGATATTGTCACTTACTCCAAGAGGATTATTGTGAGAAATAAACGAGATAGGGTTCAGAGAATTTGAGGAATTTATTAGGATTAATGCCATGACCCTTAGATTAACTGTAATAGCATGTTTATCAGTTGGGATTAGATTCATCTGTCTGAAGATCCATCAAATAAATAGTTATATATCCTCAAATAATAAGTCCAAAGGTAGGCACACAACAGCTTCGTGATACCATTGGAGTGGCAGGTTACTTCCATTTTCCTATCCTGCTTCCCCGGCCTGTGGTTTTTTGTGTTTCTCCTTGTCACAAGATGGGAGTTCCATTTTCAGGTATTACATCCACATTTCAGGCAGGAAGATAAAAAGTAAATGGCAAAAAGCTGCTGCCAGCTGAAACTGTTCATTTTCATCACTGAAACAATGACTTTCTTGGATATCCATAGGGGATGCTTTTGTTTGCATTTAATCAACTAGAAGTTGGCCAGTTGGATATTCCTAGTTTCTAGACAGTCTGAGAAACTGCTATTTCAACAAGGTACATTACTGCACAGAAAAAAAATATATATATGGTTCTTTCATAAAGGAATTAAGGAGAGGCTGGTTATGGAGCAGACCTCCATTAGTCAGCCACACACTCAAAAATTAGGGAAATGCCTGCATTATGTTGAATTTTTAGCTTTGTCAGCCTCCCTAAATAAGTTGTAGACTCTCTGAAGACAGGCTCCAGCTTTATTACTTCTCTTAAAAGTGCCACAAGTATGCTACACAAGTATGCTACACGCTATAGAAACAAAGGAAACATTTTTTAACAGTCTGTGTTAAAATGATAGACTATCTATAAATTCCACCCTTGGTGAGTCGTCCAGCTTCTAAACTATTTCTTTTTCTTTGTGTCTTCTCAATTCTATGAATATCCTCCCTACATTGTTAATATATTCTCAGGAATTTCACTCAGAGGCAAGGCAAGATACTCATATTTTATGAGAAACTTTTGTGTGGAAAGATTCTTTGGTTGAATAATTCTACAAACAGGAAATGGTATTTCAGTGGCACTTCTGTAACTATGGATCTTATATGCACCAAGGTATTTCTTTACTGCTCCCGAAAGTATAATTATTGTGGATTTATACTTGGCCTTTATGAATGTCTAAGAGAACATAGCCCTATTAAACTGATTTCCTTCCCTCAGAACTTTAACCCAATGGACTAGAAAAATACCTGACCTAGAGTAGTATTTATTAGGAATGCCCTCATTTCTACACTGTTCCTATGACTTGTGACATTTATGTGAAGTACAGGTAGGAGGATCACAAGGTGTTTATAATGGGCCTTTCAATTGTTAGGAACCTGAAAAACAGGAAGGTATTAAAGCAAGACTTACTAATCAGATTGTTTACAAATGGGGCCCTTAAGTAGGAATTTGTATAGTATATGCAGGACATGGTCATTTAATTCATGTCTAATGAATAAATATTTTATGTCTAATGATTTCTCCTTCCTTTGTCAAGTGACATTCCCAAACTCAGTGTTTTAGAAAGGAGCACAGGGTTAAGTCTTTTTCTCATCTTGAAATTTGTAAAAAAGAATCTATTTTATGTCTTTGCATTTTTAACATTTTGCTATAAAAGCTTACATCTAGTGAAATTATTAGAGCTAACATTTTCAGCATGTTATTTTCAGGATGAAACAGAGAACAGTCTCCAGCTAGTATTGTGTGTGTGTGTGTGTGTGTGTGTGTGTGTGTGTGTGCACGTGTGTGTCTGTCTGTTCACACACAGAGAAAGAGGAGAGAAGATATATTTCAGGCCCTGGTGGTTTTCCTTAGCCAAGGCCAATATTACATATTTAATATGATTCTTTTAATTTTGAGATTAGCCAACCACCACACCCATTACCATTTCAGGTTTCATACTTGTTTAGCACTGATTTCCACCCCTAGTAAAATATATTCACGAGGCATGTATGACATCTTAGCCTATTATACAGCCAGACTGATTAAATAGGTTCACAAAATGAGATGATTGAAGGAAAGAGCCTTATAATTACAGATCATCATACTTTTAAACACAACTCTGGGGTTATTTTGCAGATTAATTCATTTAGCCTCCTGTCATACCCCAAAATAGTGTATGACACTTTTCCCCAACAGTTTAACAGTGTAGTACCATACAAGTTTTATGTAATCACATCCAACTCATGCACGTTTTAATTGTATGTCAGGTGACCCTAAAATTTACATCTGTGCCTATGACATAACATTTG
This sequence comes from Puma concolor, assembly GCF_028749965.1. Classification (NCBI taxonomy): domain Eukaryota; kingdom Metazoa; phylum Chordata; class Mammalia; order Carnivora; family Felidae; genus Puma; species Puma concolor. Next base: position 19,835,268 of record NC_141672.1, read on the forward strand.
AATTACATTCATAAATGTTCAAAACCATGTTCCAAATTGTCTCCATCTTTTTGAATTCCCTGTAAAGCTTATACTGAACCTATACATTTCTGTCCATCTTGCTGTTACCCTGTGATCCAGGCTTCTTCCATCATCCTTTCTTGGACTACTCTGATAATCTCCAAACTAGGGTCCCTACTCTATTCTTACTCTTTTCTAATCCATTCTGTACATGGAAGCCAGGGTTATCTGTTAAAAACATTAACCAAAAAGAGCCCAGAAAATCTCTCTCAATTGATATTTTTGGTCTAAAATGATAAGCTAATACCAAAATTAATGGAGAATATTCAAAATTATCTTCAAAAAAGAACAGAGTTGGACAATTTATAGATGTGACTCAAGATTTATTATTATGAAGCCAGATTAATCAAGGTGTGCGGATAGATTAATGGAACATAAAAATAGCTCAGAGATAGATTCACTTTTATCTAGTCATTTGATTTTCTGACATTTTTCAAAAGAATTTTACCCTCTTCTACTATATTTAAAATCTTTACTTATTCTCAGGAATTTGACAGTTCATGATGTATCTAGGTGTGTCTTTCTTCTTATATATCTTCTTCATGATAGCGGCATTTCCTATAAATTCTGGGTTAGGTCATCCTTAGTTTTGGAAAGTTTTCTGCCTTTCTATCTTCCAACCTTGTTTCTTTCTCTTTTTTTATATTTATTCCTTTTGAAATTTGAATCAAATATTTATGCATATGGGTTAACATCAGACTTTGGCTGATACAGCCCTATGTGGGAATACCCTTCTTGTCCCATAAATTGCTACTTAGCAAACAGAGGAGTCAACATCTGGATTGTGTGAGCATTGGCATGCAAGTCAGGGTTTGCATTACTAGAATCATATATAAGATTGATAGGAAATGAATAGCTCTTATGTGGCCCCACACACCTTGGGTACGTGGATAGTTTTGGCACCTGAGGATTAGATGAAGAGGCTGTACTTGCTGTATCTCGGGTTTCACATCCTTCTATAAAGTTGAGTAAACATAGTATTAGATTAAAGCCTATGGTTCTTTCCTAGGTCTGCTTGCCAATTCCAACCTGAAAAGCAGGTATGTCCTTATAGTATATTTTAGATTATCATTCTATTCTCACTAACTTAAAGTCTTTGTTGTATTTTTCTGCTCTGAATCTCTGCTGCATTCTAAATAAATTCTTCAGATATATTTTCCTATTCACAAGTTCTCTCTTCAGCTGAATCTAATGCTAACCCATTCATCAAGGTGTTTTTTTTTCCTTCACATTCAGCATATTCATTTCTAAAAATTTTGTTCTGCACACTTTGTTAGTCACTTTTGTAGTTACATATTTATTATGTTAAACATTGCATTTATAATTATGTTATAGTCTGTGTCTGGTCACTTCAATATTTAAAATTGACTTTCGGTTTCTGATCTCACTTATGGCAATTAATAGGCTTTTTGGTTTGGTGATCTTCATTTGTGAACTCATGTTGGATCTTAATGTTTAACATTCCTGAGGCCTCAAATTGTGGATGAAAAATTTTCTGCATTTTACTCTAATTGCAGCCCAAATGGTACATTTGTCTCTTGACTTTCACATAACAATTTTTAACTAACTGTACTTAACTGAGTCTACTCTAAAATAGAGGTAAACAATATTAGATAGATTAGAGGATGACTCTCTCTCAGTAGATTGAATTCAAAGTCCATTCATGTAGTTTTCAGAACTTAGAATGCATTGTATAAAACATCAACATCCTAAATAATGATGAAATGTTCAGACTATACTGCACAACCTCATTTAAAATATCACACTATATAGGGGTGCCTCATGCTGACAGTGTTGGGGTCTGCTTGGGGTTCTCCCTCTCTCCTTCTTTCTCTGCCCCTCCCCTGCTTGTGCACACACACTTATGAGCTCTCTCTAAATAAACAAACTTTAAAAATGTTTTTTAACTATCACACTATATAAATACAATTTATTTATAGTAACATAAAAATAGTGGAATAATTCTGATGTATCCATTAACTAAGTAGGAATGTTTAACTTAACAAACATTTCTTAAGTACCTACTCATTGCCAGGTGGTATACTAAGAGCATGAATATCCTATTTTTGAAAAGAATAGTTTTGCCATTATAAGTCTCATAGTATATTTGCTAAAAAATTATTGTATTGCACATTCAATATTGGACCATAATGAAATAGAAGGTTTAGTGATTAGAATGCTAAAATGAACAATAATTTAAAGAGGAAAAATCTATGTTTTTGAACAGGATAGTGTGTTTTGATATTTTTTTCCCACAAATTTCATTTTCAAACTGATTTCCATCTTTCAGGGTCATTAGTAGTAAAACTGTTAGGTTGATGAAACTTATGTCAAACTCATTTGGGCAGGTTTGCATTAAGGAGTTAAATCTTATATTTCAGTACTTTTGTCTGTATCATATTGACTTTATTCATATTGGAAATCAGCTCCCCCAGTTCCTTTGAACTATTGGACAGAAAATTTGACCAGTCCTGGTAAATGCTAGATGATCATGGTTTACAATATTATAATTAATATAAATGTAAACAAACAGATGCACACACCAACATACAAAGTGATAGTATTTTTGTATATCTTCCCTCTGCACTTCTTTAATCGTCTCTAAAAGGTATAATTTTTTCAAGTGTTGGTGTGTTCTGAATGTCTGTAAGACTTGGTAAATCTTGTATGTGCCAGAATCCCCAAAGTTCCTGACTGAAGTCCGTACACGACTTTAAGATAAAGCCTCTCAGGCACCTTTCTGAAAAGTGAAAAGTACTGAATACATTCTAATTTTCTGCTTATGTAAAACTTCCCTAAAAGAAAAAAATGTATCTTATAAACTCCAGTATCTCAAGTAAATAAGTCATAAAAATAACATGAATTCTTAAACACAATATCAAGCACCAAGATTTTCATATCCATTGATATGAAACACTTTAGTGTTGATTAGCTACCATTAGAAATGTCCCAGAAGTCCAATCTGTGTGAGGGAAAGCATGTTAGAAAATACACAAATGATATCAAAAACTAGACCTCTGAAAAAGGGAGGATCAAAGTCTAGCAAGAAAGAGAAATACTTGAATATGTAAATCAGGATGGAATACAGGGTATCAGTTAACCAGGTGACAGAAGAGCCTGCAAGTCAATAGAGGGTGATGAGGTAACAGCAAGGAAGTTACTACCATCCCTCCTCTGGAGGGACAGGGGAAGGAGAAAAAGTAACCAGTATTGGAAGTTGAGGCTACACCCTCGCCTTCCCACCAGGAACTAAAACCTTGGAGGAGATGCTGCTGCTCTCAGAGGTGCTATCTGAGGAGACCAGAAAAGGGACAGATGCTCTGCTGTCTCGTCCACTTCACTCACTTCCCTCCACTACCTTTTCTTTTCTTTCTGATATGTATATTTCTTCTCTTCCCCTTTTTTAAATTTAAATTTTACTTAGTTAACATACAGTGCAATATCAGTTTCAGGAGTAGAATTCAGTGGGTCATGCACACATACAACAACCAGTCCTCGTCACAAGTGATCCATCACCTGTCTAGTCCATCCCCCACACCCCTCCCTCTGTCAATCCATAGCTTGTTCTCTGTTGTTAAGAGTGTCTTGTGGTTTGTTTCCTTCTCTTTCCCCCTTCCCATATATTCATCTGTTTTTTTTTCTTCCACAAATGAGTTAAATCATATGGTATTTGCCTTTCTCTGACTGATCTATTTCATTTAGCATAATACACTCTAGCTCCATCCATGTCATGGCAAATGGCAAGATTTCATTATTTTTGATAGTTGAGTAGTATTACAGTGTGTGTGTGTGTGTGTGTGTGTGTGTGTGTGTGTGTGTGTGTGATCATTTCTTTATCCATTCATCAGTTGTTGGACATTTAGGCTCTCTCCTTAATTTGGCTATTGTTGATAATGCTGCTATAAACACTTGAATCTGTATTTTTGTATCCTTTGGGTAAATAAATAATAGTGCAATTGCTGGATTGTAAGGTAGTTCTATTTTTAGTTTTTTGAGAATTTTCCTACTGTTCTCCAGAGTGGCTGCACTAATTTGCATTCCCACCAACAGTGCAAGAGGGTTCTCCTTTCTCCACATCCTTGCCATTACCAGTTGTTACTTGTGTTGTTAACTTTAGCCATTCTGACAGGTGTGAGGTGGTATCTCATTGTGGTTTTGATTTGTATTTCCCTGATGTTGAGAGATGTTGAGCATCTTTTCATGTGTCCATTAGACACATGGTTGTCTTCTTTTGAAAAGTGTCTATCCATGTTTTCTGCCTATTTCTTACCTGGGTTATTTGTTTTTTGGGTGTTGAGTTTGGTAAGTTCTTTGTATATTTTAGATACTAACCATTCATCAGATAGGTCACTTGCAAATATCGTCTTCTATTCCATAGGCTGCCTTTTAGTTTTGTTGATTGTTTCCTTCACTGTGCATAAGCTTTTAATCTTGATAAAGTCCCAGTAGTTCATGTTTGCTTCTGTTTCCCTTGCCTTCAGTGACATGTCCAGTCAGAAGCTGCTCGGTCTGAGGTCACAGAGATCTCTGCCTGTGTTCCCCTCTAGAATTTTGATGGTTTCCTCTCTCACATTTGGTTCTTTCATACATTTGAATTTATTTTTGTGTATGGTGCAAGAAAATGGTCCAGTTTCATCCTTCTGCATGTCGCCATCCAGTTTTCCCAACACCATTTTTTGAAGAGACTGTCTTTTTTTTTTTTCCCATGGGATATTCTTTCCTGTTTTGTTGAAGATTAGTTGATGATGTAGTTGGTCCATTTCTGGGTTTTCCATTCTGTTCCATTGACCTATGTGTCTGTTTTGTGCCAGTACCATACTGTCTTGAATACTACAGTTTTGTAATATAGCTTGAAATCCGGAATTGTGATGCCTCCAGTTTTGTTCTTCTTTTTCAGGATTTGGCTATTTGGCATCTTTTGTGGTTCCATACAAATTTTAGACTTGTTTCTTCTAGCTCTGTGGAAAATGCTGGTGGTATTTTGATAGGGATTGCATTAAATGTGTAGACTGCTTTGGGTAATATAGATATTTTAACAACGTTTGTTCTTCCAATCTGTGAGCATGGAATGCTTTTCCATTTGTGTCCTCTTCAATTTCTTTCAGAAGTGTTCTATAGTTTTCAGAGCATAGACCTTTCACCTCTTTAGTTAAGTTTATTCATAAGTATTTTATTGTTTTTGGTGCATTTGCAAATGGGATCAATTCTTGATTTCTTTTTTGCTGCTTTGTTATTGGTGTATAGTAATGCAACAGGCTTCTGCATATTGATTTACATCCTGCAACTTTGCTGAATTCATGTATTCTAGCAATTTTTGGTGGAGTTTTCTGTGTTTTCCATGTAGAGTATCGTGCCATTTGCCAATTTCCCTACCTTTTCAGTCTCCCACCTCTGCTTCCCTTTGACAGTTGTGGGAATAGTAGCCTGCAGGGAAGGATCAGGACAAATGGAACCTGGGCTAGAAATTCTAATTCTTTCATAGTGAATTCATGTTGCAATATGGGCTCCTTTATGACCTATCTTCACACCTTCTCCAAATAAGGTATAGAGAGCTATTTTTATATGAGATGAGGTTTAGGATACAGAAAGATTTTATTCTGTTCTTGTTTCTACTTATTATTTTCTTGAAAACAGTACCAATTATAACAAGGAACAATTTAGAAATTTCTTTAATCTCTATCCTGAGATATCTATCCTGAATGGAACTTCTGTCAATTTTAGCACTAGTGTAATAAACACAGATTCTAGATCTTCCTGATTGATGAGATGTGGTCTTACATGTTCACCCTCTCCCACCAATTTAATAGTAACTACATGGACTTGATCTTTCTTTGAAAATGTAAAATCTCCTTAAAACCATTTGTGTTTGTATTACATTTTTCCTAAGACTAAAATCACATTGGTTGAGTTAAGAGTCTGGGATGATTTAATTTTCACTTAATTAAAAAAAAAGTATTTCAGTTCATAAAAATATGAGGTTTTCTAAATTGGAATTTGCATATGTTGATTAGGTTGTTCAAGAGCAACATTTGGTACTTAGGAAATGCTTAACTCTGTGCTGACAAGAACTTGGAATAACACATACAGAAGAGACAAATTTTCAAGGCTCTCAAATCACTTTATTAACAGGGAAATCATGTTCTTGTCATCACATGGAAATAAATGGCAACACACAAATAAGTTAAGAGTCTGAAATTCAGATTTAAATGTTGGTCTTTTCCTAAAACAGTATAGTTCTACACTCAAAAATCAGATATTTAGTAAAATAATTAAAAATAGAAAGTTATTGGTTGCTTCTACCTAGATCCACAGTAATCCTGACAAGTGTATATTACTAAGCCCTGAGTTTCCATGAGTCATAGAAAAGATTTTACCTATCAAAGAAAGGAATTTATAACTAAGGACACAAACACAATCCTTAGCCATGGCAGAAGTTTCATATGCTGATTTATGTGACAAATTGAAACAAATTAACCATTTTTATACTGGAGTCTTAAAACACCTATGAAAATAACACAAATGGACTAAGTGGACATTTTATATGAAGAAAACCTTGTACCTTAGTGATATTTTTATTGATAACCAACTCACTAGGATTGGACAATGTGTCGATCTAGAACAGTATCTTAGAGATCTTGCCACCCAAAATTGCCAAATATTTTTATTTTGAGTCTGGAGACATAAGATGTATTAACTTTAATTAATTTAATGATGAAATGACCAATGGATCTTTATCATTTGTGGTTAAGTTGACCTCACCATTGGTTTTTATAATTACTTTAAACTGCTTACAAGTTTTTATGTAAGAGGTACAATAAATTTAATGCAACCCATCTATAAATGATACTGCATGGATTGCTTTATGATCATTTATGCAATACATGTAGTTTGGCTCTGGTAGAATTAGCTCTATTATCTACACCTCTGCCATATTATTCAGTGAGTCCCAAATTATGAAAATGTTTCAGATACATAAGGAATCCAGATTTAAAGAAAGAAGAAAAAGGAAAAAAAAAAGTAAAGATTATTATGGAAGCAGTTAGGAAAGTAAGAGTTGAAACTCTGGGTGGTCTCTTAGAACCATCAAATATTTTCAGTACAGAGGACCACACAGAGAATGAGAAAAACTGAAGTACTTTATTATATTGTTAACAATCCTTTTCAACCAAATGTTTCCAGTTGTTAAAATTTAATTGTCTTTTGTGTGTATATATCTTAGAACTTCTGTTTCAGGAATTCACTGGAATCCTTATCAGAGGAAAAAACTAAAACCATTAAAAAACTTACACTCTGGAAAATTTGAGGTTAGAAACGATAATCTCATCTATACCAACTGTTTTCCCTACTTTTCTGTTTTTTAAACCTTTTTAGAAGTTTATTCAGTCTGAAAGAGAGAGAGCACGTGTGTGCAAGGGCATGAGTGGGGGAGGGTGAGAGAGACAGAGAGAGAGAGAGAGAGAATCCCAAGCAAGCTCCTCAAGTATAGGGCTTGACGAGGAGCTAGAACTCACAGACCATGAGATCCTTACCTGAGCCGAAACCAAGAGTCAGATGCTTAACCAACTGAGCCACCCAGGAGCTCTCTACCTCCTACTTATCTATTTTTGTCAAGTACACCTGTTAAGGCAAAAACTAATTTTCCCTCTTTTGATATCCTTCTACATTAAGACCCTGCACTGTCAATGCTGTCTTCTTTACAATATCTGTTGTACATACCTTTTCTGTTCTAATTCTGTGCATTCTTCCCTACATCTGTTCACAGCCATTTGAAAACCCAGTTAATAAAGACTACTTTGATAATGATCACTAGCCTATTTATTTTTAACACAATTCAAAAGCCATTAGATACTTGTATTCAAGGATCTCAGTAATATGGCACAAATGTCCGTTTCTAAATGTTCTTCCATCATTCTCTTGGTCATCTCACATATGTGAACACAACTAGTTTCCATTTACTGCTCTACTTTCCTACTGGGAAATTTCTTTCTCTGAAATAACTAGCATGGCTCTATACTTGTATTATTCAATTGAACATTTTACACTTAAAATATGATTTTTCACCTAACATAGCTAATTTATTTCTCACAGTGTCTATAAAATTATAATATGGTTGTAATTATTTTCTATTTTGAACACGCAAAAAACTTGGGCTCAATGGAAATGAGTAGGATGCTAAAGGTTTACCTATTGATAGCAAGATATATAACTGAAATTTTCTGCAGCATCATGAAAGCTTTGTGATCCAAGTCTGATGCATGCATATCCCAGAGCAAACTGTCAAAACAAATCCCTTCTACTACTGGAAAGATTAAAGTATCATGATATTCCTTTCATTGTTGCCTCCCCCAAAATGCATAATGTAAGTACACCTATTTTATGAACCACTTCATAAGTCATCATGGAATGAAAGAAACAGCAATAAAAATTCTCTAACTAGAACAGTTCAATCATTGGCACCTAAAAACAAATAAATAAAAAGTCAAATCTTTTATTATTATATTAACTCATTATAAAATACTATTTTATACTCTAGCTTTACCTTTCCTATAAACTAAAGGAGTCAGAAAACTGTGATTGAGGGGTTTTTTGTTTGTTTGTTTGTTGTGTGTGTGTGTGTGTGTGTGTGTGTGTGTGTGTGTTTCTTTCTGACCACCTGTTTTGGTCCTTGTGGCATTGTGTGTCATACATGTTCTTCCTTAGGTATCACCCTGTGATCAGAAAGTTTGCTAATGAAATATGGCAGAAGCAGCCCAGGGCCTGCTGCTCATCTGGAACATGCTGGATTGCAGACTCTTATTTATCCTGATGAATTGACAGTGGAACTCTAGAGACTTAGTTCAATTTCCTGCCCTGGACATGTCCTGTGAATATTAACCCCCTGAAATTGTTATCATGGTTTTAGAAGATAAACAGTCATTCTCCCTCATTTTCAGGTTTTTTTTTTCTTTGCATTTTACAATTAAAAAATGATATTCTAATCTGTCTCTTTGAACTTTTGAAGAGGCTATGCTGTAGGGTGGTTCAGTTGGTTAAGTGTCAGACTTTGCCTCAGGTCATGATCTCATGGTACGTGGGTTCAAGCCTTGCATTGGGCTCTCTGCTGTCAGCGCAGAGCTGGCTTCCATTCCTTTGTCTGCCTCTCTCTCTGCCTCTCCCCAACTTGCATGCGCACATGCTCTCTCACTCGCTCTCTGTCTCTCTCAAAAATAAGCATTAAAAAAAAAAAAAAAGAATGAAGTGCTAAACCAAGATGCAGCTCTTGTCATCCAGACATGACACCAGTCTACACAGAAGTTCAGGAGGACCTAGGTTACAGACTGACTGTGGACATCTGTTACCATATTCTTTGTAAATTATGAGCAGGGGAGGTTTCTTGACAGTATAGCTACAATGACAACTTCATTATGCTGCTTTAGGGTCTCCCAGTGACCCCTCAGCACTTGATGGCTCCGTGTTGATAGCGAACGGACACTAACTTAAGCCAGGGAGTGTCACACTTATTTAGCATGCCTGGACAGTGCACTTCAAGCAGCCTCTGATGAAATTTGATTCCCAGCACATAGTTTGTACAGTAGAAGCATTATGCACTGCAGAGGGAGATTATAACAAAGCAATAAATGCAGACTGCATTTTCTTTACAGGTCCCCAGGCCTTAAACCTAGTGAGTTAGTATGCCATCATAGAACATGCCACAGGCCTAAAAAGATAAAACGAATGAGCTGATTGCTCATGAAAACTTATCCAGAAGCCAAGGTCTTACTTTACCCAGCCCTTAAGAACACTCAGGAGTTGCTTTATAAAGGAAGAAAAAATCTGAAAACTTCTTATGTCTGAACATTCACAGTATTTTAGGCTGAACTGAGATATTAAGGACACAATATGTGAGTTAATAATTTGGTGTTCTAGGAGACCTAATTATGTGCCCATGCTTCAAACGTATATCAACTATTTGGTTGAAATTTACCTAGAAGAGCCACCGAGCATTGTGTGGGGAGGCTCGCTGACAATACTGCAGCAGAATTTATTGCACCCAGTTCAGGTCTGGCCCCCGAATTATCTGCCCATCACCTAGGTCTACCCTCAGTAGGCCTTTTCCGGCATGAACTTTGGGAATCACATCTGTCTTTCAATGAGTTATCAGCGTTTTCTTCTCGAATGCATGAAATTCTCCCCATAGGACTTCTGATGTTTATTTATTATTTTTCCAATGATCTTTTTGTACAGACATGATCGTTCCTCCCATAGCGGGACCTGAAAGTAGGCTGATACCAACCACCACTTTTACCACTCCCACCAAGACCACCCCCTTTACCAACATTACCACCAGAGTACCACTGTCATTGCCATCACCGTCACACTGAAAATCGCTGTTCTTCTAGTCCATATACACCTATAAGGCAAGTGATACACAAAATTGTTTGGATTAAGGTAGTGCTTCTCAATTCAAATTAGCATGGGTTCCAGGGAAGATCTTATTCAAATACAGATTCTGATTTATTGAGTTTGGAGTGTGACCAGAGGTTCTGTATTTCTCACAAGCTGCCAAGAAATGCTAATGCCGTTGCTTTATGGGCCAGTTGTCCATCAAGACACAAGGCTCAGGCAATATACCATACAGAGATAATTATAAGAATTGGATTCTTACCTGTGAATAATCTACAGCCACATTAATGTTTTACTAATGTCAATTAATGTTTTAAATATGAGCTTTGGGGCGCCTGGGTGGCTCAGTCGGTTGAGCGTCGGACTTTGCGCAGATCACGATCTCGCGGTTTGTGAGTCTCTCTTTCTCTGTCCCTCCCCTGCTCATGCTCTGTCTCTCTCTGTCTCAAAAATAAATAAACATTAAAAAAATTTTAAATATGAGCCTCATAATAATGTGATTAACATGAAGCCATTCATTAGCAAAAGCTTTTTACTTGAGGTGGTATAATGAAGTAAAACAAGCAATGATTCCAATAAAGACAACCATGTGTAAGGAATACTGGCATAAGACTAATATAAAAATATTAAATAAGTACAGGAATGTATCATAAGACAAGTGTAGTAAAGGAATTAGTAGAAAGTAAGCTCATTTGGTTTAAAAGAGTATCAGCAACGCCAGCTTGAGATTTCCACTGGTCTATTGTTAGTTTTATTGCCTTTGAATTTTAAATTACTAATCAGTGTTTCTTATCTTCTCTTTGAAGCAGATAGTTTTTTTTACCCAGAAGTTAGTATAGGAGAGAACCTAAAATAGAATTGAGGATTTTGCTCCGATATCTCAAAAATGCGGCTTTATTCAACACTTTTTTTTTTTTTCTCCTGCCTCTGTGACATTCAGAACTCAGGAATATTCCTCATTGAATTTAGGAATTAGAAGTCAAAGAGTTCTGGGGCGCCTGGGTGGCGCAGTCGGTTAAGCGTCCGACTTCAGCCAGGTCACGATCTCGCGGTCCGTGAGTTCGAGCCCCGCGTCGGGCTCTGGGCTGATGGCTCAGAGCCTGGAGCCTGTTTCCGATTCTGTGTCTCCCTCTCTCTCTGCCCCTCGCTCGTTCATGCTCTGTCTCTCTCTGTCTCAAAAATAAATAAACGTTGAAAAAAAAATTAAAAAAAAAAAAAAAAAAGAAGTCAAAGAGTTCTGTGTATTCCACTGATAATGATTGCAGTGTGGATGGGGATAGGCAACCGTGTATAACTCTCTCCACCCAGAGGAGGTCATCTTATTCTTACTTGCTCCCTTTGGTTCTTGTTCATTTTCATCCACGTCGGACCTGTCTATATTTCTCTTCTTCCTCGTTCTTTCCATTTCCGCACCTACTTTGAAAGCTCATTGATGCAAATATGGAAATACGGTATCACCGTTCCTATTTCTAACTATTGTTTCCGAATGGACGGCTCTCAGATTTAGTGACCAAAGTGTTTAGATTTCCGTGTTTCAAACATTCTTCTGTATTTGCAGCGTGAACCTGAATTACAGTTTCTGAATGGTTTGTAGCCCTCACTTCCTAGCTGCAGACAGAACAAATTTGCCTGTTTCCCAAAGGGGTAATCAGAAGTTATCCTCCTCCGAAGACAAAAGAAAATCAAGCAGGCTTATTTAGTTCTGTTTTAAGTGCCAGTGAGCTGGTTTAGACAAGGGAAGAATACTGCAAGGTCCCTATCTAACTCTTCTAACAGATGTGTTCAATCCGAGTGCATTTCAGCACATTGAGATGTAAAAATAGGGGCTGAGTTTTTTTTTTTTTTTTTTTAAGTGAAGTGTCTTGTATTCCATGAATAACCATCCAAATACAATTGTGCATTTCAAGTGTATTGTGTGTTTTTAATAAAGAACACAAAGATCGCATCATTCAAATGGAAATGATTTTTTCATCCAATCTTATCTAATGTGATGGTGGCATTCTTACAGCAACAGAATACTTGTCAAAACTAATAAGGAAGTCAAAACTAATACAAGAATTTTTGTATCTTCCCTGGCATCTTTGTAAATATAACAGCTGCCTCAATTATTAAATGAGAGGATAGTATGGCATTGGTAATTATAGCTGTGCCTCAGGTAGAATAATAAAAAGTGAACTGATCATGATTGCACAGGAATAACACGGTGAGCTTTTATATTCTCTTGATACACAATATTATCTTATTATGAGGATTATGCCCCTAATATCTATGTTAAGTAAGTGAAAAAATTCTGTCCCTGATGTTAGAGACTCATTTTGATTAAAATATTATGTTGTGTATGCAAGTAGATGCTGTGATATTTGTAGTCAGTATCTTTAGCTTGATTATAAGGAAAATTTCCCATCCCCTTGGATGTTTTTTATATGATATAATTTTGATACAATTTTTATGACCTTGTTTAGTAATTATAAAAACAACTGAGTTTCGGGTGCTCCTTAAGTAACCAGAAGAACGATTAAAACCTTTAGGACATATTCTAAAACAAAACAAGCAAACGATAAGACCACTATTTTTGTTCTATTCTGAACTGTGTGCATTGGCCGATGCCAATACTACATGCTCCATGGTATTTCTATGGTAAAGATTATGTCAGGAATCGAGAACGGAAAAATCACACATCCAACTTACAAATACAGATAAACTAAAATCACACTTTTAATTTATTTTCTTATTTAGTTTTTTTGTTGCTGTAATGAGAGCCAAGAATGTGGCCTCTCCACTGATTTGCCAACTTTCCTCTCCCCAGCTGTAATTGATAAGATGTCCAAATCCAAGTGTTAATGCCTTTTTGCTACTTACAAGCCATTGCTATTTTTCATACCAGTATTGTGAAGTTTATCTGGATTTTTTTCTAGCCTTGGGAAAAAAGTAGCAGAACTGAGTTGTCCAGGCCAAACAATATCCTGGACCTTCTAATTCTACCTTCCTCCTTGGTACTATTCGAGTATTTTTGTAAATGTTTTATTTATTTTTGAGAGAGAGAGTGGGGAAGAGTCAGAGAGAGGGGAACAGAGGATCCAAAGCAGGCTCTGCGATGACAGCAGTGAGCCCGATGTGGGGCCCAAACTCACAAACCATGAAATCATGACCTGAGCCAAAGTCGGATGCCCAACCAACTGAGCCACCCAGGCATCTCATCTCTGATTGCTTTTAATCTCTGCAAGGCTCACAATTTCACCACCTCCAAATCACGCAAAGTAGATGTAAGTAAGCTCTTTAATCTATAAAGGAAGTCAATGCATAGCCTTTCAAATTCAACTACACATTCATGTGCTTAGAACGATATAGAACATAAACTGGACAACAGTTAGTACTCAAATTCTCTTTAGAGCACACTCGTATAAAACCGTGTATTTTATTAGTTCACTGGGGAATTGTTTAACTAGGGCAGTACTCTTTGGAGCCAGATGAGTTTAACAGAAGCTGTTCAAATGAGAGAGTTCTCTAGGCATCTATGAAATGATTAGCCTATGCTTATCAGTGGGGGGTGGTAGACATTCCTAATAGATTGCAAAATGTGGAAGTTAAGGTCTCTCACATATTTAACTTCCTATAGTAGGATCTTGGTCATCCTTGAATTAATATGAAATGATTGTAGAATTTCAATATTTCCTCAAAAGTCTCTATCAATGCCTACCCTGTATGTATATGTAAAGCTATGACAATACATTCTAAGTGTCGTTTACTTCTTACCTTTCCTTCTGGGTGACCAATAGCCCCTGAGACATAGAAATAAAACACGACTTTTGCAACTGTATTTACAGACAGAGCCTGGTCATCTCAGGTTCTTTAATAAAAGCAAAGTTTTTTTGTGACATCTGAATGATAAAATGTAAAATGAATATAGTTGAAAATAAAAAGGATTACTTTGAAGTGTATAATAATAATCTTTGTACTACACTGTTCTAAATTCTAAAATACCTAACTTAGAAATTATTCCTTGCTCATATATCAACCTCGGGTGGATGCTCTCGAGCGAGAGGCAAGGCTTGACTCCCCAGTGAATTGCAAACTCAGGTCCATTCTACATGGTGGTTCCACGATCCACTACCCTACCTCATTATGTTGTACATCCAGCTACCAGACACAGAGAGATCGGAAGACACACTCACCCCTGTTTATATTCCTTGAAAAAGATCCAGTAGCACGGCTACCCCTGTCAACGAGAGAAGCTAAAACTCAGTCTAACGGTGTGTCCCAGATGAAGAAAAAAAATGCATTTTTGGTGATCAGTTGTTATTCCCTTGAAATTAAGCCATTTCAATAAGCCCCATGACCTATCTACTCATCTTCAGTATCAGACTCCCTTTGTTCTATTCAACAAATGCATGGCTTCTCTTGATTGAAATTTATCTCTTTTTTAATTTTGTTTTTGGTTGTTTTCCAAAAATATATTCTGCTTCTCCTGGTGTGTTTTCCAATAGCTCTACTCTATATAAAAGTGTAACTTACCCACCTCCCAACCACAATTTATCCCCTTATAGAACTCTTTTTTTTTTCCTTACAAGCATTTATAAACAGCTATCATAATATTACACATTTATTTGCGAACATGTTTTTTTTTTTTGTCTCTTCCTTCCTTGATGTAAGTTCCATGAGTTTAGAGACCCCTCATTGTGTTTACTACTTTCAGCCAGTACACATACAGACACTTATTTATTAAAGGATACATAGCTACATGGCTTTATTCATTTTTCAACAAATACTTTTGTGCAATTGCTACCCAGCAGGTATTGCCTTAAAAAAGGTAACAAAGGAAAACAAAAATTGCCAGTGCTAATCTTCCTTTTATTCTAATGGAGGGAATAGAAGAGTACCCAGGCAGTTTGGAATGCAGTGTGATAAATGGTATAATGGAAGAAGAACAAAGTGCTTTTGAAATTCATAAGAGGGTGTCCTTACCTATTAAAGGGGGGGGTGTCGATATGGAGTCTCTGGTGGAAGCCACTTCTCAACAGACCTGAAGGATAAGAAAGAAGAAGCGTGTTGGAAAGGGGTTGTTCCAGACAGAGGAAACAACATTTACAGAGATATGGAGATGAGATTAAAACTGGTTTACTCAGGACATAGAAAGAAATTCATCATAGTTGGGACATAGTAGTGAGTAGGGAATACAGAGAGATGATTCTATGCGATAATGATGAAGTGGCTCATTAGCCATTTAAGGAACTCTGAACCTTATTTGAGGGCAAAAGGGAGCATTAGACAGTGTGAATGAGAGAGTGGCTTGATATTGATAGAAGCAAGTGCCCCGTGTGTACGGGTAGTGAGAATGTTTCCAGAGTGACAGGTCTACTGCAATGTTTGTAGCAGTGAAGGACTCTTCCAGAATTGTTCAATCTTTTCTCAAGAGTTCACCAGATGTAGTGAAAAGCCTCCAGCATTCCCTATGCAGATGTTTTCCAGATCATGGGAACAAGATAACTTTAGATGAAATTAAAGGCCATTAAGTGTACAGCAAACAGAAAGAAAGATTGTTTCAGATCGAATTTAGCTTACCTCTTCAAATCTCTTGCATTAGAAGGTCACAGAATCAAATCTGATGCCTGGATAATTTAAAGGGCTGAGAAGTTCATTTCATTATTCATTAATAATGTTTGTATATTTGTCCTAAAATAAGGGTAATCATATGTCATATTCCAGTGGAGTAAACTAATTGCTACTGACACCAAAAAAGAATTTCCTCCCCTCGATCCATGATGCCATTGTTGCTAAAGGATAGCAAATAATTGAGGCAATGATCTAGACCCTAGAAAATCTATTCATCTCAGCTCCCACTGTCAACTAAAAATAATATTGGTAGAGGTGTGTTTCTATTATAAACAAAATGTGCTTTTTCTTGTTCCAGGTGTTAAGCTGCAAAAATAGGAATTTTTCTAATATGTGCTGTTTGCTTGCCTAAGCACTTCTTCTGCCTTTATTACTACCCAGATCTTACTCATTTATTCGAATAATGTTGATTGAGGACCTACTAGATGTCAAGCAAAAATGAAGCAGAGATGTAGTCAAATTAATGACATTGTTCTAACCAGAAAAAAAAGTTTAAGGACCATTTTCATACTGTTTCTCTCTCCAGAGATTTATAATGCACATAATTTTATTAAGATCTGAGAATGTTTATAGGAAAGGAATGTGTTTGTCGCTTGGTTTAACCCAGCATCCCCTATACTGGACTAAACCACAGAATTTTTTCTCATGTAACACCTCTTCACCATTTGTGGAATGTTAGTATTTAGAAACATAGTTTGGGAAAAACTAGTTTGGTGGGAGAGTACACCAGTCTTAATCTATTCTAAGAGAATTTGTCAATATTTTGAGAATGGAGATTGGGGCCCTCTCTACATGTTTTTCCCACTTGAAGGGGAGGGAAACATCTAAAAATTCTTAACATTATTCTTGACAATATTCCCAGTTGTATATGGCTTATATTTTATAAATTGGGAAAAAATTAAAAATTGTTTACTGAGTCCATTTCAAAGAAGATAGTGTGACTAAAACGATCATTTTCCATTTTCACAGTAATGACATTATTGTAATTCCCTGGAGTCATGTAGCCATTTACCTCTTAATGTCTATGAAATGACCTTGTGCCATTGGTAGACAGATCAATTCCTGGTCAGTAAGGCACAGAACATATGATGACTCCTTAATGAAACTTCTGTTACTCCCTGCAAAAAAAGCTAGTTGCTTCAAGGTTTGGTGGTCACATGGCTCTTCATTTTAAATGTAGCAATACCATTTACATTTCAGTATTTTTATTTTTGTTTCTCTGTTATTAGAAGGTATATCATGGTTTTGGGGGGAAAATAAACTCAACGACAAAATACAAATAAGCTGATAAAAAAAAATGGGCTAATGGACTAAAATAGGTGTTTCTCTAAATAAAATAGGCAAATGGCTAATAAGCACACGATAAGATGCTCAACATCACTAATTGTTAGGAAAATGCAAATAAAAGCCAGGATGAGAGGTGCGTGGATGGGTCAGTTGGTGCAGCGTCGACTTTTGATTTCAGCTCAGGTCATGATCTCACGGTTCATGGGTTCAGGCCCCTTGTCAGGCTCTTCACTAACAGTGAGGAGCCTGTTTGGGATTCACTCTCTCTCACTGCACCTCCTTTGGTCTCTTTCTCTGAGAATAAATAAATAAAATTTAAAAAGATGAGATACCACTTCACACCCATTAAGATTGCTATTATTAAAAAAAATTACAGAAAATAAGTGTTGGAGAGGCTGTGGAGAAATTGAGATCTTTGTGCAATTCTCGTGGGAATGTTGAATAGTGCAGTGTATGGAAGTTAAAGAATGCAAAATGGAAACAATATGGTGGTTCCTTAAAAAATCAAACATAGAATTACTCTATGACCTAGTGTATAGTAATGAATATATACCCCCAAAAAATTGAAAGCAAGAACTTAAATAGATATTTGTATACCTACATTCATAGCAGCATTGTTCGTAATATCTAAAAGATGGAAGCAATCCAAGTGTCCATCATTAGATGAATAAACAAAATGTGGTATATACATATAATGGAATATTATTTAGCCTTTGAAAGGAAGGAAATTCTGACATGTTACAACATGGATGAATCATGAAGATGTTATAAGTTAAATAAGCCAATCACAAGATTGTACAATTCCACCTACATGTGTTAGCTAGGGTAGTTAAATTCATACAGGTAGAAAATAGAATGATGGTTGGTAAGTGCTGGGAGAAAGGAAAAATGGGGGGGGTTACTGTCTAATAAACATGGAGTTTCAGTTTGGGAAGATGAAAAAAGTTGGATGTGGGTGATGGTAAAGGTTGTACAACAATTTAAGTGTACTCAATGCCCCTGAATTGTACATTTAAAAATGGTTAGGATGGGGCGCCTGGGTGGTTCAGTCAGTTAAGCATCCGACTTTGGCTCAGGCCTTGATCTCGTGGTTTGTGAGTTCGAGCCCCGCGTCAGGCTCTGTGCTGGCAGCTGGGAGCCTGGAGCCTGTTTCGGTTTCTGTGTCTCCCTCTCTCTGCCCCTCCCCTGCTCGTGCTCTGTCTCTCTCTGTCTCAAAAATAAGTAAGTAAATAAATAAATAAATAAATAAGTAAATAAATAAATAAAATTTTAATTTCTTTTTAAATGGTTAGGATAACATATTTTTATGTTATATACTTTTTCTACCACAATACAAAAACTGAATAAATGCATCAGTAAATGAATCCAGGCATGATGCTGTCTATTTAGCTTTTAAGAAACATGACGTTGAGCCCAAGAAAGAAGTGAAGACCCACTCTGCCACGATTTTGTTACCAGGCAGCAGGAAACAGAGGGCCATAAAATGTCCTCTCAGAAAGTTTATTAAATGATGACAGATAATCTAGAAAATAATGGAAACCATAAAAATAATTTCAGTAAGGGGCTCCTGGGTGGCCCCATCAGTTAAGCACAAGACTTTTGGTTTCAACTCAGGTCATGATCTCACAGTTCTGTTCCTGGGATCAAGCCCCACATCCCATTCTGTGCTGACAGTGAGGAGCATGCTTGGGATTCTCTCTGCCCCTCCCTGTGCTCTCTCTCTCTCTCTCTCTCTCTCTCTCTCTCTCTCTCTCTCTCTCTGTCTCTCTCAACAATAAATAGATAAACATTTAAAAAATAAGAATTTCAATAAATAAAAGACAGTATTATTCCAACATTTATTTTTTTTTAATTTTTTAAATATTTATTTGGTTTTGAGAGAAAGAGACAGAGCATGAGCGAAGCGAGGAGGGGGTGGGGGGCAGAGAGAGA
The DNA here is from genome assembly GCF_028749965.1 of Puma concolor. NCBI lineage: Eukaryota > Metazoa > Chordata > Mammalia > Carnivora > Felidae > Puma > Puma concolor. The sequence goes on from NC_141672.1 coordinate 19,854,540, forward strand.
GAGAGAGAGAGAGAGAGAGACATGGAATCCGAAACAGGCCCCAGACTCTGAGCTGTCATCACAGAGCCCTATGCAGAGCTTGAACTCACGAACTGCAAGATCATGACCTGAGCCAAAGGAAGTTGGACGCTCACTGACTGAGCCACCCAGGCGCACCTATTCAAACATATGTAAGTACTCTTCTGTAAGAATGCTCTGAACCTGATAAGTACTTTCTCTTTTTGAATGTATACTGTCCAGCTGAGACATTTTGTAAGTAATAATCAAAATATTGAGGAAATCTATTATCATTTGGTGACCCAATTTTTTTGTGTGACTCAATGCTTATCCATGTACCATGTCAACTCATCTCTCTTACTCCAGTGATAAATAGTTACAGATCAAAACCACTGGCTTTGTCCAATTCTCTCTTTTTATAAATGTTTGCATAAATTAATGACTTTGGAAACTGAAGCCAACCGATTTTAGTTACTAACTTAAGGTGGTTTGGCCAGGAGAGCCAAAACTTGGGGTTTTAACCTGATTCCTTATGAAGCTTTTCTTCCACGTCAGCAGACTGAGGCCCAACGTAAGCCATTGTTTCGGCTGTAGAAACGTCATAATGTGCGATCACATAAATGTTTGACCTGCAGTTTCTGTGATTCAAAGGACACATTGCAGGAATTTAAATATATTAACTAACATTTCTTAAGGGAAGTAGTATGTGTCTCAATTGCTTGATTTTAAAATATTTAGTATTGTCAGATGACAGCTGTAATTGGAATATCTTTTAGTGTTAAAAGCAAACAAATTTTTGTAAGTTTTCATATTGTGAGACAAAAGAGTACTGCCAGCACATTTTCTCTTTGTCTCTATGAAGAGATTTCACAATGGGCCTATTCCTCTAGCTACAATGAATCATTCAGTTCAGAGTAACTACATATAAAGAAACCAAAAGATATTTAGTAGTGATTTATGAAATCTATTGAAAACATTGTCATTTTTTACGACAAAGTGGAGATCACAATATCTGAAGTACGATACCAGGCTTTTTCAGGCTGGAAATGTCAAGGGAGTCATGGAGGCTGGCACTGATGCATCTCAGGAGGTGAGTTTACTTTTGTGTCTGATGCTAGTTCAGCATAATAATTCTTTTGAGATGTCCTCCCTGATTGGGCCACCCACTCTTCTGCATTTCTTTTACTTTATTGATTTCATCTGAATCTTTTTTTTTTTTTTTTTGTTAAAGTCATATCCAGTATGTTTAGTCTGATTAATAGCCTGTAAGCTATTTTGCCTGCCAGTTTAACAGAGCACAAGGGTGCCTGGTGGCTCAGTCAGTTAAATGTCTGACTCTTGGTTTCCCATCAGGTCATGATCTTACAGTGGTGAGATCGAGCCCTGCATCAGGTTCTGTGTGCTGAGTGTGGAGACTGCTTGGAATTCTCTCTCCCTTTCTCTCTGCTCCACACACACACACACACACGTGTGCTCTCTCTCTCTCAAAATAAATAAACATTAAAAAAGTGAAAAGAAAAGAGCACAATGTCTGGCTCACCATAAGCACTTGTTTCATGTTTTCTGTTTGTTTTTTTGTTTGTTTTTGGTTTTGTTTTTTGTTTTTTTTTTTTTTGAGATAACTGATTTCCCTCCTTTGAGAACAATATATGGGCTAACTCCTCAAGATCAATGGGTTGTTCTCAGAGTAAAAGCAGTAGTATGCTGGTAAATGTTTAACAACAAGAATTCTGGGGCCAAAAATAAAATAAGGAAAAAAGTTGTGATTTTTGGTGTTTGTCGATTTCCTTGATGTAAATACTCCCATCTTGGCAGATTTTAAGCAACCACAGGTTTTCAACCAGCTCATTAAAGTCCTGAACATTTAATAACTACTGAGCTAATACATACCAGCTTCATCAGCTGGCCCCAGCACACTACTGGCAAAAGTCCTGATGGTAAAGGAACCAGGAAGCTAGAGAAGTAAGACAGAAAAGCCCTCGTTTGTGACTGTGAGGCTTCAAGTTACGCCCATTTATCACCTTTACTGTATATCTGATACTCCTAGAATTGAAACACTTTTACCTTTTGTTTACTTCTGTCTCCCCTTTTGTTAGATAGAACAATCTCTGGGAAGTGGACACACTTAGAAAGTAGTACACTTAGACCTTCTCTTCTTTTCTCTTATTCTTTTGTTTCATGAACACTGTCTAGATGCATGCCTTACAAATCCAACCATGTACACAAAATAACCACTTACGTTTATTGAGTACTTATCATTTTTAAGGCCTTATGATGGTAACTGGACCCATATGTTCTTGCAAATTCTCATACGAATCTCGTGAGGTGGGTGCCCGCATCCCTGTTCCCCAGGTAGGGGCCAGACTAAATAGTGTTAGGAGATTAAAATTCAAACTGAGGCAGACTCTCAAGGTCACACACTGTAACGCCTAAATTCTACTTCCTTGCGGCGGTTTGTGTTACGTACGGATAGTAGAACTACCATCATGATCTGCAGAGTCCATACAGTATGTCACTATACTGTCACAGAAACTCATTGAGGTGAGGCAGTGCAGATTTGATATCCTTTTTGTAGATGAGTAAATTGAGCTGGGAAACTAGCCCACCCCACATTTAAGTACAGCTCCCTAGTTTGCAAGAAGAAACATGAAATAAAAATGCCTACTGATCATCATAGGTCCCAGGAGCTGGAAGGAAACACGGAAATCATCTAGTCCAAGGCTCTTACTTCATAGAGAAGTTCTTTACAGTCTTGCAAAGACTAAGATTCTATTCTTTGCCTCTCCAGAATATATTTATTTTAACTCTACGTGATTTTATCTTGTTAGCGGTCTCATTAAATATGAAATTTAAGGCCCCAACATTTCAAAGTTTTAAGGCTGTTATTTTGGGAATTGTGTTCATAGTTGAGAAAATATTGACATGGCATAATGCAGTGGGATTGATCATCATTGACCCTTATTAACTGATTTTACATTCAGTCACATTTTGTTTTGCCTATGCACTATTTATATTTACCTTTAGCATTTGATGACAAAACGAATGCATTTGGGGATTATCAAATAAAACCTTGTGAACACTTTTCATGCGAAGAATTGTAAAAAGAATATGTTTGAAACTTTTTTCAGTGCTAAGAAATTAAAAAATAAATAAATGACAATTTGTATGATAGGTTAATCGAACCAAGAGGATGAAAGCCTTCAAATTGTTGATGAATTAGGCTCAGAATGTTTTTGGATGACAAGGCCAGGATCCTCATGAGTATCCTTAGCTGCTGAAATGTATAATTTCATTAGAGCTCAATATGAATGATTTTTTTTTAACTACTCAGGTTTGGGGGCGCCTGAGTGGCTCAGTCAATTAAGCATCCTACTTCAGCTCAGGTCATGATCTCATGGTCCGTGGGTTCGAGCCTGCGTCGGGTTGTGCTGACAGTTCAGCTTGGAGCCTGTATCCTGCTTCAGATTATGTGTCTCCCTCTCTCTCTGACCCTCCCTCACTCATGCTCTGTTTCTCTCTCTCTCAAAAATAAATAAACATAAAAGTTCTTTTTTTTTAAACTACTCAGGTTTGAAGTTGTTCAGACAGATACAATAGGATAGGAAAACTCACAGTTTTGTTCAGTTGTGTTTTGGAGTCAGTTTTTGTTAATTTGCTTGCTTTCTCCTTTACCTGCATTAGGCGTTCTCTGTTTATTCTTTGTGAGGGAGGCAATTTTTCCCAGAATGAAATGTGAACATCTCTCTTCTCCTGGGAAGAAACTCCAGACCAAGTTGTTTCTAAAAACTCATTCCCCATTTTTCTTGTGGAAAGCAAAACAAAATTGGCATTGCTATTGGCTCCCTTTGCTTTTGTGTTGTTGTTATGAATGAATAGCCTCTTCCCGGCATGCTGTTTATGCATATTGTGATAGGAATACTACTACTACTAAATTGTTCAGTAGAGAGAAAGAAAGGGGATGTGGGACATACATTGAATGTATGAGATTCAAAATGAGATTGAGTAAGCAAGAGTAGGGGTTTCAGCTGGCAGAATTGCCCAGGTGTGTGTGCTAAAGCCTAGGCGTCTGGGATTGAGTTGATCTAAGAAACACTGTAAAGAAAACGGAGCGATGTTTGAGTGCCCAGAATACCTGCCACCTATTTGGCTGTTTGTCCTGAAAATGACACTTTTCCTGTTTGTGGCATCTCTATCCAATCTTCCTTTGGGTGGGAATTGCATACCTGTTCCAGCCAGCAGCATGCCTGTTAATTGCCCAGTTACCCAGCTAGCTACTCTGCAAAACCCTCCCTCCAGTGTCTTTCAACCTACGTCTTTCAAGTGTGAGACCAGAGCGGAAACCTGGATACCCAGCAATGTGATGTGGGTGTTCCAGTGGCTGCTGGTGACGATGAGCATTCCAGAGCGTCCTCATCTGAGACAGTATGGAGGGCACACCTCTACTTCATAGCTAAGCACATCGATTCTCTTCTTGAAACCAATATGAACTATTTTCATTCCTCATTCTTGAAAAATAGAAAGTGTGTTTGGTTGAAAATAAAATAGCACAGTTGTCAAAATTACAGGTTCTTCCTCTCTTGATGTATAGGTTTCTGGAAGACACTGGAGAGCTATGAGGAGCAGAGCGGGCAGAATAAGTCACAGTTCGACTTCAAGAATTTTGTTGCATTATGGTCAGTGTTATGCCCTGGAGAATCTGTAGTAAGCCATGATGGCCTCCTACAGAAGAAAATGACAGGGACACAGCTGGTAAAGGCAAAGAGCTAAGGTCTTCCCAGATGGAGGTTAGAAGAGTTAGCTTTAGCCCTTAAAAACTGTCTTACTGGCTGATTGCTGATTCCTGAAACAAACAGATAGGAAATTCTTTGGAAACTTCCCTAATATTCTTTGAAATTGATTTAAATAGAAATTCCACATATTGTGATTTTAAAACTCATTGTATTTTGGAGATTTAGGTATTTCCTGTTGCTAATTGCCAACTTCAGCTCCCTTGGATTTATTTTGTCTCCAATTTTGAAATAAATCTGCATTTTTCATAATTTTAATATAGTTTTTCTAAGACCAATCTTTAGATATATGAAAGCTGAGTACCCTCCTATTTGGATTTTGGAGATTCCAAGTATTAGCCTGAAACATTATAATTTACCCAATGGAGGGTGTTATGAAAGTTTATTTGTTAATCAGAAGTAATCAGCAGTACTGTTGATACTGTGTTGTTTGTGGAGAACTAAGATTTTATTAAAGAAGATAATATATTTCAGTTTTATAATATCGAGAACAGAAAACATAGACCATATTCATGAATCAAAGAAAGAGAATGTGCTGCATGAACTGCTGAGCACATCTTTTACACATATCTTAGTTTTGACATGATCAAAGGAAAATTGCCATCACATGCTGGATACTACTTTTTTTTTCTTTCTCCTCCTCTTCTGTAAGTGCAAACTAAACCTTGAACTGCACACGAGACTTCGTATGCATAACTTCAGAAGGTATATTGATCCAGTAATTAAATTAAATCTGATGTTTGACATCATGTACAAGGATCATCTCTTGACTGAAAAGAAGATTCTGTTTTCAACTCATTGCCATGGAGCCCTAAAGATAAAATGAAAAAGATTTTTAGCCATTGAAAACTCCCAGTATTTGCAGAACATTTTTAAGAGTAAACAAACTAATTAAATAAATAAAAGTTAGGATAAAATTTAAGTTTTATCCTGTTGTATTTTATAATAACACTAATGATGATGATGATATCTTCCATTGATTGAGCATTTCTGTTTGTCTTTTCTCATAGGTTTCATTTACATTTAAAGAAAATGGACTTAGTAAGTAGACAAAATGGGAATAAAGACTATATAGACAATAATATTTTTGTTTAAAAAACTTCCTATGAAAGGCTTCAATAAGTATTAGGCCAAATTTGCAAATGTTCACGTTTTCCATTCAAACTGCAGTAGAAGGAGAATGAGGAAGAAGAGAGGTTCAAACAGACATTGGATCGGTAATTAGCTTTGATCCTTTTGTGAATCGACAAACTAGGGAGCAGGCCCTCTTAGCATGGTTTCAAAGAGACGAGGACATATGGTGCACACTGTTGATAGGAGCAGGGACTTCCTGGAGTGGATCTTAACAAAACGACAGAGCTAAGACAAAATGGAGCAGTTACGGAGCCTATGTTAGAGCAGTATCTTTAGAAAAGAGAAACACAGGGACGCCATGGTGGTAGTGCCACCAGGGGTTGTGAAAGTGGTCCGCTAAAGCAGGGAGTGGCCATGGAAGAGGAGCTATGAGAGCATCTTCAGGTGGCATCATTGGCAAGAAGTTCACAAGCAGTGCTGTGAGGATTGCCAAGCACTGGAGAATGGACCACACACGTGGAAATGACAGAGAGACCCAAATGGAACCTGCAACTGTAGACATGCAGGTAGGAGGGGACAGCACTTCCTGAAGTATGGTCACAGATCTGGTGTAAACTGAGGCTGAGAAAGCCTGTCTAAATATCTTTTGTTGGGTCCCTGTTGCAATAAGATTGATGACCTAGGAATAATTTTATATTGAGATGTATGGGTTATTCATTAATTGGGCATCTTTAATGGACTATCTCGTTTTTGCATTCTATTATTTTAACAGCTATTTATTGAGAAACCATTATATGCTAATCCCTGATTTAGACCCTGAAGATAGATAAGGAAAACAGACAGGCTCTTTTGGTTCTCATGAAGCTTGCATTTTAGTGAAGGGAGGTAGACAATATGCAAAGAAATGTATCAAGTATTGCACAAAGAATTATAATTGGCTGTTGTAGCAGAGAGGGACCAGTTAACTTCCTAAGATTTCAGATTCAAGTGATGATAGTAAATTACTAAATGGAAAGGAGGAAGTAACATTAAGGTCAGAAAATGCAAAGCCCATTCATTGTTAAGACTCTAAGGTAAGAGTGAGCTTGATTTGTTAGAAAATCCAAAATAAAACCAGTGTGTGAGAATGTAATGAGCAAAGCAGAAAGTGGTGGGGGATGAAATCAGAAATATAGGCTTCATGAGACAACGTAAGAAGTCGGAGTTTTATTTGAAATGCAGTTCTTATGTACTGAATGTTTGTGTCCCCTCAAAATTCCTATGCTGAAATCTAACCCCTAAGGTGATGGTATTTGAAGATGGGGACCTTGTGAGGTAATTAAGTTGTGAGGATAGAATCCTCAAGAATGGGGTGAAGTAAAAATGTCAGTGTGGATGTGTTTACTCTGGAGACTCTGGGAGAGAATCCTTTCTGGCCTCTTCCAGCTTCTGATAGTTCCCATCATTTCTTGGTTTGTGACTACATCATTCCAATCGTCTAGATCAGCATGTTTAAATATCTGCTCTGTCTACACATCATCTACTCCTTTATATCTGTTTCAAATCTTCTCCGGCCTTCCTTTTATAAGGTTAGATATGATTACAGTTAGAGTTCACCTGGAGAATCTAGGATAATCTTCTCAAGATCTTTAACTTAATCACATCTGCAAAGACTCTTCCTTTCCTTCGTTCTTTCGTTCCTTCGTTCCTTTGTTCCTTCCTTCCTTCCTCCCTCCCTCCCTCCCTCCCTCCCTCCATCCCTCCTCCCCTTCCTTCCCTTCCTTCTCTTCCTTCCCTTCCTTCCCTTCCTTCCCTTCCTTCCCTTCCTTCCCTCCCTTTCCTCCCTTTCCCTTCTCCTTTTGCCTTATAACATTCACAAGTTAGAGAGATCAGTAGGTAGATTGGGGGGGGGGGCACATTTTTCAATCTACTACAAATGGTATTAAATTGGATAAATGTATAAATGTTAAAAATATAAGGATATGCAATTACATCTAAAATCAAGTAGTGTATAAAGCATCATAGGAGCATGGAAGTAAATTTAAGCCTTCCTCAAATAGTCTGGGCCATATTCATTCTTGCATGTCTGCCATAGGGTTTGGACTGTGTATTTATTATAACGTATAAACAAGTACCAATCAAAACAGGGAACAAATTTTGGCATATCATCTGATTATGAACTCTCTGAGGAGAAGAAGCAATGATTCATACTTTTTAATTGTTTCCCAGTTTGAGATAGGGAGTAGTGTGGGAAGCCATTATTAAGATAGATTTTCACACACACACACACACACCCCTCAGACTCAGACACACACGTATATACACACATGCCCACACATATTCTTCTCTGGCCTCTTTCATCTGGAGCATAAGTATAATGTTTTCAGCCTGTCTACTTCAGTAGAATTGATAAGATAACATTTACAAATTGCTCTGGGAACCATGGAAGTTGTTGTACTAATATAAAATATTGTTCAAATATGACATTTGACGTGAAAAGTTTGAAAAGTACCTACATACACTTGTGAGGTTATTGTAAGCAAGTTATACAATTTCAGTACTCAGGAAACAAGGGGTAGAGCTGTCTGTCTTTTTCCATATATCCTCTTTGTTGATTTTGAAAATATTTCAGCATTGATTACAAAACAAGCAATGTGCAGGGATATGGCATTCAGGTTTGCTCTGCTTTCAATTATGGATGGAACTAGTTTACGACCCCTCTGCATTCATTCATTCATTTATGAAAATGTACACAATTTGTCCTGCCTGATGTTCAACATACATTTTTCCCGAGAGCACGCTGGGCTTCAGATACTGTATTAACCCTGGTTATACACAATTCAAAAGGCAGAATCTCTGCTCTTGAGATTACAAAATAATGTGAAAAGAGATGCAAACTCAGAAATATTTGTGTAAACATAAAACCACAGTTCAGGAGCGCCTGGGTGGCTCAGTCATTTGAGCAGCCATCTCTTGATTTCAGCCCAGATCATGATCCCAGGGATGTGGGATCATACCTGCGTCAGGTTCTGTGCTAAGTGTGGAGCCTGCTGAAGATTTTCACTCTCTCTCTCTCTCTTCCTGCCTCTCCCCTACTTGCTCTCTCTCTCTAAACATAAAAATGAAAAACAGTACAATAAAAGAGTTAATTGAAGTCATAATTGGAAATTTCAAATTACTTAGTTCTGCTCAGAGAGGCCTCACCAAGGAAATGGGAGTAACTACTGGATGAAAAAAGCTAAGAAAGAAAACAAACAAAAAAATCCTCTTCCAAGAGAATGGAATAATAAGCACATTTCAGACTGAGGAATGAGTATGATAAGAGGCTCAGATGCGTGGAGTAAGAAGGCAGATCTGGAGATCTCTAAGTCTTTGCTACGGTAGGTGGGTAGGATCCAAAGTGAAAGGGGTGTGTAGATAAAGGGCTTACGGGGAACTGCACCTTGTGCATACTGTTACCAGGGAGCCATTGAAGCATATTAAGCATTGGGGAATGAGAATGATACGGTCAGATTTGCATTCAAAAGTAATTTGCCCAACAAGATGAACAAACGTCAATGAGATACGATGCTCTATAAATATTAGTTAATGACAGTGTTAAAATATTTCTGGAAAGCATATTCTGTAGTATGGTAATTAGAATTCTTAAGTGCCTGCCATTGTTCTAATGCTGATTAGCTTAGCATGCAAGTATCAAGAGTCAGTGGATGGGAATGAGTTTGAGATTCTTCCTGTTTTTCTCTCTTGTTTTGGAGGTTTGGTCCCTCTGGGTCTCTAGCTATTGTTATTTTGTGTGGCTGTGCTATTACTCCTAATATGGTGACTCAAGAACCAGCAGTCTTAGATGGGTAGGTCAGGACTCGGTGGGGCTTGAGCATAGTACTTAAAGGAGAAGAAACCAAGGGAAAGTAATTACTATAATATAACACATCCAGGGAAGGAGCTTGACCTTTCAGAACCCTCTGAGCTGCAGCAGATGCTCCATTTACTGCCTTCAACAGTGAAGAGATACATGTCCCCTACCAGGCTAAATATCCTTTTTGAGGCAACCCCAATGAGGAAAAAAGTGAGATATTTACATCTGCTGAGTTAATGCAGGACACATCGTTATTTGGAAATCTACAACTGGATGCCATGGTGAAGAAAGAAAACGTATAATCTTAAGGGAACCTAATGTGTTCACAAGTACAAGATTGCTCAACATACAAGATGCTAAAACTAAAATGTTCTAAGAAAGAAGACATGACAGAGGGTCTCTGAACAAAGCAAAGGACAAACTTTAAGCGTAATCATATGGTTTCCGTGACACCCTGGCCCAAATACATCTCCTTATGATCGTAAGGCCTGCTGCCTTCATGGCACTCGTTGCAGGATTCGAGTCTGTTTCTCCTACTATGAGAGCAAAGGCCAATGTTCAAATCAGTTTTCTGAGCCTCCCACAGTGCCTCCCACTGAGCCTCCCACAGTGTCAGGGAGCTAAGTACGCAGTACATAAATAAAGTTACCATTTATGGAGGATATACTTCTTGAATGGTAGACTAATGATTGTCAAATTTGCACACACAGTCACCTGGGAATTTTGTTGTAAGGTGGGTTTTGATTCACTGGTTTGGGGCTGTCCGTGCTGCTAGTCACACTTTGAGAAGCAAGGAGTGAGACACTTAAGAATGACCATCTGAGGTCCAGGAGGCTCAGTCTCTGTCCAGGTCACCCAGCAGCCAGGAGGGGACCCTGGTTGCAACCCAGACCAGGCCAACCTGTAATTCTCAAGCATGCCATTTGCTTTCCTAAAGCACAGTCGTCACTATATTCGGTCACACGATTCCACATCTCCCTTCCAAAACCGTGCCTGTCTTTGTGGGCTCCAGATGATCTTGCAGCGGAACATGCACGGCCTGCCCCGACACACCGGTAACACAGGGTGTGGCAAATAGGTGGTGGTTGCCTTCTTAGAGATAATACACTACTGGAAGGCTTTTACTTCTCTAGACCCAAACTAGACACATTAAATAGCTCCACCAGTCACAAATTAGCTCCTCACATTGTGATGAAATGTGGAGTCCCGTTGTCCATCCCAGCCCTGATTACATCAGCTTCAGCCCCCAGAAGTGGGATTGAGGAGAGACTCTGAGCCCAGAGATAAAAGGTCAGAAATGAGGGTGAAAAAAATGCCCAGGGCTGGTTACTTTCAAATATATACCTTTTATTGGATGCCAATTATGTTTTGATCTCTGGAAACTTAGTCAAGGACACCGGAAGAAAATATGACAATTTAACCTTATCAGAAGTCTCTTTTCTTGAAGCAGTTTGTGTGACTGTATGTACATGTGTATGTGTGCACCTCATCTTGGAACACGGCTGTGATGATGTACCATATGGCTTTTGGCTTTTACCGGGTGGGTTTTACAAGAAAGAATAGGCAGGGTTTCATTTTTCCCAGCTGTAAAGATGCAAAAATTTTAAATTAAAAATAACCTTTCAGCTGATTCCTTGCATAATTGCTATCTTGTTTTGCTAATGCTGTGGCTGAATTATAACTTGCTGAAGCCTTGGGGATTTGCATGCTGGTTTATCCCCTGAATTTGCATTGACATGGTTTTCAGTCAAGTGCGTAACTAAATCCTGTGGCCATGAACGAGGCTGGCAGTATTTGCAATGAAAATCAGTAGGCGATTTGGGGAAGAATGACTCTGTGCAGCCTCCCTAAGTAGATTCGATGATGAAAATTTTGGGTCTCTCAAAACAGTGTTCACTTCCATTAAGTGACAGTGGCTGCTGAGACTTCTCTTGTCCTTCCATCAAAAGACCAAAGCAGGAACAGGACATATGGAGAAAATGTACAGACAGCTATCACAATAAGACACATATTTGTGAAATGGCCATTTGCCAGAATCATTTTAAATGGATTTTGAGAGAGGAAATTTGGGGATATTCTTGCTGACAATCACTTTTCTTATGAAAAAACAAAACAAAACAAAACAAAACAAAACAAAACAAGCAAAACAAACCAAAACCAGAACAAAAGAAAACTCCAAAGTATCACTTTGTTTTCTGGTCAGGGGCAAAATGTGTAAGGCCAGTGGCAAACTTAGAGTATCTTGATGTCATCAAACTGGCTTATACAATATTTTAAAGGCAGTAAGACATTCGATAAAACTAAATGAATTTCTTTATAGGCTGTTTTTTTTTTTTTTTACTATGCATTACTTGTGTATTGAAATTTGCATGTATTATGGTTTTTAGGCATCTGATTATGCTGAGTGCTGAAGAAAGACAAAGAACTCTGACCTGAAACCAAGTTATTTTTTAAACTCCTATTGTGATTGTAATTGCTTTAACTTGGCCACAGAGACTCTTCCCATTTTAAAGCTGAAAAGCATGTGAGTGCACTCAGATCCACCCACTGAAGGGTAGTAAGTCCCTGAGACGTTAAGGGACATTTCCAGACTACCTGTTAGCTACTAGCAAGTGCATGGACATCAGCCTGTTGCCAAATAGAAGGAAGGTGGATATGGAAAAGAGATGATATTAAAAAAAAAAAAAAAAAAAAAAAAAAGATTGTGTAAAAAAGATGCATGATATTGAAGAGGTTCCCATTACCTTCTTGCATTCATTTGCCTCCTGGTGGATATCCATGTTGTTGTGAGAACCAGGCTAGAAACCTAGGGTTCCAGAAAAATCACCCTATTGTCAATGGGATTAAGTCTGGATGCAGTTTGAGAGCAAACACAAAGCAAGGGGTAGTTCTTATTTTCATTTGGAGAAAAAGGCTTAAATTGGTTTGTGGACCAGGCATGAAGCACACCCTTGTTATCCAAACATGATGCCTTGTGTTGATGTTCCAAGAAATAGAGCGGTAATAGCATCTAGGTCAACAGGATAAAGTCTATTGTGGGCTGTTCCAGAAGATTCCTGTTATGAAGAGGGAGAGCCACCATCCTTCAGGTCTGTATGAATTTATAATAGACAGAGTTTGGAAAGCTGGGAATATTCCAGCAAGTCTAAACAAACAGCGTTTGCATGAGTAAAGAAGGTAGAGCCTCTGCAAGAAGTTATATCACTATCATACGAAGCTTGTTCTGTTATGGAATGATGACATGCACACAAACAAAAATGATCAAGGATAAAATAAAATTAATGATGTATAATTACCATATCACCTCAGTAAGTTACAGAAAAGGAAAAGAAGGGTGCCTCGTGACTCAAGTCTGTGTGAGATTTAGAAACTTCCACCACAGTGTCCAACTACTATAATAAAGAGAAATGGCCTACTCATGTTTCCTTCTCCAATTTTCTGGTGCCTGTTCGGTTTTTCTAGGCAAGCAAAAGGAAGGTAGAGAAACAAAAATAATTGCCATTTCTTCAAACAGAAGGAAAAACATTCTTCTTTCTTTGTGGTGAACTTACCTCATCATTTCACGTACTTGGTCTCTTATTCATGGCGGTGGATTTACATTCAATGGTGAAGTTGATAGTACAAATCTGTAGTTCGCAGGGGTAGCCCCTGGATGTGCAGCATCAGCAGGAACTGGGAGCTTGTAAAAGAGGCGTGAGATTGGCACCATCCCAGATCAGAAACTCTGGGAGTGGAGCCCAGCAGTGTTTTACAAAGCCCTCCAGGAGATTCTGTGCATTCTAAAGTTTAAAAATGTTTGTTATAAACATTAAGGTCCCTAAAGTTTTTATAGCTTGTTCCTACTCAACCTGACTTAGCATGGAAGTTCTCAATGAATAATCTGTTTCTAAACAGGTTATATTATGTGCATTAAAGTAGATGTGTGTTAATGTTCTAAAACTGATGTTACAAGTTGTTTCTTCCTAAAAAAGGATAAGCATAACATTTAATAGCTTAAAATAATGCCTTTGGGGCACCTGGGTGGCTCAGTCAGTTAAACGTCTGTCTGACTCTTCATTTCGGCTCAGGTCATGATCTCATGGTTCCTGGGATGGAGCCCCACATCGGGCTCTGTGATGACAGCCCCCTCTCTCTCTCCCCACCCCCCACACACATTGCACTCTCTCTGTTTCTCTCAAATAAATAAACTTAAAAAAATAAAATAGGGGCGCCTGGGTGGCTCAATTGGTTAAATGTCCAACTTTGGCTCAAGTCATGATCTAGGTTCACAAGTTTGAGCCCACATTGGGTTCTGTGCTGCCAGCTCAGAGCCTGGAGCCTGCTTCGGATTCTGTGTCTCCCTCTCTCTCTCTGCCCCTCCTCTGCTTGTGCTCTGTCTCTCTGTCTCTCTCAAAAATAAATGAACATTAAAAAAAATTAAAAAAAGTAATGTTTCTAAATAACCACTTTAACCACTAGGGTAGCCTCCTAGCTACTCTTTATAAAGATATGAAAAATGTTTGCCCTAATATTGAAAGAACTACACATTTCTCATGAAACACTTTCATTATATGAAGAATATGTTCAATAAAAATAAATATAATAAAATGAAAGCCTAGTCCCCCACATTTGAATTCATTTACAGTATATTAGTCCATCATATTTCTAAATAATAATAGTTACCTGGCAGCAATAGTACATTGTTGTTAACTGTTTAAAAAATGTCATAACATCAGAAACTCTAGAGTTTCATTATGAAAATATGCAAAAAATTGAATGCTTTTTGCTTTTTTTATTTCACTGATATTTATTTCTCTGATTGTTTTATTCTTTCTTTAGCAGATACTTATGTACTATATATATCTATATATATTTGTATATATTTATATATATACAAATATATATATATATACACACACACACAGTTTGCAGTATACTAAATACTGTACGCGTATGAAGGGATTTTAACTAAATTTTGATATAAACCTGATGCAAACACTAATGTATCATTTGGAATGAAAGAATATCTAGGCTAGTGTGTATGGAATACAATCTCTTGCAAACATCATCTATGACTTTTTAAGTGAATAAGTTGAAATAACAATTTTGCCCCTTCTTTTTTGCATTCAGCTGCCTCAGTGAGGTCCTGTGTGAGAACCAGTCCTGAAGACAATAAAAGCAAGAAAGGCAGCAATGGGTCTGATTTCAAAACTTCATGCAGTCAGTACATTCAGGTATTTTCAATAAATTCTTTCGCTATAAAATTTTAGCAACACTAACAGGTTAGAATGGTTTGGATTCACATTGGTTCCGTTTGCTCTGTCTCCATTCAATACAACTATCTATTGATGGCAAAACTGCGTTAGGGACCCATGTTGAATGTAGATACAGCAATCTACCCATCCATGTGGGAATATAGGCAAAGGAAGTTTTATCCAGAATAAGTAAGTAAATATTTTGCTATGTGTGTGTGCATGTGTCACATATATGTGATATATATATATGATTTTTTAAAAAACTAAATCACTTTGCTTTACAAAAGCTCCTGAAGAACTTTTCTATTAATGGCAAAAGCAGATGGGTTTCATTAAACTGCCCAGGCCATTCTTTCTCGAATCATCTGCCTGGCCCAATCTGAGGGGAAAAGGGCAGACATGTGAGGAATCTATTCTTCTCTAGCCCCCTCTGCAAGGCATCTGCTAAGACCTCATTCATCACTGGGAAGGCTGTGAACGGATTGCTACACAATACCCTAAGGTCTCATTGGGAGTGGTGATGTAACACCTAACCTCCCCTCTGGTAAAGTAAAAGCAACATGTACTTTTGTCAAACTGTCAGCAGACACTTCCCTCTTGATACAGTTTGCTCAACCCAACCTTCTGCAATGTCAACTAGCTGCAAATGTTTCATTTTGAAGAAAACCCCCAACCACTGCCTTGATGTGGTCCTCACAAACGAGTACTTTTACCTCTGTAGTGGCCGAAAGGTGTGTGGGATTTGTTTGCCTCCAGAGGGATCCAAACTATTTAGGAAACAAAATGGCTTTCAAATCTGATTGCCAAATTATATTATCAGGCTATGTGGGTTACGTAGCTATTTAATAAAATTAGCCCAAAATATCTTCTTTATCAACCATGTGCAAAATGGTAGGAGATCACTCAGTCATCCGTAATATAATGGAACTACTTTCCCGGCAGGCATGAGGAGTAATGGATGATTGCAATATAAGCTACAGACACTGGTCCCTCACTGCCACCCCATGCCTCAACGGGGACTGAATGCTAATGTAGCGTTAACTACACTGCCCATACTTACTTTCAATCATGAGTGCTATAACTTTTCAATCAAATGAAATTAAGACTGGAATCGTCATCCACTTGTTAATTACATCGTGAAATATCTTGATCACTTTGGCTTTAGAGGTGGCATGAGAATTATGAAAGGCAGATAATGGCATTTGTTATGCAGGGTGTGAAGTGGTCCATTAAGCCATGTGAAACTTCTTCCGTGTAACAATATTCACCCCGAATCCCCTCATAGTTCCTAGTGGCTTGAAGAGTAAGACACTTGAGAAAGCACACGGTACCTATTAAAAACTCAACCTCCCCTTGGTTTTCATTGAGTGTCTTTAATCTAATGTCAGTGTGAGTTTTGATGTCCTCAGGGATGATTTTCTGTTCACAAATATTTTGATTCAAATATTCATTATTACATTTATTAAAATTACATGTCCTAAAACTTGGGGGGGTGGATTGTTCTGTTTTCTTTTTAATATCAATTAGTAACAATAGCAAATGATGACAATCCCTTTTAAGAGAACTTAGTGGTTTTTTTTTCATTTACAAACTTATTTAAATAGACTTCCCCAATATTTTAAACTATTTATGGAATGATTTTTCATGAGTGTGAAGCCTTTTTTGAGGACTAATTAGCTTCTTCCCTTTGATCCACCTGTTTTTAGCTATCGTCTTCTCTTACAAGATTATTTATAAAGCCTGATAACACACTCAAGACTTTTATAATCTCACACCATCTTTTCTGTCATACTTCTCAGTGCAGATGCCCTCATTTTGTTAAATGACTTATCTTGCTGGCCGTCTCCACACATTAAAATGGTTTCCTTGTGTAGAATCGGTGCTATGCTACTTACGTTTTAAGACCCAAATCAAATCCCACCGTATCTGCGAGACCATCATTATTTCACTCCAATGTGGCCACAGATGCCATAGCCCTAGAATTTATAAAAATGGTTCCTAAGCCATGCTGACCAGAACTCTAGATCACCTCTTCTCCTGAAAGATAAAGGGGGATGGGACAGCAGGTATCTGGGGTTGCAGAGATAGCTCCCTTGCTTCAACCAGAGTATGAACCAATATTTATTTGTTTGTTTGTTTGTTTGTTTGTGTATTTATTTATTTAGCCTTGTTCAAATGTAGCTTACATCCATAGAAGAACACCACAGCTTTTAAAACATAATAAAGGAATACAAAATAAAAGATACTTCTCCTTGCTAGATGATAAATGCCAAGAATGTGATCATTTATACCATTCCTTTGATTTCCCCGATATCATTTTGTCTATAATTTAGTGAATGAATGAATAAGTGAAATACTCTTATATGGGCTGGCATTATGTTAGGTCTGAGAAAAAGTAAATTTTTTTTTTCAGAGATACTATGGTGTAATGGGAAAAAGTTAGGCTAAAAGTTAGGAAAGCTAGTTCAAGCTTAGAACTAGCTTGCTGTGTTAGCTATAAGATAACCCTTTTGATTATTAGGTTCCATTTAAGTTGACTAATAATTGCTCTGATGCCAAAATCAAGAGCTGCTGCAGGCAGACAAGTAATAATTATGGTGAAGAACTTAAGCTTTGAAGTAGACTGCTCATATTCAAATCGTGGCTGTGATTTATGCTTTTGACCTTGGACTAGCTACATAACCTTCCAAAGCCTCAGTACTTCTACCTGTAAGATGGAAATACCTTATGGAGTTGTTGTTAGATAAACTGATTCATATGCAGTGTGCACAGCAGGACCAGCAGGATTGCATAAGGAAATGCTCTGAACAACATAAAGTGCTAGACTGTGAAGATATAACTCAAGTTATCTCAAAGTTTATAATTTTCTAGCACCACAAACATACAGTTAAGGACAACCTAGCGTAGCTTTTTAAATTATTCAGCATTTCAGAATTCTCATAAGCATACAATCATTATTGTATATTCTCTGGGTTTCTGCATTAAACCAAGATATGGCCAAAATGATGATAATTGTTATCAATATTGACACAACTTCTGTAGCAGCATTTTTCTGGTCACTTATTCATAAATAATCTGTATGTATTTATATTGCCAGGACACCTTATAACAGATGATACGATAACATATGTTCTTTATCTTCTGTCCTCGTGTCCTTGAGGGAAGCTTCCAAGAACAGGACATCAGTTAGGGTAAAACCCCTATCCTCATTTGCCTAGGACTTTCTGAGTTTAAGCACTAAAAATCTGTTGCCCAGGCGCCCTTCAGTTCTGGGCAAACCAGAACATTTGGTCACCCTGAGGCCTCTTTCTCTATCCCCAGTAATGTTTAGCATAGTTTCTTACATGTGAATGGTGTTCAATTAACATCTACTGAATTAAAATAAATTCAGTTGTTCTCTGTCAAAACCCATCTATCAGTTCACAATACATCAGGCAAGACTGTAGAGCCAAGGACAATGTTGTGTTCTTATGTGATTGAAAAGTTACCAGGTGAAATGATGCAGGCTCAGGAAAGTCAAGAGCAAAAGAGAAAGTAAATCCAATAATGCAACAAAAGTAAACTACCCAGAAAATTTTAATATAGAGTCATTAAATTTTTTATCCATCTATTGGAAAGTATGGGAGAGGTTGATATTAACTACCCAAAGTAATAATATATTAAATTGTCTACAATTAGCATTAACTTTCATTTAACTAAGATAGCAATTATATGTTTAATAAATACTAACAGCTTATTAAAATGTAATGAAGGGCCATTATGGTAAGCGTTTATAAAATATGTTTTTAAGGATTCAAATGTTTTAATAAATGATACTTTTGAAACTCATACACAATTAAGTGAGAACATTAAATATCTCTCCTTTAAGAAAAGCATTGGTAAATGCCCTCTACTAATTATTAGTGCTAATGCACACTGGAGGAGTCTGCTTGGTTATTCATCTTTTGAAATTGCCATCAAGGACTCCTGGATCTTGGCAGTCCCGTGAGAGCTAATGCAAGCCTGATACATTCATCCTTTGGGCTCCCAGCTTTAGTGATAGTGCATCAAAGCGGCAGAGGTTCATAAGTCATACTTTCTGCTCCAGTCCCTGTTAGAAATATCAACAGAGCATACTTTCTGAAGAGTTTTAAGTACTTCCAACCCCTGTTGGAAACAGGAAGGGCAAAGGTAAAAACACAAAATAAAAAAATTAAAAAATAAGGAAAGGAAACAATATTGAACTTCAAAAAAAGAAAGAGAAAGAAAAATGCTTGCTTTGCATTTGGACCAAGGTTAGAATTTTTTTTTCCTTTCTGCTTACTAATTCCTCCACCCCATGATCCTTGTGAGGGCAGAAAGTCAAACAACCTTGTCCTTATGCCCCTCTGTACTCTGGGTGACTTTTCTAAGCTCAGAGCTCCCACTGACTTCAAAGAGGGGAAAGGCCATGGAAGAAATCCACAGGGTGCTGGGCTAGAGGGCCAGGGACAAAGCTGCAGTTAAGTCATCTGAAGTGTAGCATTGTTTCTTTATCATCATCTGATGGGTTCAATTAAGTTCTATCTTCGATACTATATAGCAGATTTTTTTTTCTCTATGTGAAATGGAAACATCTGTATGTTGTCATAAATCCAAGCCCCCACCAAAAATAATACTTCTGAATGATTTTATGTATATAAATGTCAGATGAGACAGACATTAGAAATACAGTCCCCTTACTGCTTTATGTTTCCATATAATAGAGAAGCTGCCCTGGATATATTCATAATTTTGGCAGTGGCTAATTTACTCTAATGAGAAGTTTATAAAGGTATTCATAACCATCTCACCAACACGTAGTTGCATTGGAGGTCTGATTGGGTAAAGAGAAAAAGACACCACGGAAATGGAGAGACGTGATAAAGCAAGAGACTGCTGTTTTGTAATGATTTGATCACATGAACAGGTTTTTGGGTTTTTTTTAATGTGTAAATTTCATGCAACATAATCCTATCGGTCCTCTTCTCTCACTTTCAAGTACTTCATTCTTGACCTATATATTGAGCTGGAAAAAACCAAATGCATGCATTCTTTCTAAAGAGCTTCATTTGAACTGAATTACTAAAAATGTATGTTATTTCTATAACAACTTTTGATGTTCAGATACTTTTTGTTAATTGTTACTATTCTTAACTTACTGTTTTATGTCCAAGCTCTTAGGTCATTTTTTTTTTTTCCTGGCTGCATTTTGGCCATTTTAAAGCCCTGATCTGAAACATTTTACAATCTAATTTCTAATATTTCCACTAAACTTTTCACATCTTCATGTGGAATCCTTTCCTTGAACATCACATTCATGTTAGCCTTCTTCCAAAAATCTAATAATGAGCCTTGCAACTGTGTGACTAATTTCTTCCAGAACTTGTCACTACCAACTGCCCACACCAAATGTTATACTCTTAGTACATGAGAGTCTGTATATTCAGCAAACTTACCATCCTCTTTTCCTCTCAATTAGCCAGTAACTGACACCTATTTTCAATATCAGTGTAAAAAGCTAGGTTTCATGGCCTGTTGTCTACTGATAATAACAGAGCTCTTTTGAGAAACTTTTTTTCTTGGTAAAGCATTTTAATGAATAATTATTGAGGGACTGTACCAGAGTAGAATGAGCTTAAATTCATGACTTTCTTCTGTGCCCCCCCCCCACATCCTCATTACAAAACCCAGGTTCCTATAAAATACAGTATGTTGTGTGATTTATCCTAGTGGTTAGCAATGGGGGCCACCACAGGTCATGGCCATGCTCTCATTTACTCTTGTCTACGGCTGCTTTTACCTACAACAGTGTAATCATATAGTTAACTGCAATAGAAACCATATCATTCTCCACAAACCCCAAAATATTTACAATCTGGCCTAAGAAAAACTTGTGCAGACAAAAACAATGATAAATCATAAG
The DNA here is from genome assembly GCF_028749965.1 of Puma concolor. Lineage (NCBI taxonomy): Eukaryota > Metazoa > Chordata > Mammalia > Carnivora > Felidae > Puma > Puma concolor. Next base: position 19,875,390 of record NC_141672.1, read on the forward strand.
ATAAGAGTTTCTGTCTTTTCCCATGTATTTCCCCTCCCCAGTAAAAAGTGGTGGCCAACCCCGAAAATATTCCAACACTGCCTTCAGCTTTCTCTTTAATTTAGCAAAGGGGGTTCTTGATCTGGGGTACATGAATGAGATTTGTTTGGGGGTCACTTGTTTTTGTCTGGAGCAGCATCTATTCAGTCACTAAGAATATAGTTCAGATTCAGATTCTGGTGTTTGAATGTGAGCTTGAATAGTTTGGCTATGGAATGTTTTGTAGATTTCTAAGTTTCTTAAATTTCAGTTTTCTGATCTGAAAACATAGAACTATTAACACTTTCCTGAAAAGACTCTGTGAGAATAAAAGTATACAGGACATTGTCTACCAAGTTTGTAAAGTGTATGTCAAGAGGAAACTTGGGAACACTTAATACTCAATGAATACTTAAGCTCATTTGCCACGTAGGCTTCTGGCTCTAACTCAAACTAAGAAAATTAGGCCATCATGATAGCAAACAAAAGCTTCCTAACTAATTTAAGAATGAAGTAAACTGTACCCATGTTTTCATCAACAGTAGAATATCAAGGTACTTGAGCAGAACAAGCTTCATAAAATGCAGCTTGGAGGAACACATATTAACACACCTCTCTGGCTTATTTCTAAGGGAAGCCACGTGTAAAACCCGTATATTTCTGAAAACACATAAACCTGTATCAGGGCTTTAAAATTTTGTATTTTACTTGCATACTGCTATCCCCATTTCACTTTGACAGAAGATAGACACAATCGAATAGTCCCTGGCTTAAAGGTAATTCAAAGAAAATTAATCAATCGAATTCAGTTGCTGAAAACCAGATTTTTTTGAGGATGATGCAGCATAACTATGCATTTAATAGCTAAAGATTTAAAAAAAAATAAGTTGACTAAATCGTGACTTTTTTTAATCACCAGGGAATAAAATAGAAGTGATAAATTTAGTTTTAGAAAACGTATCTGCCTATTTAACATCCTTTCCAATCTGAAGTGGTACCAGCAGTGTTGAGCATGACAGTACATATGTTATGACTATTTGAATTTCAGAAAGCCTTTGGTTAAATTCTGCATAATTGGTTCCTGCTTAAGACAGAGCTTGCAGGAATCCAGGAGGAGACATGGGAGCAGATAAAGAATGAGTGGAAGAAACAAAAAACAGACACTCCTGGTAAGAGAAACCATGTCCACTCTGGGGGGAGGTTTTAAGAGGGTCCCACATGGAGCAGGGCTTAGATCTTGGCTGCCTTTTATCTGAGTAACTGATTCAGACAGTGGGATCAGATTTAAGTGGTTACATTTGCAGATGCTGATTGGAGGACAGTGAACATAGAGATAGTTGCCAGAGAAATTCGGAAGGCACGGATGCACTTTATTATAGCACAGAAGACCAACACATGGCATTTAATAGTTATAAACACATTAGGCTCACAATGTATTTACATAAAAATGCAGGGGAAAGGGGCAAGGCATAGAGCCTTAGAATATAGACATATATGACACAAGATAAAATAAAAATCTATAGAAGCCTGGATTTGAAGGTTTTCACACATAATACTTTAGAGTCTTAAATATAAGGACTAGTTGGGTTAAACTATATACATTAAGATGATACCGCTTTGGGGAGAACCATATTTGTTTGGAGAATTAGGGTGGATTTTGCGATCTTTTACAAGTTGGAAGCAAATTCAAATTCCAGGTGATTTAATAGAGAGCAAAAATGACATTATAGACAAGGTACAAATTAACAATGCAGTTCCAACTTTGTGAACATCCCTTTTCAAGTCAATTTGCACAGGAAAAACAAATAGAGAAAGGGCACGCTTGGTGTAGTGACAAGATCTCTTCCATAAGCATGGCCAATTTAAATGTGGTGGTCTAACTTGGGCCTCAGAAATTTGAAAATCAGACCAACTGTCTGAACGCTGGAGAGGGACTAAAATGTTTTTTGTGTCTACTTTATCAGTTCAGAAATAAACTAACAAAAATTGCTCATTTTTCAAAACCAGTTGCACATTGCAAGTGCCATCATTTTAACTTCAATTTAAAGAAAAACAAGTTAGTCATTATCATTTCTATTACCAGCTTTCAAAATGGATGGGAAAATGTAAGCAACAGGAAGTGAATTATTTCCTTAAAATACACAATCATATTATATGAACAATCAGATGATTCACGTTGGCTTTAAAGAGAAAACACACATATTGTTGTACACAAAGCTATTCATGTTCTTGCTTAATTGATTGCATAAGATACTCCAGGGTGATGACAAAATCTCTGCTTGTCATTGTGATTGATCATCTAAGAGTAAAGAATAGAATGCAAAAAGGCAGCAAACAAACATTTGAAAATCGAAAACTTGAGACAGGTATTTTCATTTTTACACTGGCCTGCTGATGCTGATAAAAATACAGCAAAGCCGATAAGAGAAAACTTGAGATCAGATTGAAGATTTACAATTATTTTAAGAAACGTTAGTTTGTTTCAGGAAGCTTGCGTAAATTCTAGCTGAGAGTTAAAATATCCTTCCTGCTTAATTCTGAGCAAACTAAATTACAGGAAAAAATCACCTGCCCTAGATTGAATGTTGGAGAAATAAGGCCAGACACTGATAGCAAATAAGTTCTGTCTTTTGTGTGGGCTCTCAGGAATGTGCTGGAAAGATTCTGAGGCCATTTCTAGACTCCTTAAAAAAATTCCTTGAGAAATTGTCACTGCTTCTTGGAGGAAACGTTAAAAGGGTGTGTGTCATTGTGGTGTTAAATGTACAGATTTGAAATTTCCACATTCTTCTTTTGTTATGATTAAGTAAAGAGGATAGAGACATACTGATATTTTTCTGTAGAAGTATTGGCTTGTGTTCGCTAAAAGACTTACCTGTCCCAACACCTTGAATAGTTGAAAATACTCTCAGACCAGTTTTCACAGGAATACTAGGAAGTATGCTTTCAAATTTTCGTATTAAAGATAACGTTTACTTTCGTCTGTTTTTATTTTTTATTTCAAGAAAAACAAATATGGGCCTGTATCTGATATTTGCTATAACACATATTTGATGGGTGATGCCATGTTAAAAAGGTACAATAAAAATAGTTAGTACTTACTGATGATTTACTGTTTCCCAAATACTATGGGGATGTTTCATATCCTTTAATTTACTGATTTGCAGGTCCTAGGAGATGAGGTTGTTACATTACATTATTACTGGCTTACTGACAAGGCAATAGAATCTTAGTGAAGTTTAGTTTGCCTGAGCTAATGTCAGATCTTGGAACGGAACCCAACTCGGTTTGCTTTTAGAGCCTGTATTAAGAAAGATTTAAGAAAAAATTAGAGCATATGAATTTTACAATACTTTTTGAAGGCCTTTTGTGTTTTTGGAATTCTTATGAGTACTGAGGGAAACACCAATGGACAGAAGAATTATTATACCATGCAACATATTTTCAACTTAAAATAATACAATTTCTGCAAGTTTGAGCAGATAGACTGCAGTCAATGGTCAAAATCATTTACCAAAGAGAATGGGAATGACCATCAGATGTTTTTGTGGGTGGTGATGGTCTTGTACATACTTTCCAGAAATGAGGCCAAAGTATTTCAAATAGTCCTGCACTGAGTATAGTTTTTTTCCTACTTATTTATTTATTTGTTTTTTTTTTTTAGCGAGGCTTCAAATATTAACATGAATAGGTTATATAGAATCACTGCTATGCTACCACAATTATGTGTTTAATATTATATATACAGATTACAAGAACCTGCCAGAGGGGGTTGTACAACCTCCACCTTGGAGTTTGAGAAATCTGTGCACTCTGAAGATGCCTGACTTGACCGGGCAGTTTACAGAGGCTCTGAAAGTCAAGTCCATCTCTGTCTGGCTCAAATGATGCCTTGATTACGCCATAATGAAACTAAAGCACAGATATTTGGAGCAAACTTTCTACAATATCAAAACATCCTCAACTAGACTGCGGGTAAGCGATCTCACAACCCCACTGTTTAAGGTTGTTTATAAAGCTCTTTTCTTTTTACATACTCTGCAGAGAAGATTCTGTCCTAGACAGTATATGTAAGGTAGCAACCCAGATGCTAAGCATGATTTCATACATCTTTCAGTAAAAACTGGTGAGCCCTGTGCAAGAAAGCAGTTTTTATTTCAGCTTTTAAAATTTTGTTTACTTTTGGGGCCTCTGGGTGACTCAGTTGGTTAAGTGTCAGACTTTGGCTCAGGTCATGATCTCATGGCTCCTGAGTTCAAGCCCCACATCGGTCTCTCTGCTGTCTGCATGGAGCCTGCTTCAGATCCTTTGTCCTTCTTTCTCTCTGCCCCTCTCCTGCTCATGCTCTCTCTCTCAATATTTTTTTAATGTTTATTTATTCATTTATTTTGAGAGAGAGAGAAAGAGAGCAAGCCCGGAAGGGGCAGAGAGGGCGGCAAGAGAAATTCCAAGCGGGCTCTGTGCTTGCAGCACAGAGCGGCTCGAACTCATGAACCATGAGATCATGACCTGAGCCAAAACCAAGAGTCAGACGCTTAACTAACTCGCCCACGCGAGTCCCCACGCGCCCCCTCTCTCAAAATTAATAAACGTTAAAAATTTTTTAATTTTATTTAATTTCATAAAATAATAAACTCCTTATACATGTATAAACTTTACCAGAAGAAGGTAAGGAATTTTATCCTATATTGTCTTAAAAGTCTGCTAGCTCATATTTATTCCTTTTTTCACTTAGCCATTTGGCATTCAGAAATCTTCTCATGTGGCTAAAGCTCTGATGTATTAAAATAGCACTTGGTATATTACTGCAAGATCTGAGAGTGTCTGCGTGTCTACCCAATCCTTGCTTCCTTCTTTAGAATTCCTCTTGTGGTTTCTACAGTAATAAAATGAAGAACATTTGTAAAATGTAAAAACTTCCACAGAGACCATCAATTTGCAAAAAATTTATATGTGCTTTAGAAAGAAATCATTCTTTGTTGTGTGTACGTGTGTGTGTTTCCATGAAAAAAAAAAGCGAATTACCCATCGATTAGATGCAGAGTGGAAATGATCCTGATACTTCCTTTTTCTTTTAGCTCTTTTGCATCAAAAGTTTCAATTGCCCTACTTAGACATCACAACTTTTCAATTTGCCCAATAGAATTTGCACTTTCTTATAAATATAAGAAAGGAGCGGAGGAAAGAAGATTGTTTGTTGGATTTTTACCTTTTTAGTTCAATACATTCAGCCTCGTTCTACTATCTACATAGATCTACTGTCTACTCTGTACTGTCTACATAGATCATGCAGGTAAAGAAATACTATACGAAGTTATTTCACAGAATCCTAATTAACAACCACGCGAGCAAAATTAAGCAAAATCCCACAACTGGTGAGTGGCAGAGAAAAATTCGACCCGAATTCTCTCTGATACCAAAGCTCCTACCCTGACCATACCACCTCTCAAATTCTACCAGTCAATGGAAATTCGTCACCACATATCTTGATCTTTCCCCTCAGCTAAGTACAGACCCTGGGAAGGAAGAGAGGCTTATAAAGGTACTCAGATTAAAAGTACTTCATCTGTATTTCTTTTCTGATGCCCAGATATTGCATATGTTATTTACAAGTGACAATAGTGTAGGACCGAGATAGAGCAGTCAACGACAAGGAGTGTGTTTCCCACGAGCACAGTTACCCAAGTCCCGTGGTCTGGCTTATATTAGACACTTATTAATCCATTGATGTGTTACCAGAAACTACTAGTATATCAGCTGTTGGACGTTCCTCGTAGGTCAAATAGTTTAAAATAGTGTTTACTGTGTATCTGTGAGGTTGGATCGCAGCATTTCAGTATTGAAATCTCTTGTAGATTTGTTCTGTTCCGTATGATTTATGTCAATGCTGGAGGACCTGTTACCGCGAGACGCACATAGCAAATGAATGCTAAAATATTCCTACCTAAACCCAGAAGATAGAGGCATCTTCACTGTAAATAGAGTAGGCTTCTCATTTACCAGACTTTCCTTCTCCGTCCTTACTGAACTCACATGCACGTGTGCATGCGTATGCACGTGCACACGCTACACTTCTCTTCATACTCACGCGTCCTGAAGACAATTCCTGACATGACAAGTCTGAAGATCTAAATAAGGAATATTTTGTAAATGGTTTAGAAAGATCAAGGGAATTTTAGGAGAGCGGTGCAGGAAAGAAACCATAGAGCTGAAAGTTCCGAAGACAAGCATGCTTCCGTGAGTTTCAGTAGGATTCCCACCCACTGTACTATTGTGTGGGGTTCTGTTGTTTTTTATTTTTTGTTTTTTTATTTTCAGGTTTTGGTTTTGGTTTTGGGGTTTTTTGGGTTTTTTTTTTTTCACTCAACTTTGATAAAGACATGAGCCTATGAGTCTCTGTCAGCCTGGAGTTTTGCATATTTCTGTGCAGGTGTTCGGTGTGTATTCCAAGCAGCCTCGTGACCTGTGGTTCTCATTTTGGTTATCAGTTGGTTTATCAGTTGAGAAGGTGAGACAGTATTCAGCTGGTGTGAAAACCATGAGTTTGTGGAAAAACGAAGAGGCACATTTGGTAAACATTGGGAATCCGAAAGTGTGTTTGTAGCAACTGGCTGACAAAATCTCCCACCTGACTCCACATACCGTTCCTTGGTTTAGTGCTCTGTGTCCCGTGCTCCCTGGTGTCCCATAGTAGATGTTTCCCCTTGCTTTAATCCAAAATAACTGTAATCTTAAAATTATAAAGTACTAATGAATTCTTACTCATCTGGATTCTATTTACTTTGTTCATAATTTTTACTTTCTTGAGGAAGACTCACATTCTAAGAAAACAAGCATAATCTCCGACCTTTGGGTGGGCCAGGAGGAAATTACAGGATTTTAGGGAATCGCCGTATAATCAATCCTAACTCCTAGACTTACATGTCGGTTTCTATATAGCGCAATGGAAACTGCTTTTCGGAATGATGAGATTTTATCATGATAGAAATCTCAAGTTTTTAGCCTTTGTTTAACAAATATTAAAGCAGGGCGCCTGGGTAGCTCAGCCGTTTGAGCTTCTGACTTCAGCTCAGGTCGTGATCTTGTGGTTCAGGAGTTCGAGGCCTGCGTCGGGCTCTGTGCCGGCAACTGGGAGCCTGGAGCCTGCTTCAGATTCTGTGTCTCCCTCTCTCTCTGCCCCTCGCCTGCTCGCTCTCTCTCTCTCTCTCTCACTCACTCTCAAAAAATAAATAAAAACATTTAAAAATTCTTTAAAAAATATTAAAGCAGAGGGGTGCCTGGGTGCCTCAGTGGGTTAAGTGGCCGATTCTTGATTCTAGATCAGGTCATGCATGATGTCATGGTTTGTGGGATCGAGCCCCACGTCAGGCTCTGCACTGATGGAGCCTGCTTGAGATTCTTTCTCTCCCTCTCTCTCTCTCTCTCTCTCTCTGCCCCTCCCCTGCTCACTTTCTCTCTCTCAAAATAAATGAATAAACATTAAAAATATTAAAGCACGGGCGCCTGGGTAGCTCAGTCAGTTAAGCGTCCAACCTCAGCTCAGGTCATGATCTCACAGTCCGTGAGTTCAAGGCCCGGGTGGGCTTCCTCATGGACTGTGAGAAACTTAATCAAAATTTTATTGTAGAATATTCAAACCCTGGTCTGGCACCACTTTAGTAGTTTTATTTTGATACTCCCCTTTGAAATCATACCTTTAGATTTGCAATTGTGTTGATGAGAAATTTAATTTCCACATCTGGCTACCTCTCTTCTTGCTTCCCTACTTCCCTGTCCTTTCCTCTATCAGTCCTCTTCATCTAACTTTGGTATAAGGGTGTGTCTTCAAATCTTCAGCACTTAAATAGAGAGAAAACACCCTTTTGGTTTAAACCAGGAATCAAGGATTCCATGATGGGATCTGATTATCTTGTTTGCATTGGAAGTATCATCTTTACCTCAAAGGTTCCATATCATTTGAATATATACCCTGTATATTAATTGGGAAATCAGAATTTTAATAAGACCCCAAAGCAGAAGAGCAAGCATCAGATTGTAGTTATCTTAATGAGTGGATTCTCATAGCATTAAAAGTCAATTAGGAAAGGAACTTCTTTTGGAATAAAAAGGGAAATCTGGACTTGGTGAGTGTGTATGTGTGTGTTTTTCTGTTTGATCAAAAACATTATTAATTATCTCATCTACCAGATATATTGTTAGGTACTTAAAATATTTCAAATAATTTTTATTGTGAGACAACTATAAGAATCTTTATTTAAAACATTTGGTTATTGAGTTTCTCTTAGGTCATCCAATTTATAAATGGAAGTCAGAATTTGAATTTAAATTTATTTGTATCATTGTATCCACTTCCACATATAGCACTTGCTTTTGAATAATATTTGGTCTAGGGGTGCCTGGGTGGCTCAGTCGGTCAAGCATCTGACTTTGGCTCAGGTCATGATCTCACAGTTCATGAGTTCGAGCCCCGCATCGGGCTGTGATGACAGCTTAAAGCCTGGAGCCTGCTTCGAATTCTATGTCTCCCTCTCTCTCTGCTCCTCTCCCGCTCATGCTCTGTCTCTCTCTCTCTCTCTCTCTCTCTCCTTCAAAAATAAATAAAAACATTAAATAAATAAATACATAAATACATAAATAAATAAATAAAACTTGGTCTCTTGGGGCACATGGGTGGCTCAATGACTAAGCATCTGACTCTTGATTTTGTCTCAGGTCATGATCTCACAGTTTCTGAGTTTGAGCCCTGAGTCAGGCTCTGCATTGATAGTGCAAGCCTGCCTGAGATTATCTCTCTCCTTCACTCTCTCTTCCTCTCCTGCTTGTGTGCTTTCTCTCTCTCTCTCAAAATAAATAAATAAACTTAAAAAAATAAAAAAAAATACATTGTTCTCCTAGGAAACCTAAAAAAAGAATTAAAAATCACCAAATGCCATACATAAATGTTAACTGTACAGGAGGAAAAAGGTATAGTAATTTTCCAAATAAAAATACGTGTGTATATTTATATTTATATTTGTATTCATATTCATATTTATATATACACACATTATATATATGTCAGGAGTCAGATTATATTTTCTTCTATTACATGATACTCTTTCTTTTATGAATTTGTGTCCTTAGTTCTCTAATGGAGCTAGCAGAATGCCTCCTGCTGTAGGTTTTCTATTTCTTTCCACTCCTTAACATGTTTACACACATAAAATTCTTACCCATGTGCATTACCTTGAGATGAAAAGAGAAGGTTGCTCAAACAGGTACCAGCAATTTAAGAAAAGCACAGTTTATATTATTCTCTCATTTGTGCACAAGTGTCTCTTTGGATGTAAATTAGCCAAGAAGGAAGGAAAAGTGGAGGTGTTGATCGGTCCTTGTCAGAGCTGGAAAATCAGAGGGTGAGCCTGGCAGTGAGGAGGCTTGGCTCATGTTCAGTTCACAGCAAGAGTGCAATCTCTCCTTTCGGAATTAGATAGAATGGTGTAGATTTTATATATCCCAGATTCTTTTCTGTGCCGTAGACCAGAAGTAACATAACTCCCTAGACATTTTCTAGTCAAGAATTCCAAAAACTCCCTTTCATCGTACCTTGGAGATGATGCAAGCATTTACACATAATTAAAGTATATCTACTACTCGCTGAATAATTAAAGAGATTAATAATGGTGAAAGCCATGACCGCAGAAGCACCGCAAGGTAAACCACTCACAGTCTTAGAAGATAACGTCACTTTGTTAATGTGTCTTTATCACTCTGTAGCCCTATTGCCTGCCAATTTACCATGTAAAAGATGGTGTTATAACTAGTTTTGTCATTCTCTGCCAGTAAACTATGAACTCACTGAGGGTCATGACCAATTATTGGTTTATATTATTTCACATTTTTTTTCTTTTTCTACACATCCGTTTACTCTAGAATCAGTTAAGTATCATATATACAGCATGTTGATACATGCAAGTTTTCTGCATGGATGTATGAATCACAGATAAAGTAAATGAATATGATTACTTATTTTGCATACAGTCATGGTACTCTGGAATATGATGTGATGTGTTGAGAACACCACCATTAACAACTCAAGCTACATTCTTAGGTAAAGTTATTGTAACCAAAAATTGCCTTTGCCTTATGTGTTAAGGTCTTCTTAGTTTGGAGCGTCAAACATATAGATGGTGTGTTGAGAAAGTATGATAAAGGCTGAACAGAAACATGTTAGACATTTGAGGTAATTTATAGATGCCTCTGATTAATGTACCAGTGGACACATTCCATTCATCATTAGCATGGTGTAAGTATCACGTTCTTCTCTCTTTCTGATAGCGGCGTTATCCAAGTTGCTCTCCAGAGCACAGCATTTTATTTCTAAAATACATTTTAGTTCTTATATGGAGTTAATATTATGATAAGAAAATTTAAAACTGCATTGAGAGTTTTAAAGAGCAAATTTGACACTATAATAATTAAAATCACAATGTATAATCATGAGACAATTTCCTAGAATGCAGATAAAAGTACCTTAAAATTATAGCTATGGTGTAAAGAAAGGTACTTCTAGATTAGTAATTATATATGCACAGGAAAGAGAAATCAGAACACATGGCTTAGCGATAATAGTCAAGCATGTAGCTAAGGTAACTGCAAAAATGAAATAACAGAGAAGCAAATTTTAGAACTGCACTACGTTGCAGCCTAACATACTGAAAAGCAACATAGCCATGACCCACTTTGGAAAATGTATATGATTTAATAGACCAAAGAAAATTTTGCATGAGAATTCAGTAGATAAAGATTCTAATAACTTACCTAACATGACTGGACTGATCATAGCCTTGACCGTGATCTTGGATACCGGAAGACAATGTGAAAAGCCTATGCTATGTAGCGGGTGGGGGGGAGGGGGGTGGGGGGAGGAGGAGGGGGAATGACCTATTGTTGTAGTCAAGTATCTGTGTGGACTATAAGAGTCAACACAAAAATCTCATGAAAAATTAATGAGGCTGTACATTTCCAAACTTGAAGTATATCCAGAAATAAGTTACAATGGTGTCTAATTCTCCTGGACTTGTAACAGCCTTTTTTCTTATTTTTCTGTACTGGTTTCCATTTCATAGTAATAATTTTTGTTTTTTAAAAACTCTGGAGTGAATGTGACTTCACTTTGCTATGGTTCTGTCACTGGACCTTGCTTTTATATGACCTTTAATGGCAACTAACCCCCATAGCTTCCCATGTGCTTTGTCTTATTCAAGTCTTAGAGAGAAAAAGTGATTGGTCACTGGCGAGTTGATAGCTAGTAGTCCCCCGTTCCAATCATGTAAGCCAAGGTGAAAGAGTCAAACATCCCCTTAGGTTCCTCCTCCACAGAGTTGGGAAGTAGCATAGTTTAAAAAAGATACACTTGCTGCACAAATATTGCGCTGAGTTTGGTTTACATTCCATGGAACTGTAACAGAAATATTTGCACAATGATAACAGACTTCAGAAAACGTATCATCTCCAAAATCCATTTTGAAATGTTGAATCTCTTCTCTAGATTGCTAAGTGAAGCCTACACATGATAACACAAGAGTGGTAAAATTGTAAATACAAAGACTGTTGTTGGACATTTGAATTGGCTACATACTGAGATAAGTAATAAAAAATAGAAATACGGATTACATTGAAAATGCTCCTGATAAGTATTTATAATGTGATATAAATACAATGACAAATAATATTAGTAATATAATACACAAGGTCTCAAGGCACAGGTTTTAATAGCAAAGACAAGAAGGGTTTTTTGCTTATGTCTTCTTCTATCGAGAGTACAATGATTGCTCACAGGGGTTCATTCTCTCCAATATTGTTCTCCTCTCTCCCCAAACTTCTATCTTTTGGGAGGAACAGAGCTCCCAGATTCATTCAGTGAAAGTCAATACTTAACCTTTATTTTTCTTAAGTCTGTTAGTTAATAGAAACTCTCTTTCCTGTGGACTTGAAGCTGATAGGTTGAATGCCTGAAGTTTGGTAAAATCAGCATGTAGTGACACTACCTGGAAATTAAGTTAACATTTGAAGTTAGAGATGAAAAGACACTGACTCCTGGTGATGTCATTTAGGCACCTGGAGTTAGCCATACATATCAATAAATTCTAATTTTTGACACCAATATGATTTGCATATCTGTCCCTTGAGCACCCATATCCATTCTAAATATAAGAATGTTTCCCAGAATCTTAAGTAAATTCTTATTGATGTAATGTTTTCCTCTTTTCCTCTCATTAGCTTTGTGTAAGTAAGACATCCTTGTTCTCATTATTTCTTAGTTTAATTCCCTTAAATCCCTTTCAATGAATTGTGAGATTCTTCCCTGATGGGTTTTTGATGTGGTAATTTTTCCAAGGGTATTTTTTTCAGAAATCCTATAGATGACATGGTGGGAATTGTTATATTATTGACGGTGTGGGAGTTGTGATGAATTTATGGTGCTGTAATTCTAAAGGCTAACAGGAAATGTGCTAGTGAACTGCATTTCCACTAAGGACGTGTGTGAGGCTGCCTCCCTTTATCAGCAGTCCTTTCCTGATGCAAACAAGACACAACGCGTACCCTCTTTCCAAAGGCATCGGGAGCAGTTTGCCCATCAGTTGCACCTTCTTCCAAGCCGGGGGGGGGGGGGCCTTGTGTCAGCAAGTTGGGAAGCTCTCTTGAAGGACAGTTGACAGCAAATGGACAGGTAGAGACGTAGCCTCCATTAATCTGGTAGGACTCAGATACATGCCGCATTTGTTCCAGTCTGCCCAGGGGAGAAGCCTGTCAACAGTACGTAATGAAGACAATTCCGCAGACACCTCAAAGCCTCAGAAATATATGGAATCCCCCCACAATCCGCACCTATAAACTTAGTTTGATGAATGGTTCATTCACACAGAGAGGTGGGAGGGAAAAGGAGGGTCAGAAACTTGCTTCGGAGGCTTAAGTTTTCTATTCTTATTTAGAAAGTTGAATTTGGATTGGATTCTTTCTGAGTCAACTGAGAATTTAGCATCAAAGAGAATATAATACATACATCAGTTGTAGAAACAAAGACAGCAAAAGGTATAAATGACACAATTCATAAAGCAAGGTGATGGAGGGAAGGGCAAACATATCTCTCATGACAGAAACGGATAAGGGCTGGTATCCCCTAATAATATACAGTCTCTGGATTGAAAACCAAAAATAAACTGTATGCTTCTTACAAAAAAAGATAAAATACACCTAACAAAATGTCATAAAAGAAAACGAATGGTACAGGTCATATTAGGCAAAAGCATGCAAAGTCTGCAAAGAACAGTGAGAGTAATGGTTCCATACAAAGTAGAAAACAAGGCAGAAAGCATTAAAAACCAAACAAACAAAAAAAGAGCTCATTTTTCTACTCTTCTAATGTATAATCCACAGTGAAAATATCACTGCTATAAGCCTTTATGAGTCAAATATAGCATCAACAGGCTATGATTTAGTTTTAAAGCAAAAACAAAAAAGAAAGAAAGAAAGAAAGTGAAGAATATAGGGAAATTAATAACAATAGAAGACACAAGTATATAACTCTTATTCATGACTCATCAAGTTGGTTAAAATTGTAGCAAGGTGTCTTTCAAACACAAATAAGGTATGTATTTGGTTAAAGGAAAATTACAGATGCACAGTTTTTGCTTTCTTTAGTTTTATTAAATGATTTATGTAGAAATGTAAAACCAGACAGAAATTTCTTGTGTTCTTACAAGCCTATGAAACAAAAGTACAAATTAAATATAAACAAAAGTTAAAAAATCAATAAAATTCAGATTACAGCCACATTTGGATTTAATAATAGCAACATGCCGTTGTATGTTTTGAATTCCATTTGTTACCAGTTCCTTTGATTTTGAGTATAATGACCCATCATTTCTAACTTCTCTTTTCTTTTTATTAAAATATTTGTTTTATTTAAGTATAGTTGACACACAGTGTTCCATTAGTTTCAAGTGCACAACATAGTGATTCAACTTCTTTATATGTTGTGCTATGCTCACCACACGGGTAGTTATCTTCGGTCACCATACAACGTTAATACAATCCCATTGACTGTATTCCCTATGTCATGCCTTTTATTTTTGAGGCTTATTTATTCCCTAACTGGAAGCCTGTATCTCCCACTGTCTTCACCCGTTTTGCCCATTCCTCCAGCCCCCTTCCCTTTGGTAGCTGTCGGTTCTCTGTAATTATAGGTCTGGTTCTACTATTTGTTTCTTTATTCATTTGTTTTGTTTTTTAGATTTCGCATATGAGTGAAATCATACGGTATTTGTCTTTTTCAGTGTGGCTTATTTCACTCAGCCTAATACTCTCTAGGTCCATCCATGTTGCCTGAAATGGCAAGATCTTATCCTTTTGTATTCTTGTGTGACAGTATACATATATATGTATACATATATATATATATATATATATATATACATATATATATATATAATCTCACATCTTCCTTTATCCATTTGTCTCTCAATGGATACTTAGGTTGCTTCCATATCTTGGCTATTGTAAATAATGCTGCAATACACATAGGGGTCATATATCTATTAAAATGAGCATTTTCACTGTCTTTGGGTGAAAACTCAGTGGTAGGATTTTTAGATTATATGGTATTTCTATTTTAATTTTTTGGAGAACCTCCATACTGTTTTCCACAGTGGCTGGACCAATTTACATTATTACAAATAGTGCATGAGGGTTCCTTTATCTCCACATCTTCACCAACCCTTGTCATAGCTTGTCTTATTGATTTTGGCCATTTTGACAGTTGTAAGGGTCAACCCAAATAAATAAAATCAGAAACAAAAAAAAGGAGAAGTAACAACTGAAACCACAACAATACAAAGAGAATACTCTGACAAATAGGCCAACAAATTGAATGACCTAGAAGAAACAGATTAAATCTTCTGAAACTGAATCAAGAAGAAATAGAAAATCTGAACAGGACAATTACTACAATAATTGAATATCTGGCATGCTTATTTTTAAGGAACTTTATTTTTATTCATTTTCTGATATTTTTGTAGACTAATTATTTTATCTTTAGCCACATACAGTTCTTGATATAAAATGAAATATTTTTTCTTTAAGGTCTACATTTACCAGTATACTTTTAGCTAAATAACTTTTACAAAGTTGTGAGTACACTTTAACAATAAAGCCTAACAGTTGAAATAAATGCTTTCCTTGTTGCAGAATTTAGAGCATGGGATGTGTATATTTTTATTTCCTCTTGATTAAGGGTAGGCATCAGAAATGTTTGAGAAACAGAGGTTTAATATTTATATGACAAAAAATATTTTCCAATTTCACTTTTTATGAGATTGGATCTTAATGAAATTAGAAAATATTAAGGTTCATTTATTTACACGATACTCATGCAGTTTTTTGTCAGTTTCATTTAGATACCCTAGTAAGATGTATTGAAAAAAAAGATAAATGATCTGCAAATAAGGAAACCTTAAATGCCCAAAAGGAAGAGATGTCCTTTAGAAAACAAAGAAAATCCAAAAAAATTTTAGGAAAAAATGAAAGCTGAAATTTCATCTTTTAATTAGGTAAGCTTTATCAATCGTTGAGTTGTGACAATTGAAAATATGGTAATATAATGTAAACTCATCAATATCTTATAATAAGTAAAAATATATCATTCAACTAGTATTTAATATATTTGAGACTAAAAAATAACATTATTTTATTCAACCTAAAGAAAGACGACATAAGTAAGTAACCCTGGATAAATATCTGAAAAGCCTGGGTAGTTTGATAGTCAGTAGTAACATTAGTATCTATGCAAGCAAAGGTAATTATGTGGACTATGAGATCTTATTTATCATGGCCTTTGGGGACCATGCCAAAGATTTTCCCTGGATAAATATCATGATCCAGCTTGAGGTGCTGTGTTTCTTTTTTTATTCCTCTAACCTGCCTTGGAGGAATCCTCTGCAGATCACTGGCAGTAGAAAGGCCACCAGGATTTTTGATGGAGTCTCCCTGTTCTCTACTGGGCTATGGGAAAGGACATGTGGTTTATGTAAGAAACCGCACAAGACAGTGTCGCCTGTGCAGGAAGAGGAAGACAGGGTGAGTGGCCCACAGGAGGAATCCTCCAACCACATACTTGTCACCCATAATTTACTGCTATTCATGCCGAACCAGAAAATGGAAGCACAGTGGGTTCGTATATGGCCACGTAGTACTCAAACAATGGCACCGGATGAGACCAGAACTTGTTTTGTGCAGTATGAACCCCTTCCTGCTGTGGTTTCTCTACCTCTTTCTCTTGCCACTTTATTTGCAGCCACACTTGGGAACAATGTTTTCACATTCTTGGTTGAGGACTTTTCTTAACCATATACGGCAGGGCAGTCAGGGTAAAGAATTATGCCTTTGTTTATTTTTCTAAATCTCAACGGAAAACACCTCTTTTCCCAAATGTGTTCTTGAAATATTTACTTTGTGAAACTAAAACTGTCGTTTGGAGAAGCAGATTCAGATACTGTGCCAACAGTGAACTCAGCCCTGTGTTTGGCACATTGGTTTTCCTCTCTTTCTTTAAGGATGTTTCACATGAAATGACTTTTTAAATTAAAATGCCATTTTGATGTTATCTTGCTTTACACACTAAATTGAGGTGGGTAAAGGGCAAATAGAGGTAAAAAGGAAAATACAAATATGATGACACAAATTTTGACACAAATTCTAGGACCAAGATTAAAAATGAGTGATTTAAGTACCAATAGTTTTTAGGAAGAAAGTTTTAGAATCATAGTACGTGTTAACTTATACAATATCTAAATAATCGAGGGGAGACAATTGGTAAATGCATAGTATATATTCTGTAATAATGTTAAAACTTTGATTTGCTACCATTTAAATATATATGATATTTTTATTTATACTTCCCACTGAAACCAATACAATGAGCAGGTGATTGTGCTGCTCTCCTCACATTTCATAGATTAGGAAAAAGAGACGTCTAGAATTTTGCAAATTATCCTGTGTTCACATAGTTTATAAATCATAGTTCTGAGACTTGACTCCTTTATCTTGTGCTTTCTAACCAGCATTTTTTCAACTACCCCACAGTTGTTTCACTTTTGTTCTTTATATATATACATATATATATATACACATATATATCTAATATATATATACAATATATATATGTAATGAAGGGAAGGACTTAGTAAGAAAAAAGAGGTGCTTCCAGCTTTAATTAAAATATGTGAGTGTGTGTGTGTGTGTGTATTTCCTTATCTGCCTTGTTAGAGATCTAAGAAGCCTATTAATCTTTTGTTATTCTTTTCAAAAACCAGCTTTTGACTTTGATAATTTTCTATCATTTTTTTTTTGTTTTTTTTTTTTTGTTTTTTTTTACATTCTTTTAAGTTCTGCTTTTTAAAAGTTCCCTGTGTGTTGGGTTGTATTGTGTCCCATTAACGATATGTTTAGGTCCTAATCCCTGGTGCTAGTGAATGTGCTTTATTTAGATATAGAGTGGGATAGCTGGGTGGCTCAGTCGGTTAAGTGGCCAACTTCAGCTTAGCTCATGATCTCATGGTTGGGGAGCTACAGCCCCACGTTGGGCTCTGTGCTAACAGCCCAGAGTTGGAGCCTGCTTCAGACTCTGTGTTTCCCTCTCTCTCTGCCACTCCCCTACTCACACTCTGTTTCCCTCTCTCTCAAAAATAAATAAACATTTAAAAAAATCAATATAGGGTCTTTGCAGATGTCGTTAAGATACAAGTTAAGATGATGTCATACTAAAGTAAGGTGGCCCTTAATCCAATATGACAGGTGTCCGAATGAGAAGAGAAGAGACCCAGAGACAGACCCCATAGAAGACAACCATGACAACAGAGGCAGACATTGGAATTATGTAGCTGGAAGGTAAAGAACACCAAGGATTGCTTGTAACCACCAGGAGCTAGGAGAGGGAATTTGAAACAGAATTCTCTCTGAGCCCCAAGAAGGAACCAATCCTGCCAATATTTGATTTTGGACTTCCGGCTTCTTGAACTGTGAGAGAATAAGTTTCTGTTGTTTTAAATCACCTCATTTGTGGTAACTTGTTACTCAGCCTTAGGAAATTCATACATCTGCCTTCTTTCTCTGGGTTTAATGTGCTGCTCTCTTTCTCACTTCTTTTTTTTTTTTTAATTTTTTTTTAATTTGTCTTTGAGACAGAGAGAGAGAGCATGAGCAGGGGAGGGGCAGAGAGAGAGAGAGAGAGGGAGACATAGAATCCGAAGTATGTTCCAGGCTCTGAGCGGTCAGCACAGACCCTGATGCGGGGCTTGAACTCACAGACTGTGAGATCATGAGCTGAGCTGAAGTTGGATGCGCAACAGACTGAGCCACCCAGGCACCCCTGCTCTTTCTCACTTCTTAAGATGGATCCTTAGATCATGAATTTACATGTTTTCTTCTTTTTCAATATGCCTTTAAGGTTACACATTTCTTGGTAATCACAGAATTACTTGTATACTACAAGTGTTGATTTGTTTCATTTTCATAGTTATTCACTTTAATATTTGCTAATTGATTTTTCTTCAAATGATTATGTAGACATATGTTGTGTAATTTCAAAATACGTGGATAATTTCTATTTATCTCGTGTTATTGAACTCTAGTTTCATTCCTTTGTGGTCGGAGAAGATATTCTAAATTATTTTTAATTATTTGAAATTTCTTGAGACTTGTCTTATGGCTGATTATTTGGTCAATATTAGTATAGTTTTAGGGACATTTGAAATAATGTGTAATCTGTCAATTTAAAGCGAAATAGTCTTGGGGTACCTCGGTGGCTCAGTTGGTTAAGCGTCCGACTTAAGCTCAGGTTATGATCTCACAGTTTGTGGGTTCAAGCCCCGCATCAGGCTCTGTGCTGACAGCTCAGAGCCCAGAGCCTGCTTCATATCCTGTGTCTTTTTCTCTCTCTGCCCCTCCACTGTTTGCTCTCTCTCTCTCTCTCTCTCTCTCTCTTTCTCTCAAAAATAAAGAAACGTTAAAAAAAATTAAAGCAAAATAGACTTAGGTAAAGTATGTTAATCAGATTATTCATATCTTCTTTATTCTTGCTGATTTCCTTTAGTTCCGTCAATTCATACATTATGTTTTTTGAAACTCTTGTTGTTAGATGCATTCAGATAGGTAGATTGACCCTTTAATCAGTATGAAATGCCTTTCTATAGCATTACCTTGCTCTTAGAGCCTACTTGCTCTGATATTGATATGGCTATATGGATTCCTTTTAGTTAATATTTAAATGGTAGTGAACACATTTTCTGTCCTTTAATTTTCAACATTTCTGCATATTTAGAGTATATTAGTGTATAGTATGGTGTAGTTGGGTTTTCTATCCTTTTTCTAAATCCAGGGTAAGAATATTTGTTTTTTGTTTTTTAATTTTATGTTATCTGTGAATGGCAATTATTCTCTACCTATGTATTCCGTATCCAAAAAGTAATTAACTTGAAATGTAAAACCTTTTCAAAATGTATAAATCTCAGGTGTCCTTTAGGTATTATTGGTAATTATCTGGGTAATGAGTAATATTTGCAGGATTAGAATGAATTCCCTATTTACCATTGCCCTGAGGAAAGTAACCATATATTTTTTTTAAAGTTTATTTATTTTGATAGAGAGAGAGAAAGAGAGAGAGAGCACGTACATGAGTGGGGAGGGGCAGAGAAAGAGGGAGAGAGAGCATCCCAAGCAGGCTCTGAGCTATCAGCGCTGAGCCTTAAGCAGGGCTCAAACTCATGGACAGTGAGATGGATCTTAACCTGACCCAAAATCAAGAGTCAGATGCTTAACCAACTGAGCCACCCAGGCGCCCAAGAGTAAACATATTCTATATCTCAGATAAGGCTGCAGGAGAATTGGAGACTTGTACCAAGGGCATCAGCATATACTCAACCACATTTGTAACGTAAGGGGTAAAGAACAGTGTGTTCTTATACTTGCTTTCTTCAAATGTACTGTGGTATTTTGCTTGTTTAACTCAACTGATACCTTGTGCTCCCAGCAGGCTTGGCACTATGAAATATCACTTTATTCTTCAACCCCTTTAACTTCAGATGAGATACAAAAGTATTCTTTCAACTATCTCTCACAGAAATTCAACAAGTAATGGATATCATTTGCAAAAAGTTCTACTGCAAGTCGAGCGTATGTTTCGATTAAGAAAAGCAGGAATGGGGGCGCCTGGGTGGCTCAGTCGGTAAAGCGTCTGACTTTAGCTCAGGCCGTGATCTCATGGTTCGTGGGTTGAAGCCCCGCACCGGGCTCTGTGCTGACAGTGTGGAGCCTGCTTGGGATTCTCTCTCTCCTCCTCTCTCCTCCTCCCCAGCTCTCTTTCTCTCAAAATAAATAAATAAACTTAAAACTTCTATGGTCATTGATTCAATAACTTAATTTTGAAAAGATTTAAAACAAATTTGCAGGTGATATCAATTTAATATTTACTTCTAGAAGATGATAGTGTTAATACAAATAGAAACAGTACTTTTCTTTAGCAGTCATCTACTACCTATGAAGGAATTCATCTGGATACTTTAAATACACTGCTCATTTAACATTTACAGCAGGCTTTGTGTAATTATCTCCATTTTATAGATGTAGAAAAGGTTTATAGAGATTAAATAAATTGTCAAAGGCTCAGAATTAAGAAATAGGGAAAGCATAATTTGGAAGTATTTTTCTTTTCTTTGTGTATATGTGTATGTGTCTGAGTGTCAATTTTATTGTTTTATGGCTTTAAAGTGTCCGTTTGTGTTTCATATAAAGATATGACACATAGGAAAGATCTCCTAAATATTTTATTTCAATAAAGAAAGTTAAAATTTGTCAGAAAATATATGTCTAGAAAGGAAAATACTAATACAGGGGTACCTTGGTGACTCAGTCGGTTAAGCGTCTGACTCTTGATTTTTACTCAGGTCATGATCTCATGGTTCATGAGTTCAAGCCCGAGTCAGGCTCTGTGCCGACAGTGCAGAGCCTTCTTGGGATTTTCTCTTTTTTTTCCTCTGTCTGTCTCTGCCCTCCTCCCCACTCTCTCAGTCTCTCCAAAAACAAACAAACAGAGAAACAAACAAACAAACATTAAAAAAAAGAAAATACTCATCCATTAGGGCTTGGTTTTAAGTCATGTGCACATAAATTGTCATATTCAACTATGAATTATACATTATTTAGCTTTTTACTTGCAGACTTTCCACTCTTAGCTTTTTTGATCAAGTAAAATTACTTGCTGTTCAGTTACTGAATAAACATTTAAAAGGTGCCAACTTTGTGTCATTTACTCCTACTTGACGTCAGGGATCAAGTCCTAACCATCCTTGTGACCACCCCAATGCAGAGTTTAAGGATTCTAGTACAGTAGAAACTGTAGGAGCATGTGAATGGATTTGCCATGAAGTATCTTCTCATATTCATTTTCACAAAGGAGACAGATTCAGTAGTAGGAAGAGTCCATGAAAGGTTGTGAAAGCACAGGGAAAGGAAGTGAGAGTACAAAATACCACATTTCAACTCCAACATCTCTGTCTCTAGCCCTATCCAGCTAGATTGCCTACCAGAGAGAAAGGAAAATACATGATGTCTCAATTGTGAAAGTTTGTGACCTAGGTCTCGAGATAAGTCATTAACAGGACACACTCCCAAAGTAGCAACAGAAGCTACTAGATTCTTTTGGAATAAGTATTCAGCTAACAAAGAGTCACAGCTATTTATCACTGGTCTCAACGAGCAGAGACTGCTCAATAAGTTCTTAAAAAGCTTCTCAGAGGAAAGAGAAGGGGGGCAACACAAAACAAAAGAACCAAAGCAAAACAACCAAACACCAACAAACTACAAAGGAGAGAAAGCAGTGTTGGGGCGCCTGGGTGGCTCAGTTGGCTAAGTGTCCAACTCTTGATTTTGGCTCAGGTCATGAGTTCATGGTTTGTGAGACTGAGACCACATCAGGTAAGCAAGATTAGGTATTCAAATAGGTATTCGAATTCAGCACTGACATGCAGACCTGCTTGGGATTCTCTTTCTGTCCCTCTCTCTGCCCCCCCCCCCCACTCATCCTTTCTCTCTCAAAATAAATAAATAAAACTTTAAAAAAAAAAGAGAAGAAGAGAAAACTGTTATAGAAATATATTTTCTCTAATCACCAGAAAGGATGAAAAAAGAAAGCAAAACCAAACAGCCTTTAATAATATAAAAATACAAAGTATTTGTATTAAAATGCAAAGTAGAGTTCAAACAAATTGCACCTACCCTGGTCCATAGGAAGCTGTCAAAATTATAATCTAAGGATTTTCATCTAGGTGTAAACAAAGTGCTATGGGAGCATCAGGGAATAGGATGAACCTGAATACTGAGCCACAGAAGTTTCCTGAAGGGGGTCATAACACATATGAACCTTTGAGTATTGATAAGATGTAGACACTTGCAGAAAGAGGGGTGCAGTTCCAGGAAGTACATGAGCAAAACCATGTACATGTGAAGTTCCATGAAAGCTAGGAATGTAATGTGGAAGAATAAGTGAGAGAGAAGAATAATGGAAGGCGGTAGGGGCAAGGTTTTCTAGAATCTTCTTCATAATGTTAAGGAGTCATAGTCTTCTTTCTACATTTCTCTCTCACACTCCTACAAACCCTGACCTCCTCTCCTCTCTCTAGAAGTTATGTTGATTTTACATTCTAAATATTTGTTGGATTTATTTTTCTGTCGTAGACTCTGGGTCTAAAGTTCTTTCTTGTCTAGCCAGAAAGTGGGATGCAGGATTACATGCAAAAGATGGCTAAAGCCCAGGAAAAGACAAGAGCCCCAAATAAGGGTCCTTGTCCAGTTTTTATTAGGATCAGAAGGCTTACAAACATGATGATGGACGTGCACAAAGAGACAGTGCAACTGTGAACATTAAGTCATGGGGGTGAGGGAAAGGGGGTCTCGAAGATATTCAGGGTTAGGGGTTTGGGTTAATGTAAAACAAAATCCTGGCACTGGCAGCCAGGGTGGAAGGTTGTTTACAGCGGAGAGATGGGAGGGAGGCACCACCTCTATTTATCTTAGCCAGCCTAGGGGATAAGACAGAGCAAGTAACCTCAGGGTTAACAAGGCACCTTTCTTTTGTTAATCAGATCTGCTCTGGGCAGCTTCACCTGCAGTTCAGGGGTCTATAGCCCTATTTACCTGTTTACCTAATTTGGTCCTTCCTTCCTGTGAAAGCAGCTTTCTGCTATAGTACTAAATCCGGGGTGTTTTCACCTTGAATACCTAATCTTGCTTACCTCATATACCTTTTTAATGGGGGCCTTTGCCCCCCCTACTCTATTCTGCGGGACTTAGCCCTCTTCTCTATCTGTATTCACCTAATCTTATTTACCCAAACTTGAGTGTGAGCATCCCATGGCTTTGTAATTCTTTATGCCTTGTTAACGCATCTGTGCAAGCCTAGGGAATTTCTAAGCTTATTCCCCACATTTTTTCTCTAAATCCTCGGACCATTGCTTTTGGTTGAAGCATTTACAGGACGTTAGGTCATGTCACTTTAGAAAGTCGTAGCACCTATGTCTTTCCGGAGCCATAGGCATCCATCGTATCTTAGATCACTGGTCAGTTTCACCAAGCCCTCTAATGGCCCAGCCTGGGTCTGCCTTGCTCGCTTACCAGGACATCCCTGTTGGCAAGGTGGATGATGAATACATATTGATTGAATGAAATAAAGATTTACCCAAACCATTGCAGTGTTCTCGTAACTGTTCCCCTGCCTTCAATTTCCCCTGTTTCTTCCACTTACCAGTCTGCAATAGAAGTGCTTAGAAGAAATATTTTTGCCTTGTAGCTAAACTACTTTCATACAGGAATTTGAATGTTTATTCACAAACATTTACTTAAAAAGTACTTCTAAGCAGACTCCCACATAACAAGATGTCCTTAAATGGGTGCTAAATTTTTAGGTCCTTTTCATAGACTTACATTTCTTATTCCCACATGTTTCCTTGTTATGAAATTATTGAAATGTACCCCAAAGTTCTTGAATTGAGTATATCCATAATGTTTGCTTTTTTTTTTTTTTTTTTTATGTAACTTACGGTGATTTGAATGAAGAAAACGACCTCCAGGTGCTGACTGCCCCCTTAAATGTACTTAATTTTTAAAGATTTTTAGCTATGTGAATTTTTTTCTCTTCTGCTTCAAGAGGAAAAAGAAATACCCACACACCCCTTCTGTCTTTGAAAAAGACAGATGTCAACAAATAGATTCCCTGATGAAAACAAAAGGATTTATTTCTCCTCCAAAATACTTATCCGAGGGTAATTCATTGGAACGATTATGACTCAGGGGATCCTACCTCAAGTACATTTTGGATTCTAATCCTGACCATGTCACTGACTTAAATATGGGTCTTATTTCTCATGTGTCTTAATCTCCCTGGCTGTGAAATGAGAACAACAATCTCTCCCTCACACCTACGGCTTTGAGAATTCAATGAAGCATCGCAAAAAGACGCTTACAATTGTACAGAATGTCATGACAGAAAAAGTCTGCAAAGTGAATGAAGTGGAGGGGTCCCACACATAGATTTTATTTACATAAGGAAAGAAGTAGCAAACATGAGTCATCATGTGTGGCACGTGATGTTTGTGATTGGTGGAGGGGTGGAAAAGTAAGTAAGCCATCATCTCGTCACTTCCAGCTGAACGGAGCTCATTGCTCAGTGGAGGAAACAGACACATAGCCAGATCATCCCTTCATTGTATGAACACTTGTTGAGTATTTTTTTAGGGGCCACACACTCTTCTAGCCAATGAGGATGCAGCAGTGAGGACAAATACAGGGAGCTTAAATTCTAATGGGTGAAACGGACAGAAATCAACATAAGTAAATATATGATCATACATATATACGTGTGTGTATATAATATATAATGGATGCATATAATTATAATATAATTAATACAATTATTAATATATAATAACAATAGATATAAGTGTGCCTTGGAGGATAAGAACAAAGCATGGAAAGAAGATATGTGATGCTGAGAGTACAGAAATTTTAGGTAGCTAGGGAAAGACTTATGTAAGTCCTTTTAAGCGAATACCTAATGGAAATGAGGGAGCTAGTGACATAGCCTTTGAGGGAAAGGAAGTTTAAGGCAGAAGGGACAGCAAGTACCAAGGGCCTGAGGTACAAAGATGTCTTATCTGAGAACAGCTAGGAGGCTAGTGTGTCTAGAGTCTAGGATTAAACTAGTGGCATATGAAAAGTTTTTTGAAAGGGCAGGATGGCAGAGATAAAGTTTTCAGTAAAGGCTTTGGCAAAGTCATGGCACTTAAGCTGAACATCTTTATTTTCTAAATGCCCTGACCTCACTCTCCTATAATGATAAAATATGTTTTTATCTTGCATTTTTACCAAGTTACCGGATACTCACCTCTTTCAGCTTGTAAGAAGGTCATTTTGGGTGGTCCCCAGAGACAAGTTTTACATGTACCTTTGCACTATTACCTTAGCCAAGGTCAACGTGAAGCGTATGTCCTGTTCTTATCTTCCTTCCCACCTTTGCCCACTCTCCATCTGTTAGGTCATTTGGTGAATACTCACAGCTGGACTGTGCTGAGACATCTACTGTTATAACAAGCTCTGACTAGTTTTCAGCTGAGGATGTTGGTCTAATCCCCCGTTGCCTGTCTCTCTGGCACAGAGGATCCAAGGCCATGCTTATCCCACGTGGCTCACAAATATTCTCAGGAATAATGCAACCAAATTTAATCCTGATCTCCCTTCACTGTAGGAACTCAGAACTAGAACCTGGAGGGTAGGGCGGGGCACCATTCGGCAACTTCCTCTTCCTGGTCAAGTCCTGTTCAACCCACTAGTGAAAGTGAAGGTTATAAAATATAACCAGTGAAGCTTATATAACCTATAACCAGTGAAGCTTATAAAATAAAGTGTATATTATAAATATCACAGGATGGGGTCATGAGCAAGTAGAAGGACAATGGGTGGGCTTTTTATTATACTAACGATATCAGTCAACTCCAAAGACTTGCAAAACCAAGGTGGTTATGAAATGAATAGACCACCTTCCAGGCAGAAGCAGTATATACAATGGCATTTTGTTACGAAGAGGTAGACATTTTTAAAGAAATGTTTGGTCTATACCCAAAATGTAATAGATGTAGAATGAATCACTAGAGAGAAAGCAATACAGGGAGTCTGGGGTCATATTGTGGAGACATTGAAGGGATTTGGATTCTTCCTGTAGGTAATAAATGGTTGTAAGGAAGAAAGAGAATTGAACACATTTTATTTTTTATAAAAAATACTGCTTCTGCAGAATGTTGGGTGGAAGAAACAGGGGAGAAATTTAAGTCAAGGGAGCAGATGGGAAACTACAGAAAAGGTTTAGGTAAAAGTTTTGTGTATTTAATTGGTGTTTATCTGTCATTGATTCTGGGTGAAGAAATGTGCCTGTCAAGAGGATTTCCATGGTGAGCAAAATGGACCCCATGTGGGCCCCTAACTGGCTTGATGAAACTGCCAGTGGTCCTAATAAGAAAGGGTAGTCATGGCTCCATGAGGAGAAAGGTGCTGTGAGGTGACACAGTGACACAACACAGCAGAGCTAAGAACAGCTTGTCCAAGAGCATTGACCTGGGGATTGAGAGGAAATAATTGAGAGCACATGGTTTCAAGAGAAGTTTAGAATGTAGACGAAACACACTCTAGAGAAGAGAGAGAAATGATGGAAATAAGTCAACCAATGCTGTCGCATCTCCATTTCATTGCAGAATGCTCCCAATTTCATGTTTCTTTTAATTTACTTGAAAGCACAAAGAGATAATTGCTGAAATTAGAAAGCTCTGTTCCAAGAATTTCAATACAAAATGCGTTCAGACTTCTTTCCAATACTTTCCTTACAAAGACCAGGTTCTGCCCAGGAGTCTAAGACTTGGGATGAATTTATGTAAGCAAAAAAGTTTACTTTGAGCACTTCCTATTCTAACTATGGGCACACTGGGAAATAAACAGATTCACATCTGTGTTCTCATGGACATTACTTTCTAGTAGGCAGGGATACACCATAACACTAAGAATTAATTGTACATTTTTATGGCTAAAAATATTATGGAGGAAACAGAGGTGAATAATGGAAAATTACAGACACTGGGGATTACATTTTAAGCAGAGTGGTTGGGGGCACCTGGGTGGCTCAGTCGGTTAAGCATCCGACTTCGGCTAAAGTCATGATCTCAACGTTCATGGTTTCGAGCCCCACGTCGGGCTCTGTGCTGACAGCTCAGAGCCTGGAGCCTGTTTCAGATTCTGTGTCTCCCTCTCTCTGTCCCTCCCCTACTCTTGCTCTGTCTTGGTCTCTCAACAGTAAGTAAATGTTAATTTCTTTTTTTAAACAGAGTGGTTGTTTAATTGAGAAGTTGGCATTACAGCAAAAAAAAAAAAAAAAAAAGGAAGTAAAGGGGTGATTCACCTGGATGACTGAGGGAGAGCTGTCCAGGCTGATGGAAGAGTCGTTAGGGGTCATACCCTCTGGGTACAGAGAAGGGAGAGAAGGCCAATAAGCCTGGAACTGTATAACTGAGGGAAGACAGTAGGAGACAAAGGCTGGCCGGTCGGTGATGGAGGGGGACTGATGATGTAGGATCTTAAAAGCCTAGGGGAGACTTTAAGTTTAACTTTGAAATTGGGAGTCCACTGGGAATTTTTAGAAGAGAAATAACTTGATGCAATCCAGTTTGAATAGCATTCCTATGGCTACTCTGTTGAGTATAGACTACCGAGGCAAGAATGGAAATAAGCAGATAAATTAAGGAGAACCATAACTAAGGCATCATTGTCTTAGACATCACATGCCTGGGATGCAGAAATCTTAGCAATTTGGACTTTTCAAGTACATTGCAGTTTGTTATTAACATCAAACCGATGATGAATGTTGTAATGGATATGGAGAAACTGAATCCTCCTAAGAGGGTAAACCAGGAAAACAAGTCCGTCTACAGAAGTCAACTAGAGATCACTAAAGCTGCATAAACATAACAAACATTACTTTCAAGTTGTGTAGTCACTTCTACATCCTCTTCAGACTCTAATATTCTCTACAACAATGAGACAAAATGTAAAAATAACTTGGAGTCAAGTGATCTGAATTTTTTCCAGTGTTTATTACTTAACCATTTTTAGATCATGTAAACCAAATTTTTTTTTCATTCTACAGACGATGAAAGATATGTCTTTGTCACCTCAAAAATTGTATGATTCTAGAATATAAGACAAATTCTGGAGAAAAACTCTATAACACACAATAATGGAGATCGGTTACACTTGCTACATTACCATAAAAAGGCAGTTTGACTTTAGTATTAAAATTTGTTGAGCATTTGGGGAAGGGAAGCTGCATTTGCTACTCAAAATGAAAGACTATAAAGCATATTCTACAGGTATAACACCTAGTGGGTGATGGAAAAATATTTATATTCTTTACTTCCCCTATTATAGAACCTTAAAAATTAATGATCATATCAAATATGCAGGGCGATAACTAAGCATAAGGAATGGCAGTCTTTTTCTTTCTTTCAAGCCTCTATCTTCTCTGTTCATCTGTGTCATCATATATATATATATATATATATATATATATATATAAACATTACCTAAATTGTTGTTTGTATTATGTAGAATTACGTCCAAATGCAAATTATAAAAACATCTTCAAAGAACCATGCCTAAACAAAATAGGCTTTTCTTTCTGTTGATAAAATACAGCACTGTCACTGTGTCAGTGAAATCAGAGACCCGGGCTTCTTTCTTGTTGCTTTGTCATGTGTGGCTTGCATTCCCATGTTTACTCCATAGTCCAAGAAGGTTGTCAGAACTCCAGCCTTTTCATCTGATTTCAAGAGAGTGGGAAGTATGATGGGATCAGGAATCAGAAACAAAGGGTATGCAGCAGGTTTTGTTGTATTTTTTTTTTCCACTAAAAACTTAAATAAGCTTGGTTGCTCTCCCTCTCTCTCAAAAATAAACAATAAAATATCTAAAAATATTCAAAAAATAAAATAAAATAAGTGAAAATGAAGTAAAAAGAAATCACGCCATGTGCCCAAAGCCACACACTTAGTAAGCGACAGAGCTGTGACAACTGACAGCTTGGCTCCTGAGTTTTATGTCACTTGACCATATCCCCTGCTCCCATGGTGTTCGTCGACACTAGAATCCTGATGGGTCCATCCTGATGCTAAGGTTGATATTGTTAGATGGTATGAAAATTAATTCACCAACTAATCATTTTTGAACATTAATGTGAGCCACTTTGCAGACATAAAGGTGAATGTCAAGCTCCTGGGCGGGGGAAAAAACGAGTAAGTCAGCAATTAAAATTCACTCAGGTGCCCAGAGGTCTGGGTGAGTCAGGGTGTGGTATGATGGTGAGGTGGAGAAAGCATGCCCACATCAGACTCGGGAGGTCAGGGAGCAATTCGAAGGGGATGGCTCTGTGAAAGGACTCCCATGGCAGTTTATAAAGGAGAGCATCAGCTAGCCAGGCATAGGATCGAGAAATGAGAGGGTAATGTGTGCAGTTATGTGGGAGAAGGAAAAAGCACAGGGCATTTCTGTACCCAGAACGGAGGCAATGATGTGACGCCATGAAGGACTTTGCGTTTACGTTAAGGCATCTGGACTTTGCCTTGGAGAGATTTGAGGTGCAGATTCAGTGTAGAAAGTTCACTGTGACAGCAGTTGGAAGTTTGGAATGAGAGTGAGGCCTAGGAGGTATAGGCTTGGAGCACTATGTGCATAAGGCTAAGGATGAGAGTTGAGCGCTCTCAGCAGAAACCAAGTAAAGGGTGGTCAAAACTCCAGGAATGGTGGAGAGAGAGTTAAATGGGAATGGACTCAACACGTTTCCCAAAATGTTCAGTGAAACAGTTATTTGATGAAGCCAGTTTTTTTGTGTGTGTGTTTTTGTTTGTTTATTTGTTTGTTTTGAGACAGAGAGCATGTCTGAAAGCTGGGGAGGGGCAGAGGGAGAAGGGGAGAGAGGAAATCTTAAGCAGGCCCCTTACTCAGTACAGAACCTGACATGGGGCCTGATCCCATGCCCCTGATATCATGACCTAAGCTGAAATCCAGAGTCAGATGCTTAACCAAATGAGCCACCCAGGCACTGCTGATGAATCTAGTTTAAAAATGGTGACTATACTACATTTTAATTCTGTCAAGTTTCCATCAAAACCTGAATTAAGAAGTATATTTAATTTGCTTAATGTGATGTTCTCCAAATGCATTTACCCAAGAATGCTTTCTTTTTCCTTTCTCCACCTCCTCCCCTTCTTCCCCCACCTTTTAATTAATTTATTTATTTTTATTTATTTATTATTTTTAAAATTTTTTAATGTTTATTTATCTTTGAGAGAGACAGAGACAGACCATGAGTCGGGGAGGGGCAGAGAGAGAGAGACACACAGAATCCGAAGTAGTCTCCGGGCTCTTGAGCTGTCAGCACAGAGCTGATGCAGGGCTCGAATCCACGGACCACAGCATCATGACCTGAGCTGAAGCTGGACACTTAACCGACTGAACCACCTACGTGCCCCTTCCCCCCACCTTTTTAAGTAACAGTTGTTAACATCCCACAAAACTTATATTCCATGGAATACAATTAGGTGAAAATCTAGCCATAGGAATTAAAATCCTCGGGACTTGATGACCCTCCATGTATTGGGGAGAGGATGGTGAACAATATTGATGCTGGTTATAGAAACTTAGAATGCAAGAAGTAAATTTGAATGTGATGGGGCAAAGGGAAGACTCCATACTTAATGTATTAAACTTAAGAAGCTTGAGCAACATCTAACTGGATGCAACATACACCTGCAACAATTATTATGGGCACATATGCACATATCTATTTGTCAGAGGTACACTGTACATGTAAGAATGTATATAAAGGCCAGTTCCTTCGGTAAATTATTTCTTCTCATGACACTTCCTGTATGCACACACAGGCACACACACACACACACACACACACACACAAGCACATGCAATCCAATGAAATGATGCTTTTAAAATTTTAACCTTGAATACATTAAAACACTTCATATCATCAACAACTCTGTTGTTGGCAAATTTATGTAAAAAGCTTGTTTTTCCAAAATGAACCATCAAGGAAGTATTTTACAGTGGAAAAAATTTAAAAAAAATACTCTGCCTCCTCATTTATATCACTTAGAAGGAGCACAATAGTTAGGTGATGCCAACCATGAGAAATTCCTATTCAGGGTGGTAAACTTTTGAAAAAGATAAAAGTAATGGAAATATTGGCACAGAATTGAAATGCCTCTAAATTCTGCAACACTAATGATGATATATATATGTTATATATAACATCATTAGTGTTATCTAACATATATATATATATTATATATGATATATAATATATATATATATCAGAAAAGAGGGTTTCACCTGAGTAATTCCAAGCGAGCAGGTCAAATTGCTTATACATATTACATGTGACTGTAGATCTTTTCTTGGAGCAAAAATTATACATATTAGTTTAGGAAGCAATCTAACCCAATAACGTAACTCAGTCTAGAATCACATACTTTTTAACGTATGAAGAAGATAAGGAAGAATAAGAAAAACATAGTGACCATGGATTTGGAATAAACTTACTTGGTAATAAAAATAGAGAAAGCTTTAAGGATTTTAGGCTTAGCGATGGATGTTTCATGTGTCCGATGCTCTTGAAAAGCCTGTCCTATTCCTCCTTCCTACATCTTCTTGGCTTCCTCCAGGCTTAGTGCATGGGCTCAGGGTAAAAGGAAGTTGAATAACTACAAAAGAAAAGCTTTCTTAAAGACCATTAGTACAGAAATGAGGCTTCCTTCCTGATACATGTTGAAGAATTGAAAACACAGATTTTAAATAGGGGCTCTTTGGAAAGAGAAGTGGGCAGTTATGTGAAACACATTATATTTGGGTAAAGTTCTGAAATATTTCTCTTTATTTTCTATTGATAGGAAAGCCATACTCATTCTAAAACTAAAAGCATTAAGTGCTATTTTATTGATTATTAAAGCAACATTATCTACTTTATCAGATTTTATATGTCTGAGTATAATTGAATTAGTAGAATAATAGTTTTTATTTTTAGCTTTTATTTTAATAAAAATGCCCCCCCCTTTTTTTTTTTTTTGATAAATGCATAGACCCCATCATAAAACAGTGAAATACCAGAAAGTACACTGTATCCAAACACAGGGTTCTGACTTCTTTTCTTTTCTTTCTTTTTTTTTTTTAACGTTTTTATTTTCTTTTTCAGAGAAACAGACAGAGTGTGAGGGGGAGAGTGACAGAAACAGAGGGAGACACAGAATCAGAAGCAGGCTCCAGGCTCTTAGCCATCAGCACTGAGCCCACTGAGCGGGGTCTGAACCCAAGAACCCAGAGATCATGACCTGAGCTGAAGTCAGATGCTCAACTGACTGAGCCACCCAGGCATCCCAGGGATCTGGCTTCTAATTAGTTTTGTCATTTACTTACATCTACCATGGGCGAAACAATGAATCATCCCGGGCTCCTTTTCTTCTCTACAAAATTGGGAATGTGGGCCAGAGCAGAAGTTGTCCAGCCTGACTCTTGCATGAGATATATCTAACAAGGTTTAGAAAAATGCAGATTTCCAGAAACATTTTTCACTGATTCAAGTGGTCTTGGAAATCTGTTTTTTTTTTTTTTTAATAATTACCCCATATGGTTTAATGAATAACCAAACTTAAAGAATATTTGATTTAGAAGAGCTGTTGAAATTCTACTTTCAAAATTCCATAGTTGATATCTAGATAATTAATATTTGGAAAAGGGAGGGAGTGAACAAGAAATTCTTTTCTAAATTACATATTTGATGCTTTCTACAAAATGAGTTGAACTTGCTTTAGAATTCATTTATGTATCTATCTATCTATGTATCTTTTGTTGTTGCTGTTGTTTTTAGTTAGTTGGTTAGCTAGTTAATTAGTTACAAAGGTTAAAACTTTAACTGACTTGAACATGAATTGCTCATCATCTGCTCCGGAAGCACAATGCCACCAAAGGGGAGCATATACAAACATTTTGCACAACACCTTTGCTCCTGACAACCGGTATTGTAAAAATATAAATTAATAGAGCTTATAGCTTGAATCAGAATACTTTGGCAATGTATGCTAAAAGATTTCAAATGTGCATATCATGTGAGTAAGTTATTCTACCTCTTCGAATTAAACTCAGAAAACAATCAAGCTAGAACACGATGAATGTATATAATACTGGAGAGTTATTTTTTAATGAGAATTAAATGAAGTATACAAAATATGGCTTAAATCAGTGTTTCCCAAATAACCAGGAGAGCTTGCCAAAAATATTCTTAAGACACTTTCCTGGAGGTTCTAATGTCACATTCTAATGTGACAGTGTATTCTTAAGCAATCCTTATTTTTATCATATGGTAAATTTGAGGATCAGTATATTTATTAAATAACATTAAGAAATAAAATGACAGGGGTTCCTGGGTGGCTTGGTTAAGGGTCCCACCTATGGTTTCCACTCAGGTAATGGTCTCACGGTTGGTGAGTTCGAGCTCCACACGGGGATCTGTGCTGGCAGTGTGGAGCCTGCTCAGGACTCACACTCACTCTCTCTCTCTCTCTCTCTCTCTCTCTCTCTCTCTCTCTATCTCTGTCTCTGTCTCTCTCTGTCTCTGCTCCTCCCCCATTCGAGTGTGTTCTCTCTCTCAAAGTAAATAAATAAAATTTAAAAGAAATAGAATGACATATAACAATTAGAACAATGGTGTATATATTCATATTGTCATGAAGAGTTATAAAGATATATACAAGGTTTAATTTTTTTTTTTTAATTATACAAGTATAGTGAGAACCTGTTTTTGTTAAAAAAGATATCAATTGGGGCACCTGGGTGGCTCAGTCGGTTGGCCGCTGACTTCAGTTCAGGTCATGATCTTGCACTCCGTGAGTTCGAGCCCCACGTCGGGCTCTGTGCTGACAGCTCGGAGCCTGGAGCCTGCTTCAGATTCTGTGTCTCCTTCTCTCTTTGCCCCTCTGCCTCTCATGCGCTCTGTCTCTCTCAAAAATAAATAAACATTAAAAAAAAAAAAAGATATCAATTGGAAAGGTCCAGAAGAATTTAGTAATATTATCTCTAATAGGGATGAGGGAAATTTTACTTTTGTTTCCTTCCTATTCACCTTTCTAACTTTATTTTTTGAACAATTAATATGATTGCTAACATATTTGTTTAAATAAAAATGAGGAAAGAAACAAAAAAAAATGGAGTGCTAGGCAGGCATCTTTTATCACTGTATAGCTTGGAAGTCATTAACTGGAGTCTAATTAAATCCAGGGAAATGAGACAGAGATCAGAGGTGCTGGGGACCCCTGCCATGTCCCTAGAGTTTGCTGCAGCCTGCCCTCACTCTGATCCTTCCATTTAACACTTGTGTGTTCTGTACGGTCAGGTCTGGATATATCTGCAAATGCTCGTCCAGAAACAGAAAGAAGGATTTAACTCCATCAAAATAATAAGGCCCAGCTAGCTCAGTCTCCACTAAATTACTACTTTTAGTAAGGATTTTTGAGTGAATTTAATTCTTGTACAGCAGTAAGTATCTGAAAAGATATTTACTTAGCCCTTTGACATTAAGCCTACTTCCATTTGTTTGGACCTGAGTAGAGACAGAGAACAGCTGAACCTCACAGTCCTACATAAAATGACCTTTATAACACAAATGCAACTGAATTGGGCTTATACTAAGTTTCATCTGAACATTTCTTCCCTCTAGAAAGAATAAAAAGAAGCTAATAATTTGCATTGAGAAGAAAGGCTTTGATAGATTTTATTTTCAGCAACCCCCCCCCTTTTTTTACATATGGAAATGTAAAGATGAGTGAAACCCTTCTGAAAGGCATCTGTTGTAAAACAAAATATTTTGGCAAGTTGCTTTTAGGGTGCAGAGATTAACTCCATACACTTTTGTGAAATGCTTTGAAGATAAAAAGCATTTTCTAAAAGCTTAGTATTATTATTCTAATTATTATTATTCCTTTTAAGTACTCATTAAAAAAATCCACTATACATATTAACCAGCTTAGTACCAAGCATTGATTTCCTTCTTTTTAAACATAAAAAAGCAGGTGACTCAATCTTGAAGAATGTCCTTGCTCTCTACATGGAATTAGGCAATTGCATAGAATTTTATATAACTTGTAAGATTATTTCAGGGCTTGAGAACTAAGATGAGTCCAGCTTCTGTTGTAAATTTACCATTTCTGACTCTTCAAATCTGTTGAAGTATCTCAACTCATATTCCTTGGAGGTTTAAACTTTTTAACCTGATTGTTCAGGTAGAAGGGGAATCTAATATTCACTTGAAAAAGTTTATCACTTTGATCTCTCTTTAATTATGCAGACTTAGAAGGGGAAAAAAAAGTTTATCCCATGAGAGACTAATATGCAGAGGCCTAAAACCAAAGGTCAAGGGACACTAATTTTGATGGAAATAAGTAGAGATGATATGAATCAAATCTTTTCTTCTTGTTTTGACCCCAAGAGCTTTCAAGTACATTTCTTTTGCTCTACTTTTTAATGGAGATCAATCCTAAGTAATAATTTTTACGAGGTCAGATAAGTAGAAAAATGAACACTTTCTATATCAACTAAAATTAATATAGCCAATATGATCATTCATCCTAAAATCACCAAATAAATACAATAACTATTACAGAGATTAAGCATGGCCATAAGTCAATGAGGGATTGGCAAATTACATGATGCCAGGATTTTTTTCCATAGAATATTTCATTGTCACCAAGAACAGCAACTATAGTAAAGCCACCAAAGAACTGGGGTGGGCTTTTTACAATTCACATTAATTTCACCTTCCAGATAAGATTAGATATAACCAATCCTTTTACTCAGGGTCCATACCTAAAGAAAATCAATTCCAAGACACCATGGATATCAGACAAGTTAGGGATAGTCCTGTGGCCTTGTCTATAAAATTTCGATACACTGGAACGTTATGTTTCTCTCTCCGAGTACTCTCATTTCTAGGATCTCATGAGACACCTCTGCTACAGTGCATCTCTGTGCATATATCTCTCCTGTCTGCGACAGGTATCATGGCATCAATAGTATACTGGTGGTATTGGCAGTGAAGCAAATAATCAAAGGGAAAACAGGACTTGTTTCGATAATGCAGCCTCTGCTACATTGAAGCTAGGAAAGGATGGTGGTAAGACACCAGGAGAAAGAAACCAGGAACTGTGTGGATCATTACGAGAGATGGTAGTTCTACGTACTTCCTTATTTGCCCTTCATTCAATATAGGACTGCAGCCATGTGCTTGCAGAGTACTCAGAATTGGAAGATTAAGCACCATATTTCTAGTCAGGACAGTGAGAGTACACGAATGGGTACACGCAGACACACACACACACACACACACACACGCATGCATGAATGATTTTAATAAAATATGTCAAGTTTTGCAATTTGGATGTAGTCACACTGCTGTGGGCTCATTAAGGCAGCAGTGACAATTCTCTGGGAGTTTGGGGATTTAACACCTTGAATGGGTTTTAAATGCTGTATAAGAGATTATTGAGGTGTTTTGTTTTGTTCTTTTTTTTTTAATGTTTATTTATTTTTGAGAGAGACAGAATGCGAGTGGGTTGGGGCAGAGAGAGAGAGGGAGGCACAGAATCTGAAGCAGGCTCCAGGCTCTGAGCTGTCAGCACAGAGCCTGACACGGGGCTCGAACTCATGAGCTATGAGATCATGACCTGAGCTGAAGCCAGACGCTCAACCGACTGAGCCACCCAGGCACCCCTTGTTTTGTTTTTTCAACTTTCATTTCACCTTGTTTGTTTTACACTTTTAATTTCAAAATTTTTTTAAATGCACATTGTAAACAGCATTGATAATTTGGTGAATTTAGAGAAAATGTACCCACCCATATAAATACCACAATGATCAGGATATTAAACGTTACTAGAAGCCCACGACTTTTAAGAATTCTGTTGTAAAAGCTTCCCCTTTCCCCCAAAAGATAACCCTTATGCTGACTTTAACATTCATCAGGTAGAAAAAAAATCTATGTAGAAAAATACCTTGTTCCAGTATCAGGAGATAAAAATAAAAATAGCATATGGGCATATAATGTCTATGTATGGGTGGGAGAATTCATGGACTTGAGAACATTTTATTTTATTACTTTTGATTTATCATACAGTGAAATTGACTTTTCTGGTGTATGATTCTATGAATTTTAATACATGAATAGGTTTTATGATCATTATCAGAATTAAAATTCAAAACAGTTTTGGGGCACCTGGATGGCTGGTTAGCTTAGGCATGTGGCTCTTGATTTAGGCTCGGGTCGTATCTCACCATGTGGGATGTAGCCCTGAGTCAGACTCTTTGATGACAGGAGGGAAACTGTTTGGATTCTCTCTCTACCTTCCTCTCTACCCCACTGCCACTTGTGCTCTCTCTCTCTCTCTCTCTCTCTCTCTCCTCTCTCTCATACACGCATGCGCTCTCGCTCTCTCCTCTCTCTGAAAAATAAACATTAGGGGAGCCTGGGTGGCTCAGTCGGTTGAGCGTCCGACTTTGACTCAAGTCATGATCTTGTGGTCTGTGAGTTCGAGCCCCTTGTCGGGCACTGTGCTGACAACTCGGAGCGTGGAGCCTGCTTCAGATTCTGTGTCTCCCTCTCTCTCTCTGCCCTTCCCCTGCTCGTGCTCTGTCTCTCTCTCTCTCTCTGTCAAAAATAAATAAACATTAATATAAAAAAATTAGATTTACACTTAATGTGACTTTTGATATTTTGGACTTAGGTATACCATTTTATTATTTGTTTTCTGTCTGTACTCTATGATTTTTATTTTCATGCCTTGGAAGCTTTCTTTTCTTTTCTTTTCTTTTCTTTTTTTTTTTTTTTCATTTCGTTTTAATCTTCTAGTACATTTTTTACTGCATCTCATTGAATAGTTATGTTTGTGGTGGCTCTAAAGATTATAACATTAAAAAATGTGCTTTTCATGTTCTACTTAGAATCAATACTTTATTATTCCAAGTGGGACGTAAAACCCTTACCACGGTGTCTGCCTTTTTACCTTCTCCTGTTTATGGCATACTTGTCTTAACTATTGCAATGTACATTAAATGTACATTAAAAACTCCATGAATAAATGTCTTAATTTTTGCTTCCAACTATTAAATATACTCTATGAAACTCAAAGGAAGAAGAATAGTCTATTAGATTAACCAGATATTTACCATTTCTTTTCCTCCTTCTTTCATTTCTGAGGTTTCAGTTTTCATTCTGGAATCACTACCCTTCTTTTGAAGAACTTCCTGAGCGGGTCTCTTGGCAATGAATTATCTTAGTTTCCTTTTCTTCCCTTTTGTTTCTGAAGGGTATTTGTGTGGAATATTGGATTCTAGGTTGACAGTTCTTTTATTTTATTTCAGCACTTGATAATCTCACTGATTCATGGCTTCCGAGGAGAAATCCACAGGCATTCAAATCATTGTCCCCTTAGGTAATGTCTGTTTTCTCTGGTTGTTTGCAAGGTTCTCGCCTTTGTCTTTATTTTCAGCAGTTTGATTATGACACGATGAAAAGATTTCCTTATAACTCTCATTTTACCTCTTATTCCTTACTTGTGTTGTTTTTCAGTTCTTTCCTGCATAGGAATTTTGTCTTTTTAGCCATATTTTGAATATCTGAGAATAAGGAACAAGACTTCTTTTCTCTTTTATTTCCCACAACATGCACTAAGTACTTGGTAAATTATCCCCATCGGAAAGGGATTAACAGAACGTATCTTGACTGATGCGATACACGAACCAAATGTAGTGTATCAGAGGGTATCTTGGCCAAGAGAGGAACAAGGATCTGCCTTTAACTGAAGCCAGGGTGGGCTGGAGAAAATACCCCACATTCAGTCAGGCAGCCAAGTATCGATGGCAGGGAGAGATAAACCTGAAGTGTGAACTAAGCAGAAATAGATGTAAAACATTCCCTTTGGAATAGAGCTTTCTTTGGCTATTAAAGGATAATTAGTCATTGCTACAAAGATCAAAAGAACCCAAGACTTTGGCTACAGATATTAAACAGACAACACACTGACCGCTTATGTTTCAATTTGTAAAGCATATCAGCACCAAGCGACCTCTCCCTAGTTACTCTCGACATTACAGTGTTACCATTACCAGGGTCATCTTGAAACATGAAAGAAAAAAGGAATATGTATGTGCACATACAAAAACTAAAGCCCTGTGATATGGCTTTTAAATCTCTGCCTCTATAAATGTCATGGAAGCATAAATATGAACCAATTTTCCATGTTCACTAGTGTTCTGGATTTACCCACCTTAGTATTTATTGCATCGCATTATTATCTTTTTATATGTTTATGTCATATGGTCAAGAAGAACATTTCATTTTACCTTTTTGACTTTAGCATATGGAACAGTGCCTGATGCAAATGAATGAATTAATATATTTATTCACCAAATATTTATTGGGCACAAAAGAATGTTCCAGGAATTGTGCTGAACCTTGAGAATTTAATAGTTAGTAAGGTATGCAATGAGATTTGGTTGAGCTGAACTTTATTTCATAATACATCTGTTTATACATAATGAAGAAACAAATAACCCTGCGAATATAAGTGTACAAGAATAATAATATAAATCAAAGGATTTATCAAGTACTATGAAATATCTTACACTGATTAGATACTGAAAAAATGAAATTAATTATATGAAAAAATGGCATCCTCATCACTAACCCTGTAGAAAAATAAATAACTACTAGAGAGCTAAGCCAAGTAATTGAAAGCCAATTCTTACCTTTTTTTTTTTTTTTGAAAAACACTTATTATTAAAGATAGAAAACACAGTGTTTAGAAGGACAAAGTCCAAAGTCCAACCACATGGGTTTGATTTCTGACTGTTACGTACTAAGAGGGTGTCTCTGAATACGGCCATACCAAAAGAAAAACTCTCACGTTGTTTTTCCCTTGTGAGGAAGGAGCCCACTGACCCAATCAAAGGAGGGACACTGAGATTGAGAGCACAGCGAGGCGAGGCTTTAACCAACGTCCTTGCAAGAGCTAGGGTCTGACGGACAGGCACATCTGGGGCAGTTACAGCAAGCAATTTATTTCCCAGCAGGCAGGTCCCTCCCCTGGTTCCTCATTGGCGGAATACCTACAGAGATCGCAGCCTTATCCAGAGGCCACCTATGCCCACCTAAGGCAAAAAAGAGTCTGATTGGAAAAAGTCTATCTTCCCTAAGGCGAGGCAGAGACTCTCAGCCCCTGCTCCCTTTGTTCTTCCTCACATGCTCATTGCAAAGCCTGCAAACTAAGCCTGCAAAACGGAGAGGGGAAGAAGAGCCAGGCAGTTTAGTGTTGAGGGTCTGGGACACCATCGTGGGGGAGGTTCGTACATATTTCCGACAGGTAAACCTGCTGTTCACTGGACAGCATAGCTTTTATTTGGTATTTCTGAAAATGAATCCCCTCCCTGATTTGTCACACTCTGCACAGTATCTGCATTCTCTGCTCTCAGTACTTAACTAAATGTATGGGGATTTTTCCCATACCAAGTAATTATTTAGTTTTCTTCAACCCCTTACTCTCAGCCTCAGAAGCCAATGACAAGTCATGGGTCCTCTGGTCACCCACAGCTTCCGTCAGCTTGGATACAAATTGGAAGTTCCCACAACCCTCTCCTTGGCTTCTACAATTTTCTAGAATGGCTCATAGAACTCAAAATAGTTCACCAAACTCAGGAAAATGATTTACTTACTACATTAACTATTTATTATAAAAGGATACAACTCAGGGACCTCCAGATGGACAAAAGTCACCTCACTAGTCACCTCATTAGCATACAAAAAGCATTATCACTTGAGACATACCTAGGTTTCAGGAGCTGAGTGCCAGAAGGTGAAAGCCATTGTCAGGAACCAGGGCCAGAGATGGAATATATACCTGTTTCTTATGGGGTCACGCAAACACTCTATATGCCTTTACTTTTCCATCTGTAAAATGGGGTTGGTGATAATAGTATTGAGCTCATAAGCTTATAGGGTGTGGTGAGGGCAAAAATGATAATTTATGCAGACTATTTAAAATAATTCCTGGCATAAAGTCTCTCTAAGAATTAGCTATTTGCAATCTTTATATCTTTATTTCTGAATAAGTGAAAAGGAGAGATAAAAGATGCGAAAAAAATTACGAATCCTCTGCTTATGTTTAAAGTTTCAATCTCAATAGAAAGAATTCACGCTTCAGTGAAGTGAAATACAAATATGAGAGTTTGAAAATAATTTCCTGATTGGGGGAACAGAGGTTTGCTATGTGATTCAGAGTTTTCTCCATACCAGGTGTGTATTTGAATTAAGTAATTTATATTAGAGCCAAAGGAGCCTCCGGGAAAGGAATTTGAAGAGTGCAAATGACTGGGTTTTATGCATATCCACACACTCCCCAGGACTTCAAGCTTAACTGATAAGGGGGAAATTTCAAGATAGGAAATGCTGAAAAGAATTCTCTTTAAGAAAAAGAATCCAATACAAGTTGGAGTCAACCACAGAGCTTGAGGATCAGAGTAGGATAATGCTTCTAAGTATTATGTTCTCACTGTTGCCTGAAGCAAACTCAATTTAGCCACTGAATATAATGTACAAGATACATGGAGAAAAAGTAAGTTGTCTATGCAAACTAAGAGTTTTAACCTCAATATTTAGAAACGTGCTATTTATTTTTTTTTAATGTTTATTTATTTTAGAGAGAGAGAGAGAGAGAGACAGAGTGTGAGTGGGGGAGGAGCAGAGAGAAAGGGAGACACAGAATCCGAAGCAGGCTCCAGGTTCCGAGCTGTCAGCACAGTGCCTGATGCGGGACTCGAACTCACGAACCGCGAGATCATGACCCGAGCTGAACGCTTACCGACTGAGCCACCCAGGCACCCCTAGAAATGTGCTATTTAAAAGTCTACAGAGGAAGGACATTGTTTCTCTACTTATTTAAAGGGACTTAGGGGAGGGAGGGTAAACAGTGGCCACAAATCCATCTCCAATTAAATGGAGTCAAGGATTAGGTGAGGGCAAAATATCCCTCAGCCACAGCCAGAGGGCGCTATATGGGTAAAGCTGGGAGTCTAGCAAGACAAGTGGCCGCTTTCTCAGAGTTGATGGCACATGGCCTCAGGTAGCAGATGCCAGCCATGAGGATGGTGGCCACAGGAGTACCAAGTGATCACTTATAGGTGGTTCTGGCAAAAGGAAT
The DNA here is from genome assembly GCF_028749965.1 of Puma concolor. Lineage (NCBI taxonomy): Eukaryota > Metazoa > Chordata > Mammalia > Carnivora > Felidae > Puma > Puma concolor. Next base: position 19,917,839 of record NC_141672.1, read on the forward strand.
AAAGTGAAGGGAGCATGTCCTGGAGCAACCCAGTGACAGACGGTGATACTAAGGGATTATGGTACATCAGCGCAAAAGGGAGCTAAAGCAAATTTGTAACCACTTGCCGGGAAAAAGTACTGTGCTTGTTCATGAATATACTGTGATACTCTTGGGAATATCTCCAATTACCACGACAGGCAAGGAATCTGGAATTGGTGGGGGTGTGGAGTACTGAGATTCTACCCCCACGACTATCAAAAAATGGGGATGAGGGGCACCAGGGTGTTTCAGTCAGTTAAATCTGACTCTTGATTTCGACTCAGGTCATGATCTCACGGTTAGTGAAATTGAGCCCTGTGTCAGGCTCTGCGTTGACGAGGCTCTGCATTGCTTGGAATTCTCTGTCTCCTCTCTGTCCCTCCCCTGATTCACACACACATAGGTGTCATCTCTCTCTCTCTCTCTCTCTCTCTCTCTCTCTCTCTCTCTCTCTCTCTTTCTCAAAATAAATCAATAGTAGGGGCACCTGGGTGGCTCAGTCAGTTAAGCGTCAGACTTCGGCTCGGGTCATGATCTTGCAGTTCGTGAGTCCGAGCCCCGCGTCGGGCTCTGTGCTGACAGCTCAGAGCCTGGAACCTGCTTCGGATTCTGTGTCTCCTCTCTCTGCCCTTCTCCCACTCGTGCACATGTGCTCTCTGTCTCTCTCTCTCTCTCTCTCAAAAATAAATAAATATAAACAAATTAAAAAAATAAATATTAAAAAAAAGTTGGGTATGATATTTAGTTTTCATTATTTGTGCCTATAGGCTGAAGAGTAAATGGTGGGAGTATTTGTATTTTAGTTAGTAGATGACTAAGAAAGAGATGAGGAGTCAAAGGGTTGATACAATGCACCTTTACAGAATTTCCAGCTCAGCATTTAGACATCCTTCTGATCTGAGGAGACATTGTGTGGCGTGCTATGTCCCTCCCTGTAGACACTGATGCAGATGGCAGTGATGGACATACTCCTTCCCTGCACTCTTGGTCATTGAAGTGTCATGTTGTCTAAGTACGAACACCCAGATGGTCGGCCTGGGCCTCGAATCTGGAGGCTTCGGTAGAGAACTTTTCTCCTGCTGCGCGGAGTGTGGAGAGCAGCAGCACTGTGCATCTGGGTGCTGTGCTGGGTACTCACTCAGGGATGGCGGCCTAAGGGCAGGGTCCAAACACAGGTGCCTGTGTTCAGGGCTTCGGCAAGGCTCACCATGTGTGGTCCCTTTGAAGATACTTTCTCCAGTTTCTCCTTTGATTCAGGAGCTATTAGTACCTGCTCTAAAACTTCTTTTGACTTAAACTCCTCAAAGTTGTTTTATTTGATTTACAACTAAAAATCCAAAGAAGTGGGGAGGGATAAACCTTGTTTATCAGGTGTTTGAGCAACTATAATAGGAACAAATGCTTGTACCTTACTTATTTACTTTTGGTTCCTCCTAATTATCTTAAAGGAAAAGTCTAGTCATATCCTTATTTATGGAAAATAGCCCAAACATGAAGCAGACAGAAGAGTCGAATGCAGGAGCTAGCAAAATTTTCTGTGCAGGGTCAGGTAGTAAATATTTCAGGCTTTATCAGCCACATGATCTATGTTGTGACTCTCAGACTCTACAGTTAGAGTGTGAAAGCGGTCATAGACCATATGTAAATGAATAAACACGGCTGTGCTCCAATAAAATATCGTTTACAAAAACAGGCAGCAAGGCAAATTAGGCCTGAATTTGTCCTACCCCTGATCTAGCGGAATGAACACGGGCCCTGGCACTGGATAGATCCTAGAAGATCCTGGAAAAGTTACTGTTTGGAGATTCAGCTTCCTCACTCATAATCAGTAAAAAGTGTACCTTATGGATGTCGAATGAGTATTAAATTTAAAGAGAGCACACATTTAAAAAAAAAGTTAACATGCATTTATTTATTTACTTGTTTGTTTGTTTACTTATTTATTTAGAGAGACACAGAGAGAGAGAAAGAGAGAGAGGGAGAGGCAGGCAGAGAGAGAGGAAGGGAGAGCATCCCAAGCAGGCTCCGTGCTGACAGTGCTGACTGCTTGAACTCGCGAACCGTGAGATCAGGACCTGAGCCAAAATCAAGAGTCAAACACTTAACTGACTGAGCCACCCAGGCATCTCAAAGAGAACACACATTTTAAAAGCAGCTTGCAGTTTGGCTTATACATATGTTCCATGAAATATAAGCATATCACATGTTAGAAGTTCAATGAGTGGTTATTATAATTATAATATTTTCTGAAAAGTCAGCATCAATATGTACATAACACATGCACACATATACTCACTCAAGCATCCACATAACTCCCCGAAGAATAGTGTTCTTAGCTAGAAACAAGCTCCAAATAACGTACTTTATCCTAACTTTAAGTGAGTAGGGCTATTATATTTTTGTTGCCACACCCATAAAAATCTTCACAGCCTGAAAACGCTCCCAGTGATAAGTGTTTCAAAATGTTGGCAGGACAGTTTGCTACAAATTCTAGCTAGCCATCCCAGTACCGGTTCTTTCTGATACGTATTTTAATTTGAGGCATGAGGGAAAATTGCCAACCATTAATTTACAACACCGTTTTGATGAAGGGGGAAGTTTGAAAATGTGTTCATGGAAAGGGCTGTGCAAAGACCTGCTAATTAAAAGACTATGACAGGTTCACCTCCGGGATTCAAAAGATTTTTGATTGGCTATACTGGTGCCTACTTTATGCAAATTGCAGAATTGAGAAAAATTCAGGCAATGGGCCTGTGCTACTGAAGTTCTTTGGAAAACGTCCCTGCCACCACCGTCAGCTCTAGTATCAAATCATCAGTTCCGTGCTCCATCCACAATCGACAATGTCTGCTAATTGCACAGCACTGTGTCAAATTCGGTCCAAATGGTAGGATGCGCGATTGAGACTATTTTGTTTCTTCTTTTCTTTTCTCGTAACTACGTTAGCTGGTTACTTACAGTTGATGAGTGAAGCTACAGTTTGGTGACAAAAGAGCTGCATTAACCCAAGAACTTCCTCCATTGTTCTCTGATTCCGTGACATTGCCCATGTTACCCTAATCTTAAAAGGTCCATATTGGCTTTGACCAGGAGTCTTACCGCATACGGGATCCAAGGAGGACAGAAATGGCGACTAGCCAATAACTTAGCCTCCATGGCGCTGTCTTGCTACAGTGTTGTATATTGCCTTGATACAATTTCAGATCCACTTGTTCATGACAAAAATAAAGTTGTTATAAATATAATGATATCATATAAATATAATAAAATCAAAATTAAGAGTCAAGGCGTTTTGATGAAGACTGAAGTCAACCGTGTTGGGCTATAGTCATCTCCTGTGTTGTCATTGATAAGCACCTCAGTAGTTCAGCTGCTGAGGGCCCCCACTGGAGCTTCTCAGTAAACACATGTGAAGAAAAGACTGTGATGAGGGGATATGTAGGCTATAAATATTGAGAATTTGTGAGGACCCTTAGAGATTGTTGGGTCTGGGCACGGCTACCCTTTACTGACGTGAATAGCTTTCCGAAGACCTCAGGGCCTTAGCTCCTGCCAAGGTAAAGGAGACTATTACTGGCAGTGGTGCAAAGCCTTCAGCATCCTCAGGAATGAGAACATCATGCCTGTCATCACCTGGTACCACTGTTGCTTAGCAACGTGCTCTAGCTACCAGGGGCTTTTACTTTGCTCTGCTAGTTGGATGTCAGCTCTTGCTTAACTAAGCCATCTCTCCTGAGCTCCAGCTTTTTTAAAAAATTTTTTAAATGCTTATTTATTTTTGAGAGAGAGTGAGCGTGAGCAGGGGAGGGGCAGAGAGAGAGAGAGAGAGGGAGACACAGACTGCAGCAGACTCCAGGCTCTGAGGTGTCCGCACAGGGCCCGACACTGGGCTCAAAGCCACCTACTGCGAGATCATGACCTGACCCGAAGTCGAGTGCTCAACTGACTGAGCCACCCAGGTACCCCCTCAGCTCCAGCTTTGATAAAGTTACACCTCAAGTAAATTTGGACACTATTCCTTTCCTCTCCCCTTGCCTGGAACAACAGCGTGATCATTGGTGTGGAGTGTGCTGTTTCTTTACTGGCTTACTGAGAGACCTTCTCCTGCGAACGTCCCACAATGAAACTGGTGTTAAAGTACTCGTGTTAAAGTACAAACTCAGTCTCTGAGCATTAAGGGGATACAAAGCCAAACAATAGATGTAAGTGTCACCTTCTCCAGTGTCTGTAAATGTGCCTATCAGATTCTTCCTGGTAAGCAAACTTTCTTGTCTTCTGCTTCTCTTCCCGTTCTAAAATCCCAAATCTAGGCACTCCTTTGTGTTTTGTTTTGTTTTAATTCCAATCTTGGTGTCCCTGCGTCTTATCTTTGTTCTCTAAACCCAGCCTTTGCTTTCCTCCTGACTTTTCTAATAAAATTCTGATAGCACTCTGACACCCTCCCCTTTTGGCCATGGCAAGAAAATTAACCTACTTAGAGAACAGTGACTTGAAAGTCCAATATTTATTTAGTACATGTGACAGTTAATGTTATATGTCAACACGGAGGGTAGTTTGGATGACAGTAACATTTAAAATTGGTGAATTTTCAGGGTGCCTGCGTGGCTCAGTCAGTTAAGCATACAACTTCAGCTCAGGTCATGTTCTCCTGGTTCGTGGGTTTGAGCCTCGTGTCGGGCTCTGTGCTGACAGTTCAGAGCCTGGATTCTGGTCTTCCCCATCTCTGCCCCTCCTGACTTGCCCTCTATCTCTCGAAAATAAATAAATGTTAATAAAAATTCTTTAAAATCAGTGAATTTTTAATAAGCACGATGCCCTCCATAATGTGGCGGGTCTTTTTGAATGCAGCCAAAAGGTGGGCCTCCCCAAGTAAGAGCGGACTGCCTGCTGTCTGCCTCTGAACTTCCTCAGCAACATCAGCTCTCCTGGGTCTCCAGCCTGCCGGCCCACACTTTTTTGGTGATTTTTTGTGTGTATGAGTTTAAAAGTTTAATATGCTTGTGGGTTCACACAATACAACAGGGGCAGATGTGGGGCACACACAGGCTCCCAAGCCCCTGCCCACTGAAGAGGGAGATGTTGCTGACTGTGACACCTGCCACGAGTTCCAGGTATGGGTGACAATGATCAGACAGTCCTGCTCAAGACCCAGACTTACCTTGAGCTGATCTCACAGGGTCAATGTAAGCATCACCAAACTCACAGGTGCTGGCTGCCTTTGTGTCGCCCCATGGTACAATTCCAACCCCAGACATCCCGGGCCTGGGAGGAGATGAAAGCTTGGGACACTTTTTATTGCTCTGAGAATTCAGAGAACGAGAAAAGGGGCCTTGTAGCCCTGGAACGAGGAGAGAAGCCACAAGTTGCTGGCATATGCCATGTGATGGAGGGTGAGGCAACAGGAAAGTACCGTGAAAAGGAACAGCTTAGCCAACAAGTATGGCCGGAGAGTCTGGTTATCAAGCCTATTCCCAAAGGCCTGGAGATTTGCATTCACAAGCTTCCACAATTGCTTAAGCTGGTTCTATATAATAAATATCCTCTTATACATATTCACATCCTATTAGATCTCTTTCTCTGGAGAATCCTGACACAGTAAGTTACATATGGGTTCCCTTCCATGTGATCTACTCCATTTAATTTGCATAACAAGTATCTCCACGAAATAGTAGTCATTCTTGTTTTATGTGTGTGTATGAGTCTTTGTGTTTTGTTTTTGTTTTTGTGTTTGTTCGTTGTTGTTTGTGGATGGAGAAATTGAAATACACATTGGGTAAATATCTGGGGAGTACAGCTTGTAAGCTTTGGAGCTAGGATTTGAAGATAGTAACTCTTAGGCCAAATATATCAATCCCATGAGGCAGCTGTTATTTTCCCCGTTTTGTAAATCAGAAAGTCAAAAACAAGGAGGGATAACAGATGATGTGACGATCATTGAACAGTAGCTAAAAAACCAATGCCAGGGCACCTGGGTGGCTCGGTTAAGCGTCCTACTCTTGGTTTTGGCTCTGGTCACAATCTCACGGTTTTGTGAGTTCGAACCCTTCATCAGGCTCCGCACTGACAGTGCAGAGCCTGCTTGGGATTCTCAGTCTCCCTCTCTCCCTCTTCCTACCCTACCCATGCTGTCTCTCTCAATACAAATAAATAAACTAAAAAAAAAAGAAAAAGAAAAAAGAGAAAACAAAGACCCAATGCCTCTGGTGTCAGATTTCAGATTAACTACAGAAATAGATTGCTAATTGCAATTAAAAATGTCAGGTCTGAGCAAGGACAGCAATTTTTGTATGCTATTAAGTAAAAAATGTTACATTAAGTGCTGAGAACATCATATATATAATTAAATTCTGATAATAATGTAAAAATACAAATAAAATCACTTCTATTTCTCAGAGGTTTTAACTAGCCTTTATTCCTTCAGGCAGGTAAACTTCAGAAGCATTAGTATCCCAATGGGAAGTCAGCATCGTACCCATTTATAATTTCTTTTGAGATGCATTTTAACCTACATGTACATTAGGGAAGAAGTCAGTATGTATCAGCAGTGCTTTCTGAAAGTCTCAATTGTTCTACTTCTGACATTGAGGTGGAAGCAAATTGTTCAGAAAACACTTTTCTTACAGCTTCCTACTATTCTTGATGGAAATGTTTTTCTGTCTTTTGCATTCATCGGATTTGTGTTTGGAAACCTCATTATCTAATGGAGTGAGGGATAATAGAGTTCCGACATTCTTCAGAACTAGATTCTTAAGCTGCCATCCAGGGGCAAGATGCTGGAGCCCTGTGCCTGTGCCCTGGGGCTGGATGATACAATGCGTTGGGTAGAGATTACAAGTGAATTGTGTCCCCGCAAAAAAAGATAGAAGCCCTCCTACCCAATAGTACCTCAGAATGTGAGCTTGTTCTTGGCAGGTTCGTAAAAGAGGCAATCAGTTTCAAATGGGGATATTAGGGTGGGCTCTGATTCAGTAGGACCCTGTTTTTATGAAAAGAAGAAGTGTGGACACAGGGAGACATATACAGAGGTAGATCATGCGAAGACCCGAGGAGAAAGCCATATGGTCATGGGTGACGGAAGATGATGCGGCTTCAAGACCAGGACCCCCTACGATTGCCAGCGCACTGCATAGGAAGAGGCAAAGCAGGATTGCCCTACAGGTTTCAGAGGGAGCTTGTTCCTGCTGACATCTTGATTTCAGACTTCTGGCCTCCAGAACCCTGAGACCATACATGTTTAAAGTCACTCTGTTTGTGCTCCTTTGTCATACAGCCCCAGGAAACCAATACAGAGGGCAAATATTTAATTTCTAGGGAGAGAGGATCGTACCATTAGTCCCATTCTTCAGGGGGTACTTGATCCAAAAAGAATGAGGGACCACAGTTTTATGAGCAGCCTGGAGAAACTGCCTATGCAACTATTTAAATCATAAAATTTTTATCTTAGCAAGTCTTTCTGAGGCTTCACTCCAATTATCTCAGTCTATCTGTAAGAGCGAAGTTGTGAGTGCCAATTACAAATAATTAATCTTATAATAAGTACTTTTTACAAGTTACAGGAAGCAGCAGGCCTCTGAAGGGGATTGCAAATATTTAACAATGAAGCCAGTTGTTTTATGTAGATTATACAGTTAACACACACTCATTTTAGAAAATTGGTATAATATAGAAAAAATAGAAAAATTAAAAACCGTTGTCAATAGAGCTCTTGACCACTGTTCACATATTTATATTTTGAATTCTTTTCTCCAGTGGAGGGCTAGTCCTTTTACTCGACAGAAAACTCCTGCCGGAGTTGATTCTCTGCAGAAAAAAGGGTCAGACAACAAAGGCTGGCTCTCCAGGGGACTTTGGGCTGGGATGGTCTGTCCCTTGGCCTCAGGAAAGATGGGCCAGAAGAGCTGCCAGGGGATCATGTGGATAAGAGAGAGGAAGGAATTTTAGAAGCTCTAGTGGTGAGGAAGATGGAGACAGAGAGAGAGAGAGAGAGAAGAAAACATTTATGGATGTTTTTCATGCCATGGATGGTGTGATAAGGAAACTACAGTAAAGACCATTTTACTGTATTTACCATTTTACATGCTTGCCCTGATCTCTGATTGCCCTGATCATGCAAGCCTGATCTTGTTTACTTAATATAATTCCCTAAAAGGGGATCCACTGAGTTAAAGCTACTAACATCTTTATGTGCTTGATACCTGTTTCTAGCTGATTTCCAGAAAGATTGTTCAAAATTACAGACTAGCCTTGTGTAAAAGTGCTCTTCGCACAGTGCTTTAATCAGCTTTGAGAATGATCTTTTCTTTAATGTGTTCCAATTTAAGAGGCAAAAAATAGAATTTAATTGCTTGAATTTGCAATCTTAATTATCGGCCCTGCAGAATCTTTTATTCTTGCTAGCCATTTTTATTTATTTTCATCAGGAATGTTTTTTCATCTTCCTTTCCCATTTTGCTCTCTTGGTCTACAATGTTATTTTTTTTCCCCTGTGTCACATGCTTTGAAAGTACAAAATAAAGTACTCCCGTGCAACAATCGAACCCTATAGAAGTACCCTATACATATAGACCGTATCACTCCCTTCCAGTTCCACTCCTTCAAGTAGCATTGAAATGTGTGTATCTTTGCTCACATCTCCTGTGTGTATGTGAACACATCCAGGCTTATAAACAGGTGTCTGTTTTGATGTTATTTTGGTTACCAAGCTTACTACATGCATTCCTCTGTAGCTTACTTTTTATACTTAATATCGCAGATTGAGCCTTCTTAGGTCAATGACCGTGAACATGTCTTTCTTTTTAAAAGCTGCATGTTCTTTTAGGAACTGAATGTATTAGAATATTCAAATCAGTTCTCTCTTCATAGATAGCCAAAGTATTTCTAGTTTCATTTGTTCATCTGTTTGTTTGATTTTTGTCCTAATAAAAAATTATGGAATAAAACCACAAATTTAGAGGTCTGCATGTACATCTAGCATACACACATCATACATGCAAGTGTGTATGTATCCTCAGGCCCTCATACTTTTAGTTCTGTAGCAGGAATTCCCTCAAAGGTCACTTCTAGATAAATGTTGAGAACTCATCTCATGAAAAACAAAACAAAACAAACAAACAAAAAAAAACAATGCGTTAAGTGGCAATAGAAAGCCCCAAAAGGCATATCCATTTCTGTACACAAGTGGTAATATACTTTACATATTTGCAGAAATGTGCTCATTTTTTATACTCCCTAAAATTCACGTTGATGTTCCACAGGAAAACTTTTAAAAGCCTAAATTATTCAGTTCAAAAGTGGCATGCACTCTGATTTCCTGCTCAAATGTTGGTATCTGATGTAAAGGACCTCTCATCTTCAGAGATAAGAAGCTCAAAAACAGAGGTGGCAGGAAGTAGGACAGAAGAAATTTCATTTTTTTTTTTTTTTTTTTTTTTTTTTTTTACTTTGGAGAAGTCTAGATTGTTGGCCTTCCTCAGAAGATTGGTACCTACAAAAGTGAAGTAAATAAACTGAGTCTATATAAAGTCAATTCTATTTCCAGTTACTTAGCATTTAAATTACAGTGGTAGGCCAGCTTCCCAATTAGAAAAATGTACTTCGGATCTGAGGATAAAGGAAGGGCAGTATTTTAAATGTTGATTTTAAATTAATTCAATGTAGCTCTAGTCTGAGTAGCTTGAACTTGAACAACTTTAAACATTGGACGTGGCCATTGAAAGAAAATACTCTTGGTGCCTCAGAGCAGATCTAAATGGAAGGAAGGAGGCCATCTCCACTGCACAGATGAATCATTCACTGTTGAGTGCCCCAATTTGCCATTCTTACCTACAAGTGTGCCTCAGTATCACCTGGGGATCTTGTGCAAATACATGTGAGCCAAGATTCTGATTTGGTAAGTCAGAATCTGAGGTGATACATATTTTCAAAAAGCTTCTCAGATTGTTGTTATGAGCAATTCTGAATTAAGAACCACAACCTAAAATATGTTTGTAGAAGTGAATTCTCTGGATTGTCTGCGAATCATCCAAGGGATATGTTAAAAATAGAAATTTCCTGATTTTTAATCAATATGAAAAAGAAATGAGGCTTGAGAGTCTGAACTTTTTACAGGCCCCGCAGATTGTTCCGCACGCTGTTTCTGAAACATTGGACTTCACAAGCCAAGAATAGCATTTATTCAAGGAGCTTAGTTTCATTGTTCTTGACCAATTGCAAATGAGTTAAATTGTAGTCATAAAGGCACTACCAAGTGCTAACGCTGGTTGTAAGATTTTACAACGTGATATATTCAGTCAAAGTCAATAACATAAATTTTCAAAGAAAAATGCTGCTTGAACATTGCTGGGTGTAGGTAGCAGTTTTTCCTAACTGGTGACTTTTCTACCAGTGATCCAGCTGTCTTAATTTTAAGTTATGTCAGCATAGCCACTGGGCATCTTGGTTAAGAGTCTTTTTGGTGCAAGTGCAACCAAAGCCGGTGAAAATTAATTTAAGGAGTTAATGTAAATAGTTGAAGAGGAAGAATTCGTCATGAGATATGCTTTTTTTATGGAACCTAAAGGCATGCAGTAAAGCCAAAATTCAAGAAAGAATTTGAAGCAAAATTGGAAAGGCCACATGATCTCCAAGGTCTGCTCCTCTGTGCCCTCAGTTTTACCTTTGCTCTCTGTGGATTGTCTCTTCTCCAAGCACATGGAGGATGATGGCCACCCAGCAGTGTCCAGATTCCGGCCCCCTGTGTAGCTACCTCTAATTCCCAGGGTCAAATATCTGGGAGAGAGAATCCTATAGGAGCAGTATGAGTAAATATCCCATCCTTGGTCTAATCAAATGTGTACAAAGACAAGTTGAGAAATATGGCTGCTGGGCCATTCTCGGCCATTCCCAAAGTTTGGGGTTTGGGGTTGATTTCTGAACTGAATATTTGGAAATAATAAGAAATATGTTGATAAGACCCAAACGATATGGTCAAACTGAATACAAGTTCATAAATATGTTTACCCACACACACACACGCAATTACCACTTATGGCCTTGTTCTTTCAAAAATGTCTAGCCCTAGGAATTTGCAAACCTTCTTTGCCATATGCCTAGAAGCCTGGATAGTGAGATCAGGCCCTTTGTTTGCATTTCATGTCATGATTTTAATTGTGATTGCTTCCTTGACCTAAAAAAAACAAACCCCCCTAAATGAAAAACAAACAAAAATTTTGCCCAACAAGTACAACTAACATAATGCCCAGCGTGTAATATAGACTGAAAGTGATTTGTTGAATAACACTGTTACAGAAGATGCCAAATTCATCTAAAACACTTTATGTCTTCTTGCTTTCTTTTGTTTGTTTTTGTTTGTTTTTTTTATTATTTTTTTAATGTTTATTTATTTTTGAGAGAGACAGAGACAGGATGCGAGTGGGTTAGGGGCAGAGAGAGAGGGAGACACAGAATCCACAGCAGGCTCCAGGCTCCAAGCTGTCAGCGCAGAACCCCACACGGGGCTTGAACTCACGAGCTGTGAGATCATGACCTGAGCTGAAAGCAGACGCTCAACCGACTGAGCCACCAAGACGCCCCTATTTGTTTGTTTTTTAACATAAGATATTCTCTGCAGCTGCCAACCCTGGTATTATTATTATCTTTTCTGGACGTCTGGTTGCTGATAGGTTGAACTATTATGTGCTTTATTTGGTTTCTCAGTGAACCATTTGGGCTTGCCTACCTTTCCTTCTCACTTAGTGCAAGTAGCTTCTGAGAACCGGTGTGGAACATTCCAGCATGTTCTCGTGGACATCCTGCCCATTCTACATAATTTCCAGAACTCTTCTTTCTCTGTCTTAAGGATTTCTGTTCTCGTTAAACGTTGGCCCTAGAATCACACTTCTTAACCCTCCCAGTCTTCTAGGATAGTTATGTTTAAGCTTTTAAATGATCTGGAGAGTATTATGAGTATAAATTCAGAGGCGCCGGAGAGGTGTTGGCAGTCTGCATTTCAAACAAGCTCCCAGATGATGCTGTTCCTGCTGGTCCATGGACTACACTTTTTATTTTTATTTCTTACCCTTGTTTTTTGTTTTGTTTTGTTTTGTTTTGTTTTTTTAGTTTATTTTTGAGAAAGAGACAGCATGAGTGGGGGAGGGGCAGAGAGAGGGAGAGAGAGAATCGCAAGCAGGCTCTGTGCTAACGGCACAGAGCCTGATGCAGGGCTTGAACTCACAAAACTGTGAGATCATGACCTGAGCTATAACCAGGAGTCTGACGCTCAACTGACTGAGCACCCAGGTGACCCTGAGCTGCAAGCTTTCAAAGACTCTGCTCCAAACTTAGCTGCCTTCCTTCAGATGAAAAGAATCTCATAGACTATAAATCTTCTGTGGGGAGAGCCTAACAAAGCCTATTTTGCTGGCACTGTGAATCCAACTCAATGTTTGCCCCCCGTCCCTTCGGCTTACCAGTGAATCACAGTTTCTTCTCTTAATGCACCGTGTTGGATTTTCTTTTTATATTACACCCCCCCCAAAACGTTTTTTCTTAATTGGTTGGAAGAAATAGCTTCTGTCAAAATGTATTGCTGGGAAGCTACTGACCTTTGAAAACGGAACTTTATCTGGATTTTCCACATATCTCTTTCTTAGTTATGTAGGGCTAAAAGGCTTTAAATGTGTGGTTGTGTGTAGAGTGCGGACTGCCTCTGACTGGCAAAGGAACATCACAGTGATGAAATTCTTCTCACTCCTGTCACCTTATGAACTTTAGAGTTGCACAAACAGGTGACACGTGGCAGTAAAGCACAGCGGAATGATTCTCCGCCACAGAGCTGAGACACGCGGCCTATCAAAGAGAAGTGTTAGGAGTGCTCTGATTAATTTGTTAGTACTAGTGGGAAAAGACACCAAACTTTGCCAATCGTTTATTTTTAAATCTGTTACACTGTTAAGTCACTGTTAATCCACTGCTAAATCAGTGTATTCTGGTTTAGAATTCTGACTGTATGAGGATGTCATGCTAATTCGTGTACTTAATTCGCTTTCTCAAGGCTTTTTTTTTTTTTTTTTTTTTTTTTTTTTTTAGAATTTAGTAACAGTGAAATTTTGTTATGGACTCTGGGATCGTGCACATGTGATTATCATCACTCTGTCTTTCTGTCTTAGTGTTCCAGGACTGGCAAGCAGGTTTATTTTCTCCACTAAAACTCCTAATTATAGTAAAACCTTGGATTGTGAGTAACCTGTTCCGCGAGTGTTCTGCAAGATGAGCATTTCTAATCAATTTTAACTTGATAAGTGAGTGATGTCTTGCAATACGGGCAGTATCTGATGCTGAATGGCACATGATCCCAACTGAGCCAATGGTTCCTCTCTCTTTTTCTCCGTGAGCTTGTGGGTGATCATCTACCATGCTCAGATGCTCAGTCTCAGGCTGTGGTGTTAGGCAGAAATCAGTGATTTTTCAGAACATTGGAAGGTGCCCACAACTGGCACTAGTGTATTTTTTGTCACTTCAAAGCACCTCTGGACAGTCCTTTGCTTTTCCATGCAAGAGTAACCTAGGAATGCTCTGCTTCATTCTAGGTCAGGCTGCCTGTGGATAGAGACCCTTTCCTCTGCTGCCATTTTGCCAGTCACATTAAATACAGCATATGACAAGAGTTTATTAATACTGTACTGTAGTCACCATTCGTGTGAGCTTATGCAATGGCCCCAATGCAGAAAAAGGTTGAAAAGAAAGGCGGTAAGGAGAGGGAGATGGTTATGGTAGAAGTTAAGAAGGAAATCATCAAGAAGTACAAATGAGGTATGTGAGTGACTGAAATTGCAAGATTTTATAAGAAGTCTACATTTGCATCTCCTCTGCAGAGGAGGAGGAGAAGCATGAGGAACCCTTCACTTAAATGAGATTAAAGAGATGTGGAACATGTGGAAAATAGTGCAAAATTGTTTAGAAAAGCACCATCTGAATAAGACTTTACCAGTGCGGGCGATGAATCTGTTTAACAACAATGCAATATCACCTTTCTGTGAAATCCTCAAAAGGAGGCAAAAACAAGTGTCACTGGATAGGTTCCTTGTTAAAGTTGCACAGAAAGAAAAAGATTTCATTGAGCCAAAAGATTGCTGTGACTCATTAGTGATAGTGAAAGTCTCCCTACACAATAACCCTCCTCTCTTGTCTCCCCAACACCAGCCATGAAGATTTTCAAAGGTAAATGCTGGTTAATCTGTTTATTTTTCTTTATATTTTGTATTTTCTTTATTATTTTGTATTATGTTACAGTATTGTAATCATTGTTATATGAATATTTTTGGGTTGTGGAGTGGATCATCTGAATTTCCATTATTTCTTGTGGGGAAATTCACTTTGATATACAAGTGCTTTGGATTACAAGCATGTTTCTGGAACAAATTATGCTCACAAACCAGTGTGTTACTGTATTTAGGTTCTGTTTGGAAAAATCTGTTAGCCCACATCTGCTTATGCAGACCATAAAGGAAAGTAGCTTATTAGCCTCTACAAATATATCCTTCCTACTTTGGGGAGGGGGGGGTCTTCTCAGAGGAAGAATTTCTTATAATTTGTGCTTGCTCTATCTAAATAACCACTCTGCTGGCTTCTCTAGTTAACAGGATCAACCTATCACCTTGTGCTTTTTGTCAGGCTCTGCTCAGATCTCAGCTCATTCCCAGGACAACTCTTTCCTTCTTTTTCACTTTGTTAATATCACTTTGATCTCCCCCATTACTGAATTCATAAAGTCCTTTTAACCAGTATTTCCTAGCAGATACTCAATTGTTCTCTACTTGTGCTTTCTTTACTTATATCATTTTTCCAAATAGATTATAAGTACCCTGAGGATGTAATCAGGTAATGGATTTGTTCTCTCAGGTGCTAAGCTCCAAATTAAACCATGCTGGAAAATCCACAGCTCATCATTTATGTTATGAATATCGAATGACGGGAATCCCACATAGCTTAATTTTCAGTTCAGAGACAGAGAGCTAATTAGTAATGAATTTCATATGTGTGTGACGCTTTGTTCAGTGCCTTGTTCATGGTTATATTCAACTGAAGTTCGTTCTTCTCTAGTTTGTTCATAGTCTTTTGTGGGGAGTGAGAGCATTCACATACAGTGATTTTAAGAATTTCTAGTTATTCCTGAAGACAGTGCAAGGTATTCAATGATGAAAAATATAATTGCAACTTCTACCCATTTTTTTTTCTTTTTCCCATGAAGGTTATAGCTAAAATAAAATTGTTTTTTTTTTTTTTCACAGAAACTAAACATCCTTTATCCTTTTATCCCTCCTCAATGATTTTAAATAATACACAAAGAATAAAATGGAGGGGTGCCTGGGTGGCGCAGTCGGTTAAGCATCCGACTTCAGCCAGGTCACGATCTCGCGGTCCGTGAGTTCGAGCCCCGCGTCAGGCTCTGGGCTGATGGCTCAGAGCCTGGAGCCTGTGTCCGATTCTGTGTCTCCTTCTCTCTCTGCCCCTCCCCCATTCATGCTCTGTCTCTCTCTGTCCCAAAAATAAATAAACGTTGAAAAAAAAAATTAAAAAAAAAAAAAAAGAATAAAATGGAAAGTGAACTTTCTCAATATATTTAAGAGTATGAATACTCTTAATTATAGGACTCAGATTCTCCAGTGACCCACCCACTACACCAGGTTCTGTTCTGTTTTGTTCATTTTGTTTTGTTTTGTTTTAATTTTTTTTTTTTTTCAACGTCCACTCATCTTTGGGACAGAGAGAGACAGAGCATGAACGGGGGATGGGCAGAGAGAGAGGGAGACACAGAATCGGAAACAGGCTCCAGGCTCTGAGCCATCAGCCCAGAGCCCGACGGGGGGCTCGAACTCACAGACCGCGAGATCGTGACCTGGCTGAAGTCGGACGCTTAACCGACTGCGCCACCCAGGCGCCCCCATTTTGTTTTGTTTTGATGTGTTGTATTTTGCCCTCTTCCTTCTCTCCTTTCCTCCTCTTCCTCTTTTTCTTCCTCCTCACGCTCGTCATCGTTGTCCTCCTTCTCTTCCCCTTCCACCCCCACTCCTCCTCCTCCTCTGTCTATATTGGTTTATCTTTGTTCCCACAGGGAACCCTGGCAGCGGAACTCTGACTGAATGTGAGTGTTGGCACATGGCAAAAGATAGTGTTTCACCCAGCCTCTAGATTGAAATTGAACACAGTGTACCAGAGCAGGGTCAATATAACTTCCCACCATGTTCTTAGCACATACCAAACTATGGTCAGAACAATGTGGATTTGGAATGCTGTTTATACAAACAACATTAAGCAGGGTATGTCTTTTAACGTAAGATTTAAATTTATGTAGGGTATATCTTTCGAGTTAGACTTGAAGGAAACCAGGCTGTCCAGCAGAAGTGCTGCTATGGGACAATTAACTCAACTAATTGGAAATGATCAAGCACTCAAAACATAAATTTTGAACGAAGCCCAAGTGTCTCAATACAGAGTTTGTCTTCTAGATGACAGAATATTTCACTTAACTTGAAGTGTGTGTGTCTGTATAAAGGTACTGTTTAACTTCACAAAAATCCTCTTAGTGGATAGGGATGGCTAGCAGCACAGATGAACTCCCAGGGACACTTAGTCTGTTTTCTTTTACAAAAAAGATCCTTTAGTTCTAATATGTCTACCAAAATACACAAATGTCTTGTTTTATGATTAAGAGTTTTGTAAGATGAATTTCTAGATAGCTATTAGTTCTTGTGTTTGCTTTCCCTTCTACAAATTCATGTGTGAGTAGAAAGTTGAGCCTTGTAGGAATGAAAGCTTCATTTTATATTAATTTTATGGCATAGATAACATAATAGAAAGTGTGAATTTATGCATGTGTGTATGCACATGCATACATTAGTATTTAATTAATTCAGTGTAAAATTAAAGATTCCCATATTTAGATGCTACTGAATGCTAATGGAATGATCCCTGTCCAAATGCTGGGTGTGCTTTTGCACAATTCTCACGTCTAGATTCCAATTTTTTTTTATATATCTGGATGGAGTCAGTGTGATTTTCAGGAAAAAATTAGAAAGTAAGGAAAATGGACAGTAAATAGTGGTACAGACAGAAAGTGGAAGCAAATTTTGAGTAAAGTTTAGAGTGAAGTCTTTTTTCCAAGGTAACCCTGGAAGAATGTGAAGTTGAGTGTTGTCTGAAACCAAACTTTCATGTTTGTAAGGGCAAAAGATGGAACAATTTTAATAAGGTCCCGGAGATCACAGTGGATTTCAAAATACTGGAGTCAATTTCAGAGTCAGCAAACCAAAAGGACTGAACGTTTAGTGGGAGGTAGGGGGAGGAGAGCTGTCAATATCAGGCATTCCTAAGCCAGTCTCTGTTCAAGTTGTTCCATACTCATTACCTCTTTCAATACTTTCATTAGTTTTGTAAAGTAGGCATTATCTCTGTTTTGCAGATGAAAACCCTGGGATTAATTAAAATTAAATGAAAACTAAAACTTTATTGGTATGCTTAGGTATGACAAGCAAGTACAAAATAAAAGTATAAACAATACACAATACACAAAGCTTCAGTCTTAATAATAGAAGAATATTAAACACACACACACACACACACACACACACACACACACACACACACACACATACACACCCTTGCTGACCACTTACTTTTATTTTAGGATCGGTCTGTTTTCTTGAGTCACTGCTTACCAAGTTGAGCTGACCAGCCAATGACAATTGGTTATAATTCTCCGGTTGTTATGGTATTAAAGAGCCATGCTTGGGTCATGAAGAATAAGATACATTACTTTAATATCTGATAACTGGAAAGCAGTTCCTAAATAATTAATCCTTAAGATATTAACATACCTTTTAAAAGTTTTCTATTTTTTAAGTTTATTTATTTATTTTAGAGTGAGAGAAAGAACATGCAAGGGGGGGGGGGTCAGAAGAGAGAGAGAGAGAGAGAGAGAGAGAGAGTCCCAAGTAGGCTCTGCACTATCAGTGCAGGACCCCATGCAGGACTTGAACTCACAAACCATGAGATCATGACCTGAGCAGAAATCAAGAGTCAGACCCTTAACTGACTGAGCCACCCAGGTGCCCCTTAAAGGTTTTCTTATAAGGAGTTTTGTTTACTATATTTCCTTAAACTATAGGCGGAAGATTTAAAATGTAGGAGGATGAGTACTCTTGGCATACATCTTCCCTCTTATGTATGTACAAACCTGGAGAAATGGAGGTCTAAATCAAAATGATAAATGGAATAACTAACATATAGTTTTGCTTATGCCTGCACTATTCTAAGCACATTACAATATATTAACACTCTTGAAAGCTCTAGGAGGTAGGTACTATGCTACCTTAACATACTCTATTTTGCCAGATGAGAAATTAAGGCACAGTGGTTTCAACATTTTGCCAAAGTTCATAGAACTGGTGAGTAGCAGAGTTATGGTTTAAATCTGAATAATATTCCACCAGAATCTGTTTTTTCTGTTATTATATTTCCTAATTATATTTCCTACCTTCCATTGGATTACATTATGCTACCTCTCAAAAAGACAAAACTTATTCCAATCTGTTATTTTATATCACCTAGTTATGTTTAATAATTTATATTGCTTTAGCAAAGTAGTGATCAATTAATTTGTAAAAATTTCTTGAGCATCTCTTATTTCAAAGTTATAATTCTATATATGGGTATAAGGAGAAGTTAGAACAGGAAAAACCATGGTTTAAAAACCAAAACCAACACAAACAAACAAACAAAACAAGTCACTAAAAACACTGAGACCTTCTTTAGAGAAGTGTGTATTCATGTCTTCTGCCCATTTCTTCACTGGATTATTTGTTTTTCGGGTGTGGAGTTTGGTGAATTCTTTATAGATTTTGGATACTAGCCCTTTGTCCGATATGTCATTTGCAAATATCTTTTCCCATTCCGTCAGTTGCCTTTTAGTTTTGTTGATTGTTTCCTTTGCAGTGCAGAGCCTTTTACCTTGATGAGGTCCCAATAGTTCATTTTTTCTTTTAATTCCCTTGCCTTTGGGAATGTGTCAAGTAAGAAATTGCTGCAGCTGAGGTCAGAGAGGTTTTTTCCTGCTTTCTCCTCTAGGGTTTTGATGGTTTCCTGTCTCACATTCAGGTCCTTCATCTATTTTGTGTTTATTTTTGTGAATGGTGTAAGAAAGTGGTCTAGTTTTATTCTTCTGCATGTTGCTGTCCGGTTCTCCCAGGCCCATTTGTTAAAGAGACTGTCTTTTTTCCATTGGACATTCTTTCCCGCTTTGTCAAAGATTAGTTGGCCATACTTTTGTGGGTTCAATTCTGGAGTCTCTATTCTATTCCATTGGTCTGTGTGTCTGTTTTTGTGCCAATACCATGCTGTCTTGATGATGACAGCTTTGTAGTAGAGGCTAAGGTCTGGGATTGTGATGCCTCCTGCTTTGGTCTTCTTCACTATTACTCTGGCTATTTGGGGTCTTTTGTGGTTCCATACAAATTTTCGGATTGCTTGTTCTAGCTTCAAGAAGAATGCAGGTGCAATTTTGATTGGGATTGCATTGAATGTGTAGGTTGCTTTGGATGGTATTGACATTTTAACAATACTTATTTTTCCAATCCATGAGCAAGGAATGTTTTTCCATTTCTTTGTATCTTCTTCAATGTTTATAGCAGCACTTTCAACAATAGCCAAATTATGAAAAGAGCCTAAATGTCCATCAACTGATGAATGGATAAAGAAGTTGTGGTTTATATATACAACGGAATACTACTTGGCAATGAGAAAGAATGAAATATGGTCTTTTGTAGCAACGTGGATGGAACTGGAGATTGTTATGCTAAGTGAAATAAGACCTACAGAGAAAGACAGATACCATATGTTTTCACTCTTATGTGGATCCTGAGAAACTTAAAAGAAGACCATGGGGGAGGGGAAGGGAAAAAAAAAGAGAGAGGGAAGGAGGCAAACCATGAGAGACACTTAAAAACTGAGAATAAACTGAGGGTTGATGGGGGGTGGGAGGGAGGGGAAAGTGGGTGATGGGCATTGAGGAGGGCACCTGTTGGGATGAGCACTGGGTGTTGTATGGAAACCAATTTGACAATAAATTTCATATTAAAAAAAACAAAAATGAATAAACATAAAACAATTTTTGTAAATGAAACAAGAAAAAAAAACACTGAGACCAATTAGATGCTTTTATGTATTCTTCTTTTTTTTTTTTTAACATTTATTCAGTTTTGAGGGACAGAGAGAGACAACAGAGTGAGAGCAGTGGAGGGGCAGAGAGAGAAGGAGACACAGAATCTGAAGAAGCACCCAGGCTCTGAGCTGTCAGCACAGAGCCCAACGCGGGGCTTGAACTGTAAGGTCATGACCTGTGCTGAAGTTGGCCGCTTAACCGACTGAGCCACGGGGGCGCCTGTAGATGCTTTTATTTGAAAAATTCAAGGTAATATATCCTCCCAAGGTTAAAAACAAACAAAACAAAACAAAACAAAACCCAAGAAAATAATAAAAAAAATAAAAGCGACCCTCTTAGAGTCAGAATAAATTATGTGGCAGATAAATGGGACAAATGCTAGAGTTCTCTGGGCTACGTGAGGGGATAGAAAATCAGTGAGAGTATCCCTCATGTCGTGGTTCATTCAAAGACTTAAAAAGAGATAGTCAAAATTAAACAAAACCTTTTTAAGCTGATTGATAGAAGATATGTGATGAGATCAAGAAAGGTGGAGTATCAAGGACCATGACTATAATCAGACCAGCCAGTTGCAACCATCCAACTATGCAATCTGAATTAGTAACTCATCATTTATATGTCAAAATAATACTAAGCTTCATGTTATAATTGCTACTGTAGAAATCTTTTTTTGTACATTTTTAAAGTGTTATTTGTCATCATTACAATCACATAATTTTATTCCAAAACAAATATTCTATTGCTTTGATATATCAGATAGTTGTATCTCCATATCTCACTGGTTAATAGGCACTTCTGCTAGCAAAACACCTTATCCATTTAACCCTATTCTGGAAGACATAAGCGAGACCCATTTGAACTAGAAAGGGCCCTCACTGAAACCAAGGGACATTTCATGGAACCAGCAATCCTGGCAAAATCTGATGGCTTTATATCCTGTTCACACTAGAAGCCCAGTGAAATGCCTTTGAAATTGGCTGAATAGATCACATTCAGAACTAGAGTGAACAACCATCTCTGTTTGCCTCAGACTGAGAGGTTTCCCAGGGCAGGGTACTTTCAGTACTAAAACTGACAAAATTTCAGGCAAATAAGGATGAGTAGTCACCCTATGAGCAGTATACTCAAGTTGGTCCACAAAACCTGTGTCTGGTCAAAGCACTAATGTCCTTATAATGGGTCCTTGGCATAAAGCTTAGATCCTTCTATAGCTAAGAGCCACGATTCCCTTCCAGTTCCCTCAGGATTGTTCAGGCATTAGGGTTTACCATTGTTTGGAATAATGAAGGAAATAAAGGGTTCTATGCATTCATGGACTTGATCAGGTAGAAGTGGGGATAGCAGAAAGAGGGGGTTGTAAATAGGCAATGTTTGGCTGATAAGCAACACACACTGATACGTGTTTTTACTAGTGCGGGCTCCTTGTGAGCATGTTTTAGAATATGAGAACTGACATCAAGATACAAGAATCAGAGCACATATTATCGCAAGTCTGTAGCATTGTTAAAAGCTCATCTTTACGATGAATAGAATTTTAAAAATGTCCAATGATGAAGGCCTGAGGCCAATTATCTGTTGTGTCGCAAGGTGTGAATGTGGTTCTGTGTCTCTACTGGGATGGAGCCATGCCCAGGCACGTCATCTCAGCTGAGTAGCTTGAGTGGTAATTTGTGAATGGCAATAAACGTCAAATTAAGAATCTGGTTTCTTAAACTTTATAAATTTATCTCCTTCGAGATAAGAGATTCAGTTACCATGATGGAGACCCAATCAATTCAATTCTGTGTTGTGCTAATATTTGCTGTCGATATTGGGACCACTAGAATAATATGAGGGGCTAATACCCATATTCTAAAATTCATCATGTTAGATTCCCCGAACAAAGAACTAGACATAACTGCAAGTAAGAGATGGGCCTTTTCCCCCAGATGGTCATTGCTTATTGTGAATGACCACATTAAAATGCTCTGTATTTTTTTCAAGGTCAATGCTTACACCTCAAAGAAAGTGAGAGTAGAGCTAAATATGTTAGGAAAAGCTGATTCTTATAATGTTTCCTAAGGTTTCACAGTAGCAAAGATTACTGTATCAATACATCTCCCTTTAATAGCAGAAAACATTTATTCTATGGGGTGGTTGCAAAGCAGTAGCAGGAGCATTTTTGAGGCTGGGATTCCACGATTCTAGGAAATGAAGTTACCGTCAAGGTTACTTGTTTCTGCAGGGTCACCAGAAGTCATATCACTTGAATACATAAATGGTGTCATTTATTATGTAATATATATTTACACTTTGGTCTTGTCTGTAACCAACTTATAGTAACCTCAATTCCAGAGCCAGATTTATTATTAATACACTTCTATGCAAAAGTGCTGACTATAAAATTAAGTGGGTCATTACTAGGAGTATTTGACAGGCTTTTGCTAAACTCAAAAAGACCACATGGCAATATACTTCCTGCTAGACAGCTGTCCTCATAAAAAATCTGCTCTCACAAGAGGCATCCTTGTTGACCAGCTGAATGACCCACTTGTGTCTGGGCAGAAATCCATTCATTCTGGGGCTGATACATTGCTAGGAAGCAAGAGAAAAAATTCTCTTTCTACTGATACTTTACAAATAAAAAAAAAAAATAGGTGTAAAAACTTGAACTTCATTAGTTTAAATTTGTCATTCTTAATCAAGACAAAAACACAGAAAGCAAGTTACCAACATTCCATTGAATAGTTCACGTGATAGCTTCTATTTTTTTGTTGTTGTTTATTTCTCCATGAAACTGATGTGGGAAGAGCTTTGCTTTTGCTGGTTTCTTTGTGACAATAAAGAGCTATAGGAATTCCCTGCTACTTTTGTAGATGAGTTCTCTTTCTTACAGAACCTAAGATTTCTTTGCTCTCAAGGCAAATTAATCTTAAATAGAACCAATGACAAATAAATGGATAAAAGGGGGAAATGTCGGCCTTTTTGTGAAAACAGGAAATGTACACTTCAGGGAAAAAAAAAAAAACAGACAAGACCAAAAGAGTTGCTGTCAGAATCCTTCACTCTCGTGGAGCAGCTGTGCACTTGCCCTTAAGAATCTAGGGAAGTGTTCGTAATTCAGACAGTTATAGAAGTCTTGCTCAATAAAGTGTGTGTATATATATACACACACACACACACACTTTATATATATATATACATATATATATATATATATATATACTTTATATGTATATATATATATACTTTATATGTATATATATATATTAATTTTAATGTTTATTCTTGAGAGAGAGAGAGAGAGCGAGCATGAGTGGGGGAAGGGCAGAGAGAGGGAGGCAGAATCTGAAGCAGGCTCCAGGCTCTGAGCAGACGGCACAGAGCCCGACTCAGGGCTCGAACTCACAAACTGGGAGATCATGACCTGAGCCAAAATCAGTCACTTAACCGACTGAGCCACACAGGTGCTCCCCTCAATAAAGTCTCAATGTGGAATGTAAAAAACAAACAAACGAAAAAACAAACAAAAAAAAATTATATTGTCTTTTCAAAATACAATCTGCTCTCCTGTTGCCTTTTAAGGAGTTTATTTTACACCCTGGGTCTTTTTCTGACACAATGTCCCTTCAGTTTAAAAGGCTTAGATGAGGGATCCTGGGAAGATGGCAGCATAGGAGGATGCTGGGCTCACCGCGTCCTGCGGATCACTTAGATTCCACCTACACCTGCCTAAATAACCCAGAAAACCACCAGAAGACCAGCAGAACGGAGTCTCTGGAGCCAAGCGCGGACGAGAGACCCACAGAAGAGGGTAGGAAGGGCAGAGGCGGTGCGCGCTCCACGGACTGGACTGGCGGGAGGGAGCCGTGGCGGAGGGGCGGCTCCGCCGGCGGAGCAGAGCCCCAAGTCTGGCTGGCAAAAGCGGAGGGGCTGGACTGAGTGTGTTCCGACAGCAAGTGGGACTTGACATCTGGAAGGTTATAAGCTAACAGCTCTGCTCGGAGAGCGGGAAGGCTGGAGGACAAAGGGAGGGAGAGTTGCTGAGCCCCAGACGACAGAGCTCAGCTTGGTGGGAACAAAGGCGCTCGCCAGCGCCATCTCCCTCGCCCATCCCCCAGCCAAAATCCCAAAGGGAACCAGTTCCTGCCAGGGAACTTGCTTGCTCCGCAGAAACACCCAAAGCTGTGCTTCTGCGGATCCATCCCTCCAGCGGGTCTGACTCTCTCCCGGTGTGGCAGGGCCCCTCCCGAAGCAGATCTCCGAAGGAAAAGCGAGCTGAGCCTTCCCCTCCCACCCCAGTGCACCTTGCTGATCCACCCCAGCTAATACGCCAGATCCCCAGCACCACAAGCCTGGCAGTGTGCAAGTAGCCCAGACGGGCCACGCCACCCCACAGTGAATCCCGCCCCTAGGAGAAGGGAAGAGAGGTAAACACCAGTCTGACTGTGGCCCCAGCAGTGGGCTGGGGGCAGACATCAGGTCTGACTGTGTCCCGCCCACCAACGCAAGTTATTCAAGACAGCACTGGGGAAGTGCCCCGCAGTCCCGCACCACTCCAGGGACTATCCAAAATGACGAAACGGAAGAATTCCCCTCAGAAAAACGTCCAGGAAGTAACAACAGCTAACTAACTGATCAAAAATGATTTAAACAATATAACAGAAAGTGAATTTAGAATAATAGTCATAAAATTAATCTCTGGGCTTGAAAACAGTATAAAGGACAGCAGAGAATCTATTGCTACCGAGATCAAGGGACTAAGGAACAGCCAGGAGGAGCTAAAAATGCTATTAACGAGCTGCAAAATAAAATGGAGATGACTACAGCTCAGATTGAAGAGGCAGAGGAGAGAATAGGTGAACTAGAAGATAAAATTATGGAAAAAGAAGCTGAGAAAAAGAGAGATAAAAAAAATCCAGGAGTATGAGGGGAAAATTAGAGAACTAAGTGATGCACTAAAGAGAAATAATCTACGCATAATTGGTATTCCAGAGGAGGAAGAGAGAGGGAAAGGTACTGAAGGTGTACTTAAAGAAATCATAGCTGAGAACTTCCCTGATCTGGGGAAGGAAAAAGGCATTGAAATCCAAGAGGCACAGAGAACTCCCTTCAGACGTAACTTGAATCAATCTTCTGCACAACATATCATAGTGAAACTGGCAAAATACAAGGATAAAGAGAAAATTCTGAAAGCAGCTAGAGATAAACGTGCTCTACCATATAAAGGGAGACCTATAAGACTCGTGACCGATTTCTCTACTGAAACTTGGCAGGCCAAAAAGGAATGGCAGGAGATCTTCAATGTGATGAATGGAAAAAATATGCAGCCTAGAATCCTTTATCCAGAAAGTCTGTCATTCAGAATAGAAGGAGAGATAAAGGTTTTCCCAAACAAACAAAAACTGAAGGAATTTGTCACCACTAAACCACCCTTACAAGAGATCCTAAGGGGGATCCTGTGACACAAAGTACCAGAGACAGCGCTACAAGCATAAAACATACAGACATCACAATGACTCTAAACCCGTGTCTTTCTATAACACTGAATGTAAATGGACTAAATGCACGAACCAAAAGATATAGGGTATCAGAATGGATAAAAAACAAGACCCATCTATTTGCTGTCTACAAGAGACTCATTTGAGACCTGAGGACACCTTCAGATTGAGAGTGAGGGGATGGAAAACTAATTATCATGCCACTGGAAGTCAAAAGAGAGCTGGAGTAGCCATACTTATATCAGACAAACTAGACTTTAAATTAAAGTCTGTAACAAGAGATGAAGAACGGCATTATATAATAATCATAGGGTCTATCCATCAGGAAGAGCTAACAATTATAAATGTCTATGTGCTGAATACAGGAGCCCCCAAATATATAAAACAATTACTCACAAACATAAGCGACCTTATTGATAAGAATGTGGTAATTGCAGAGGACTTTAACACCCCACTTACAGAAATGGATAGATCATCTAGACACACGGTCAATAAAGAAACAAGGGCCCTGAAAGATACATTGGATCAGATGGACTTGACAGATATATTTAGAACTCTGCATCCCAAAGCAACAGAATATACTTTCTTCTCGAGTGCACATGGAACATTCTCCAAGATAGATCACATACTGGGTCACAAAACAGCCCTTCATAAGTATACAAGAATTGAGATCATACCATGCATACTTTCAGACCACAATGCTAGGAAGCTTGAAATCAACCACAGGAAAAAGTCTGGAAAACCTCCAAAAGCATGGAGGTTAAAGAACAACCTACTAAAGAATGAATGGGTCAACCAGGCAATTAGAGAAGAAATTAAAAAATATATGGAAACAAATGAAAATGAAAATACAACAATCCAAACGCTTTGGGATGCAGCGAAGGCAGTCCAGAGAGGAAAATACATTGCAATCCAGGCCTATCTCAAGAAACAAGAAAAATCCCAACTACAAAATCTAACAGCACACCTAAAGGAAATAGAAGCAGAACAGCAAAGACAGCCTAAACCCAGGAGAAGAAGAGAAATAATAAAGATCAGAGCAGAAATAAACAATATAGAATCTAAAAAAACTGTGGAGCAGATCAACGAAACCAAGAGTTGGTTTTTTTAAAAAATAAACAAAATTGATACACCTCTAGCCAGGCTTCTCAAAAAGAAAAGGGAGATGACCCAAATCGATAAAATCAAGAATGAAAATGGAATTATTACAACCAATCCCTCAGAGATACAAGCAAGTATCAGGGAATACTATGAAAAATTATATGCCAACAAACTGGACAACCTGGAAGAAATGGACAAATTCCTAAACATCCACACGCTTCCAAAACTCAATCAGAAGGAAATAGAAAGCTTGAACAGACCCATAACCAGTGAAGAAATTGAATCAGTCATCAAAAATCTCCCAACAAGTAAGAGTCCAGGACCAGATGGCTTCCCAGGAGAGTTCTACCAGACGTTTAAAGCAGAGATAATACCTATCCTTCTCAAGCTATTCCAAGAAATAGAAAGGGAAGGAAAACTTCCAGACTCATTCTATGAAGCCAGTATTACTTTGATTCCTAAACCAGACAGAGACCCAGTAAAAAAAGAGAACTACAGGCCAATATCCCTGATGAATATGGATGCAAAAATTCTCAATAAGATACTAGCAAATCGAATTCAACGACATATAAAAAGAATTATTCACCATGATCAAGTGGGATTCATTCCTGGGATGCAGGGCTCGTTCAACATTCGCAAATCAATCAATGTGATACATCACATTAATAAAAGAATAGATAACAACCATACGATCCTGTCAATCGATGCAGAAAAGGCCTTTGACAAAATTCAGCACCGTTTCTTAATAAAAACCCTCGAGAAAGTCGAGATAGAAGATCTCTTTTATAACTTAAAGATCATAAAAGCCATTTATGAAAATCCCACAGCTAACGTCATCCTCACTGGGGAAAAACTGAGAGCTTTTTCCCTGAGATCAGGAACACGACAGGGATGTCCACTCTCACCGCTGTTATTTAACATAGTGTTGGAAGTTCTAGCATCAGCAATCAGACAACAAAAGGAAATCAAAGGCATCAAAATTGGCAAAGCTGAAGTTAACCTTTCACTTTTTGCAGATGACATGATATTATACATGGAAAATCTGATAGACTCCACCAGAAGTCTGCTAGAACTGATCCATGAATTTAGCAAAGTTGCAGGATACAAAATCAATGTACAGAAATCAATTGCATTCTTATACACTAATAATGAAGCAACAGAAAGACAAAGAAACTGATCCCATTCACAATTGCACCAAGAAGCATAAAATACCTAGGAATAAATCTAACCAAAGATGTAAAAGATCTGTATGCTGAAAACTATAGAAAGCTTATGAAGGAAATTGAAGAAGATATAAAGAAATGGAAAAACATTCCGTGCTCATGGATTGGAAGAATAAATATTGTCAAAATGTCAATACTACCCAAAGCTATCTACACATTCAATGCAATCCCAATCAAAATTTCACGAGCATTCTTCTTGAAACTAGAACAAGCAATCCTAAAATTCATATGGAACCACAAAAGGCCCCGAATAGCCAAAGTAATTTTGAAGAAGAAGACCAGAGCAGGAGGCATCACAATCCCAGACTTTAGCCTCTACTACAAAGCTGGAATCATCAAGACAGCATGGTATTGGCACAAAAACAGACACATAGACCAATGGAATAGAATAGAAACCCCAGAACTAGACCCACAAACGTATGGCCAACTAATCTTTGACAAAGCAGGAAAGAATATCCAATGGAAAAAAGACAGTCTCTTTAATAAATGGTGCTGGGAGAACTGGACAGCAACATGCAGAAGATTGAAACTAGACCACTTTCTCACACCATTCACAAAAATAAACTCAAAATGGATAAAGGACCTGAATGTGAGACAGGAAACCATCAAAACCCTAGAGGAGAAAGCAGGAAAAGACCTCTCTGACTTCAGCCTTAGCAATTTCTTACTTGACACATCCCCAAAGGCAAGGGAATTAAAAGCAAAAATGAACTACTGGGACCTTATGAAGATAAAAAGCTTCTGCACAGCAAAGGAAACAACCAACAAAACTAAAAGGCAACCAATAGAATGGGAAAAGATCATTGCAAATGACATATCGGACAAAGGGCTAGTATCCAAAATCTATAAAGAGCTCACCAAACTCCACACCTGAAAAACAAATAACCTAGTGAAGAAATGGGCAGAAAACATGAATAGGCATTTCTCTAAAGAAGACATCCAGATGGCCAACAGGCACATGAAAAGATGCTCAACGTCGCTCCTCATCAGGGAAATACAAATCAAAACCACACTCAGATATCACCTCACGCCAGTCAAAGTGGCCAAAATGAACAAATCAGGAGACTATAGATGCTGGCGAGGATGTGGAGAAATGGGAACCCTCTTGCACTGTTGGTGGGAATGCAAACTGGTGCAGCCACTCTGGAAAACAGTGTGGAGGTTCCTCAAAAAATTAAAAATAGACCTATCCTATGACGCAGCAATAGCACTGCTAGGAATTTACCCAACGGATACAGGAGTACTGATGCATAGGGGCACTTGTACCCCAATGTTTATAGCAGCACTCTCAACAATAGCCAAATGATGGAAAGAGCCTAAATGTCCATCATCTGATGAATGGATAAAGAAATTGTGGTTTATATACACAATGGAGTACTACGTGGCAATGAGAAAGAATGAAATATGACCCTTTGTAGCAACGTGGATGGAACTGGAGAGTGTTATGCTAAGTGAAATAAGCCATACAGAGAAAGACAGATACCATATGGTTTCACTCTTATGTGGATCCTGAGAAACTTAACAGAAACCCATGGGGGAGGGGAAGGGGAAAAGAAAAAAGTGGTTAGAGTGGGAGATAGCCAGAGCATAATAGACTCTTAAAAACTGAGAACAAACTGAGGGCTGATGGGGGGTGGGAGGGAGGGGAGGGTGGGTGATGGGCATTGAGGAGGGCACCTGTTGGGATGAGCACTGGATGTTGTATGGAAACCAATTTGACAATAAACTTCATATATTGAAAAATAAATAAATAAATAAATAAATAAATAAATAAATAAATAAAAGGTTTAGATGAGAAAAAAAACCAAATACAGTAACCTTGGATTGCAAGTAACTTTGTTCTGTGAGTATTCTGCAAGACGAACAAACATTTCTAATAAATTGTAACTTGATAAAAGAGCGATGTCTTGCAATACCCGTTTTATGTGACGCCAAATGTTACATGATCACAACTGAGCCAATGGTTCTTGAAATTCGCTTTGATACACGAGTGCTTTGGGTTACAGATATGTTTCTGGAATGAATTATGCTCACAAACTAAGGTTTTACTGTACCATGATACGGTGAAGTGAAAAGATAATAAATAATATGGACCTAACTTCAAATAATGATTCCATCAGTTACTAGGACTTGACAGTTTGTATGTTATTTATCCCCTTTGCCTCGTCTTCATGTATGTAAAGTTAGTTCTGCTAACTTTAGCTCATAAGATTGATAATAACATTTATCAGAAAGTATATCATGTGCCTAGCATAGTGCCTGCTTCAATAAATATTTGTCCCATTTTACCCGCTCACTGTTCAAATAATATAGGAAGTTCTATTCCTTCTTTACTTATTGAACCTGCTTGCATATACCAACTTCTGGGGTATATTTACTCTGAATACCCAAGCAAGTAAGTAGTTCTCTTTTTTATAAATGCCTATAAACTTTTAGCCAGTTAGGTTCAAAATATGTTTATCATAGCCTGTCTTATACTGCAGTTTCGGACGTCTCCTCCCCATGAGATGATCTCTATGTTAGAGCATAAGAACAAGGGTTTATATTCTTGCATTAAAAACACCTCACTCAGGGGCTCCTGAGTGGCTCAGTTGGTTAAGCATCCAACTTCCCCTCAGGTCATGATCTCACATTTTGTGAATTCCAGCCCTTTGTGAAGCTCTGTGCTGACAGCTCAGAGCCTGGAGCCTGCTTTAGATTCTGTCTCCCTCACTCTCTGGGCCTCCCCCATTCACACTCTGTCTCTTTCTCTCTCAACAATAAATAAATATTAAAAACAAAAGAAAACAAAACAAAACAAAAAAAAAACCCAACCTCCCTCAGCCTTTATCTGGCACAAGATTGTTTTGTCTTTAGTTGTAAAATGTTTGTCGAATGAATAGCGGCCCATCATCAGTGGTTGGCTCTTAGCTCTGGCACAAGGGATAGGGAGAATAGATGTGGAAGTCTTCATGTGGTGTCTAATACTCCCCAAATAATGTAATAGCAATGTCTTATGAAATGTAAACCATTAAAAAAAAAAAGTCAATGTAACAAAACACTGCTATATGTATGAAATTCTGAGGGGGGTCCTAGATCACTCTTGAAATCAAATGGGTGACAAAGAAAAGGTTAAATAACAGCCCAGATGGAATACCAAAGGAAAAGACTTCATAGAAAAGATAAATGAATGGCTTTGGAGTGGAGAAAGGTTATAGAATGGAGTCTTTCCACTTTTGGGGGAGAATACAGTCAGGAGCAATCATCAACATATTTTTTTTCCCAAGTGAGAAGGAGGCAAGATAAAGGGGTGAGGGAGAGACTGTCCATATCTGAGTAAAGATGACTTATTTTAATGTTCATTTTGGCCATGTCTCAGGAGGCACCACTTTGTCATTTGGGGCTCAGTTTTGTGTATTTTCTGAGCAAGTTTAAAAGCTCTTTGTCAGGCTCTAAAAGTCACTGTAGTGAAGCAACCTCCTTCATCCCGTTTGAGATTTCTTGAGTTCTCCATGGAAAACTCAACACATGTAATAAGTAAATGTCACTTAGAGTGAGAATCACCAATTTTAGCTGCTTTCCTGGGAATGCATCCTAACTGGAGCATGTCCCTTCAGAGGTGTCAGGGGCTTAGTGTTTGGGTAGTTCCTCTCCCTAGAGCCTCTGCAGAGCATTGTTGCTTTCCATCACCAGCAAGAGTGGAATGGGCAGGAAATCAGGTTGTCTCTTTAAACTGCCCTCTTCTTGTGGCTCTCAAATTACCATGTTAGATTTCGAGATGGCGCCATGGAAACAAGGGGGCAAAGGGAACCAGGAATACACAGAGCCCCCAGCGTCCATCTAAGGAGCTTCTGCCTCTGTCTCTGCAGGATATTCATAGGGTGGCTCTAAATACGTTGATTAACATTTTATGTTTTTATTGGGTGAATTTGCAAGACCATCAATAGAAACCATAAAGTGACTACTATTCTTATAAATTCTTTTCATTCTTTCTGTTCTTCCTTTCTCCCTCCCATCTTCCAAGCTCCCTCTGACTTTCTGTGTGCTTTGGTTTGAATCAGGTAACTTAAACATTTCACCAGATTTTAAAAGACAATACATTATTTCTTCATTCAGTGGCCTTTGCCCACTATTATAACAACATTGAGTTTAAACTTCTACCTAAAATGGATCTTTAGATACCTTGTTCTTTTCTGTCTGTATCTAGACATACATTTTCCAATATCGGTGTTATTACTCTGAAAATGCCCCTTTGTAGTAATCATATCTACTCCCTGACAGACTCAAGAATCTAACCAAGTGTAAGTTACAAGTGTTTACCCAAGCAGTGAAGGTATCTGTCATTCTGTTTTCCATCTTTAACACAGTGTGTGGGGAGGACAGCTGTATTTCCAATGTTAAAGATTCTGTAGTCCTCTGGGTAATGTTAGAATCCCTTACTAAATATACTGACCTGTAGTTTTCTTCTTTCAAATCAATAAGATATTTGGCAGTTATTAAATGGAACTTTTGAAAGGCTATTTTTAATCTTGATTAGTTTTTAAATTATGTGGGTGCATGTGTTATGGATTTAACAAATTGAGTTCAAGTATGAACTCTATAAAATAATAACTATAATTTAAAAAATTCTTTCTCTAAAATTTGAACTCTTAAAATATGAATATGAGAAACAGCCCATCTTCTCTTTTAAAATTAATATGGGTGTATGAAATTATATATTTGTACTATTTTTGTCAGTGTTATAAGATTCCATAATTTTGAGTCATTTTTATTATTTTTTAGCCACCAAAGATGGGTTTTAAGTTACATCAACAATAAATATATTAAAAATCATATAAGGTAAATATAATCCCTTCTAAGGGCTTTCTGTAATAATGCAGAAATTTCTAGATAGATACCTACTTAACATACCTTCAGATTTATTTTTTTCTAGGATGACATTTTTTGTCTAGATTTATCGTAGTTGTCCACATGACCAGATATGTCTTTTACAATTACAAAAGGCATCACTTCCTAAAATTAATCATTATTTTTACCTTCACAGACAATATAAGGCAATTGGTATAGTTTATTTCTTTTAAAACATTGTTTTCATTTAATTTTTTAAATTTTATTTTAGAAAAAGAGAGAGACCATGAGTCGGGGGAGGGAAAGAGGGGGGAGAGAGAATCCCAAGTAGGCTCTGCTGAGCATGGAGCCCAACATGGGGCTGGATTTCACAACCCCAGGGTCATGACCTGAGCTGAAATCAAGAGTTAGATGCTCAACTGACTGAGCCACCCAGGTACCCAGAATAGTTTATTTCTAATTATCCTTTCCCCTTATCCATGCTACTGTTATCTAATATTTTAGCACCATCTTCTCTTAAATCCCACGAGAATTAGTCATTGTTGTTATTTTCACATTATTGTAGTGTTGATGCTTATTTCAATTTATCCGCATATTACCAGTTCAGTATCATACTCCTTTGTTCTCTATCACATTCCTTCTTTTTCAGAATCTTCTTTAGTGCTTGATTCATTCAGTATCAATGAGTGAATAAATCTTGATTTTTGTTTGTTCAATATTGTCTTTATTTTAGTTTCATTCTTCATTAATGTTTGAGGACTTTTTGTGACAATTTAATATATTTGATGGTAGATATAAGATTGAAGCAAAAGTGGGGACAGGGTTGGAAAGCAGCATGTAATTGTTAAATATTCTGACAGAGAAACATAAAGTAACATGGCTAAAACAGAGTGGCCAAAGAGAAAAGATAAAATACAAGAAGAAACTCATTGGTTGATGTATAGGTCATAGGTGGTGTTAGGGGAGAGTTTATTTAAAATGGTAAAACCACATTATAGAAGTCTAGGGAAGGTAACAGAGACATAACACATTATAAAATATATTATTAAAAATTTACTACTAGAAAAGCTCTAAAACTTTCTTAAATATAAAACATATCCAAAAGAAAGAATAAGGAACAGAGAACACAAAGAAATTCAATAAATATAAATATAAAATGTATACTAAATAAAGTGTAAAAAATGAGAGATTTCAGGTAAAATAAAATTGCATGCAAATATGTTTGTAAGCCTACATGAAATTGATAATATTCTAGGGAAACGGTCTATTAAAGAAAGAGATAAAGTTATCACAGAATTCTACCTCCATAAAAATGCACCAAGTCTAGATGGATTTACAGAGCAATTTTAACAAACTTTCTAAAAATGGGTAATCCAGTATAATTTAAGATAGCTCCAGAAGATAGGAAAAGAAA
Organism: Puma concolor; assembly: GCF_028749965.1. Taxonomy (NCBI): domain Eukaryota; kingdom Metazoa; phylum Chordata; class Mammalia; order Carnivora; family Felidae; genus Puma; species Puma concolor. The sequence goes on from NC_141672.1 coordinate 19,952,099, forward strand.
GAAAATTCTCATTTTAAATACTTTAACATTTAAGGTAAAGTAAGTTTGTTTTGAAGTCTAAACCAGAAGAAAAATTTAAAAAAAAAGAAAGAAAAAGGAAACCAGAGACCAAACATACTTATGAATATCAATGTGACATATTAAATAATTTCTTAGAAAGCAGAATCTAACAGCACATTAAAATAATATATAATGATAAGATTTTTTTCCTAATCTTTCAAAAATATTTCAGTATTAGGAAATGTATAATCTACCATGTCAACAGATGTACCAAGAAAAAAAATATAGGATTCTCTTCACAGACATTAAACAGGTCTTTGAGAAATCTCAACAGCAAGCCATGAGAAAACACTCCAGAAAATAGAACAGATACTGCCTTAAGATATGCATATATGGGGTGACACATAAATGTGTGTGTGTATGTGTGTGTACATACAGGCGTGAGTATAAATCAGAGACTGGTGAAATGGTTGATAGTTGACTGTTGAAGTAGGGTGGTTATAGGAGGAGGTGTCTTCCCTGAACATAGCTTTTTAAATAATTTTGACTTTTGAACTGTAAAAATGTTTTACATAATCTCAAAATAAAATTAAGCTATAAAACCTGAAAGAGGCACCTTAAAATTGAATGCATACACAAACAACAATAGCTGTGTGAGCCTATTTGAGATTGAGATGCCCCTTGAGTCCCATGTACTCTATATTGCACATTTACTGCTGTGACTGTGAGATGCCCTGTTTATTTTTGAAACCAATTTTCTTCCAAGCTTGCTTATATATTTAAGATTTTAAAAATATTTCATCTAGTGATTCTATGTACTTAAAAAAAAAAGTGGGTCTTTATTCAATCATTCTACCAATTGCCTAAATTCAAAACCTCTGATGCTATATTCTTAAAGAATTAAATTTCTGGGGCGCCTGGGTGGCTCAGTCGGTTGAGCATCCGATTTTGGCTCAGGTCATGATCTTGCAGTTCATGAGTTCGAGCCCCGCGTTGGGCTCTGTGCTGACAGCTCAGAGCCTGGAGCCTGCTTCAGATTCTGTGTCCACCTCTCTGTCCCACCCCTGCTTGTGCTCTCTGTCTTTCAAAAATGAATAAACATAAAAAAATAAAAGAAATAATAATTACATTTCTGCCAACAAAAAATGTTAAAAAAACACAAGTCGATGTGTGTTCTTTGGCCCATAGACAATTATATTTTAATTTACATTACTGAAAGAAGTATCAGGTCAGTCTCTCAAACACGGATTCTTCAACAAGGTTATAAGTGGTTTGATGGGGGAACCGCTGTATCTAGATTTCCCCCAACATGACTAGCAACTAACATATAGCTAATACTGTGGAAAGTGCTCAGTTAAAAATTATAAAATCAGTAACTGTTAGTCATAGTCTGATGAATTTCTAATACTAAGAACAAGACAGAATGTAACTGCCCTGTGTAGCAACAGTGATTAATCAGCTGGGCCTTTGCTCTTTGGGGGTTGATATAAGTTATGACCTTCAGTTACCTTGACTTGTAATACTCCAGCCCAGCGCTAATGTCCTTAAAAAGACCAGTGTATAAGATAGCCTGTTTTCTCAGCAATGAACAGACACAGCATACGTAGCCATAGTCCCTGCCTCAATACCAGTCTATCTTGGACTTCGTGTGTCCATATTGCTGCAGAGATTGAAAGGATTCGGTGACAGATAATCCATATAAGGTTGGGTTGGCTCAGATCATCAGTATGTTGATTTATTATTTCTACCTAATTATATTTCCCAAGGATTCTTGTTTTAGAGTTTGTTGAGATCATAGAGACTGGAGAGCAGAATGAAACTCATCCTCCCTGGATTACACACTTCCAAGTGTTAAAAGCCAGGTCATTCAACATAAACAAGACTAGTCAACATAAACAATGCAAACAGCATTCATTACATAAACAACACTAAGGTAACAGCTAATGCTGATTGAGCACCTCCTTTGGGTGGGTTCTGTTTTAAAGATGCTACATGAAGAGACTTATGTGATTCCCCTACTTATAGGATCTGGGTACCATTGTTTTGCATAATTCTACACTGTCTCAAATTTCATGATTCTCAAGTGGCCATGTAATTTGGGAACTGAACTGATCGTAAATTCAGTTCACCATACGTGCCCACTTACTCCTGGTCCACAAATTACTGGTTTGAACATTTGTTTTCAGCGAGAGATAGAGGTAAGGAGGGGTTACTCATTATTTCACATCATCAGTTGGTGTGAATTTTCACACTTCTTACTTTCTATTCACAAAGGAATATTCTACACCTTGATAGGGGTGGGGGACGGCATTAGAGGGAGTTGGACTGATGATCACGTGTCCTTGTATTTGGAAGTCAATGTTTGCTGTCATTTCTGTGATCAAACCAAATTAGCAAGCCTCACGCTTGACTTCCTGAGACAAACTGCGTGTTTCAACCTGCTTCCTGGGTCCTGGACTTGTCACTGGAAAAATCACTTAGGAATTACTGTAACCGTTGTTAGAGGAGCTCCTTACAAAGTATCACAGATGATTTATGCGTTCCATATTTACAAGAAAATGCCATTCTCCATTGCAGACCTTTGACAGAGTCCTTGAGCAATTTTGAACTCAATCCTGCAGACTTGAGAGGCTGATTTAGTATCCACAAAGTGGGTTCTTCTGAACATCTTTGAGGACTATCCTTGATAAACAGTGTCAGTGCCCAGCATATGGGCATAGTCACATGGCAGTGAGGTATTTTAAACAGATTCCTCTGCCTTCTCTGCCACATCCATCTGAGGACTAATTTTATCCTTTTTTTTTTTTTTTAATCTCTGGGCCTTTTTGGAGTGGACATTGGCACTTCAGCCAGAATGTATGGGGTTTAATAATTTTCAGAATTGTTTCATAGCCAGAAACCAGAGAGAGTAATCTTTGACCTGGAATACACTGATGATCCTGGACTCCTGAATGGAAAATGGAGGATATTGATTTTTAATATATGCTTTCTATTTTATACCCAAATCATATGCACTGTCAGTTTGAAAATAATAGTATTTATTCTTGAATGATTGATGCTTGTTGTATCTATATTTCCCCAAATATACTGGTACATACTGCTATCTGTGTGGAAGAAACTGGAATTTTAGGTACCTTTTACACACTTTGGAGACAAACGTGAATGTATAGCTTGAGGCTGACAGTTTGGAAAGGGAACAATGGTATTTGAAGATTGATCTAATTACTAATAAAAAAGGGTGTTCAGAGAGAGATTATTATTACTTGGTAAGCAGTTTGCGCACATTAAAATTAATTGGTAAAGATATATTTTTTAATGTTTTTATTTATTTTTGAGACAGAGAGAGCATGAGAAGGGGAGGGGCAGAGAGAGAGGGAGACACAGAATCAGAAGCAGGCTCCAGGCTCTGAGCCATCAGCCCAGAGCCTGACGCGGGGCTCGAACTCACGGACTGCGAGATCATGACCTGGCTGAAGTCGGAAGCTTAACTGACTGAGCCACCCAGGCGCCCCAGTAAATTTTTTTTTTTTAATCTTCAGAAGAGTATTATAACTACTTGAGGTTGCAGGCTATATTCTGCCACTTTTTAAAATATATCTAAACTGATTAGAAACAGAACATGTATTATCCGTAGCTTTTTTTTTTTTTTTTTACTGGAATCTCCTGAAGACATTTAACATAATATTTTCAAAATAAAAATATTGCCACTTAGTTTCCCACTTTCAGCAAAATTTTAATATGTTTCATTTGACTACAATACCAGAGTACCTGTGATAGTTGTCTAGAAAAATCATTAATCAAATCATATTGTCAGCAATAAACCTAGGAAGGCAGCACTGCTTTAAGGAGCTCAAATAAAGTGTGAAGTGGAGTTTTGCAATTTCTTTTGCGATACTAATGCAGAATTCGAAGCACTTTTTCAGGATTTTCATGGTGGGGACAGGCCTTGTCTTGGCACAAAATGAACTTGATTGCTAGTTGTGTTACATGGTAAAAAGTTACTACATAAGTACATATACGTACAGATATAAGTATAGATGTATATATACATTTGATACTAATTCTATAAATGTAAGTGTGTGTTTTTTCATTTTTTTAAATTTATTGTTTATTTACTTATTAATTTTTTTTTTTTTTTTGAGAGAGAGGGAGAAGAGAGACAGAGCACGAACAGAGGAGGGGCAGAGAGGAGACGCAGAATCCGAAGCAGGCTCCAGGCTCTGAGCTGTCAGCACAGATCCCAACGCGGGAGCTCAAACTCAAGGTGTTAGATCATGACCTGAGCCGAAGTTGGATGCTTAACTGACTGAGCCACCTAGGCGCCCCTAAATGTAAGTATGTTTAAAGAAATGTCTAGAGAATACCACAAACTATTGACAGTTGCTAATGGGCGGTGACACTTTTTGAAATATGTTTCACAGTTTTTCATATTATTCTTGAGTTCTATAATTATATATCACACTGAGAATAGCTCTGATATTAGATTTTAAGGTGAGTCTGCATACAAAGCCCTCCATATTTGCATTATTGGGATACACAAATATTTTTGATCAACTTGAATATGTAAATATTTAAGGACACAGATGAGATCATTGCGTGTGCACTTCTAATATTTACTCCATGTTTTAGTAACATATATAAAGTAACCTATTATTTGACATAATTTAAATCCTCTTTCTATTGTTTCAGATCATGGAACAATTTTTTCAACTTCTTGATGTGAATCCTGAACATCAATATCTTCATCAGTGCCAAGATCACTGTGTGACTTCATTACTTCTGTAGCTCTAAGCACACACTCTCTTTTAAAATTTTATTCATTTATTTATTTACTTATTTATTTGTTTTTTGTCTGCTTGTTTTTGCGATATGGCCCTTGTAAAACTGTGTATGACGTTGTTATTGAGAACATATGCCCAAGCACACACATCATCATTTGTACATTTTTCTGCCATTCACCCTGCAGTTGTATCTATGTGATCTGCATGATGTAAGCCTTTACCGTATTTCTTTGTAAAGTTTGTAAAAAAAAAAAGTGTGATGAAGTTAAAGTCACTCACACAAGAATTGTTACTACATATGAAAGCAGCCGCGAAAATTCTGCCTCCATATGTATATAGGTATGTGTGTGCAGGTACATATAGATGTATGAATTCTTCAGATGAACCATGTAAACCTACCACACACTAATGACACTTCATATATTTTCTGGCCTTCACCACCCACCCCCACCCACCCCTGGCAAATGACATGCTGTTGTCCAAAAGAAAGCAGGCAATAAGGCCACCTGTGTGGCTCAGTCAGTTAAGCATCCGACTTTGGCTCAGGTCATGATCTCACCTTTTGTGGGTTCAAGCCCCACATCAGGCTGTGTGCTGACAGCTCAGAGCCTGGAGCCTGCTTCGAATTCTGTCTCCCTCTCTCTCTGCCCCTCCTTCCCTCCCTCTCTCCCTCTCTCCCTCTCTCTCTCTCTCAAAAACAAAAGTAAACATTATTTTTTTAAAAAAGTAAAAGAAAGCAATTAAGAAAATTGTGCTATAAAACTACAATATAAGATCACTCTCTTATATTCTAAGGGTACTTTTAGGAAAAAGAAGATGCTTTGTCTTATATTTTGGCTTCGTGCTACAAATATTTTTAATCTGTCACGTGCAATGTTGTATTGATTGAGAACATTCAAAACTCCTCCTGAGGATAAAGGAAACAGATGACGGGTCTGATAAAACTCCTAAGAGGGGCTGGCTGTTGAGTAGTACATTTGCATGAACATAGAAAGGGATGAGAAGACAAAATGAGTCCTGATATACACCAGACACTAAAGATGATACACACGAGGCTGTAAATGTAAAAGCCAGTGAATGTTCATCAGGCATTAAATATACACGAGGTATCTTAGGCATTGAATATTTATGATAGACTAAATATACATAAGGCATATGAGACACGCAATAATCAGGGAAGTCTTAATTAAGCTTCCCACTGGTGACAACCTTTCTGGTGCCACGTGTCCTCTCCCCAAGAAGCACATAAAATCCAGTGCTGCTGAGCCAGCTAACTGGTGAGCTACAGATACGATCAGGCAGACTTACCCTTGCAACCCTCAGAACGTGTCATTGGTGTCATTGACCCCAAGTACCCTCAGCACTATGAGAGAGAAGACATCGGAACAGTAAATACCCCAGGATTTGTACGATCCTTCTGCCATGTGTGTACTAACTTACTGCATCTCTCTCTCTCTCTCTCTCTCTCTCTCTCTCTCTCTCTCTCTCTTTCTGTCTTTTAGATTCTTATGGCATGTGTTTCAAATGTATTTAGTAAACCATACAATGGAAACGTTGTAATTCATTCTGTTGAATGTTTCTGTCCTATATCTCTAGGAAGCCTTGCGGGATACTTTACTTGGACACTACTGTTGTATCAAGGTAACTTCCTCTGTGGCAAAATGAATTTGGGCTCCAGCTCAAGCTGGAAACAAACAAACAAAGAAACAAAGAAACAAAAACACCTCATTGTATTTGCATAAGAGAAATATCAAAGACGGGGCCTCACTGCAATATTTTTAAACATTTGAAAAAGGGGCATTTGCTCTGCAATATCCCCCCCCCCGAAACATGAAAGTTATAATTAAGAAAATTCAAGCTGTCTGGGGTATGTACTATATGTGTGTGTTTCTGAGGGTAAGGACTGGAGAGAAATAAGGTCCTTAGGTAATCACTTTGCAAGAATGTCCATCCAAATATAAATAACTCCAAGAGACAATTGTACATTTTGAAGCAGGAACTTGAAGGGCGGGAGAGATGGTGATGATCCTCAAACATGAGAAACAAGCTTCTCCTATGTGAAGGGCCTGTCGGGAGGATTTAAATTTACAATTAGAGAATTTCTCTTTGACTTTTATTAGGGCTTTCTGAGAAGACTAATTGAGATCCCCTTGAGGAAATCTTATTCGGCGAGTGTCTCCAGCTCAGTGACATCACTACATCAAAGGTATTAGAATTTGCACTGTGCTTGGATTGAACAAGAGCCCCTGTTGTCCGTAAACGGAGGCAGTGAACTTGGAATAGTAACCTTCCAGGCAATACAGAATGGACAAATTCTACTCTCATTGCTTCTAAAAACGTGAATACGCCTGCCATATTCACCCAAGCTAACTGGCAGCATATTAGTGTACAACAATTTTAAAAACCCTTTATAAATGGACATCTTCCTATAGAACTTTAGAGTCTAATGAATTTCTTAAAAGTTTTAGGAAAGACCTGAAAATCTTCTATTGTAAGAATTATGTATCTGCAGATTTCCCAATCTAGATTCTCCTGTAAGTTCTAAAAAGAATGTTTTATAAAATTCTCTCCCACTCACGCCCTTACTTTTATTGCAATTGGTATTCTCCTAATTCAATATATATTATCTCTAGTGAAAATATGGACAACAAATGTTCAATATGTTGATTATTTTATTCTGTCTGTTACCTAGTTTCCATAATTTAATAATCATACATGAATACAACATGCATTTGGAAAATGGAGAAGAACATAAAATAACAACAAATCTATCATCCGTATGACTTTAAAAAAGTAATCTGTATCTACTTGTAGACTTTTGTGCTGGAAGTATATGTGTGCTTTATTTATATATATTTGTCTTTATTTTTTTTTTGAAGAATGTATATATTGTTTTGTAAGCTGTTTTTGTCATTTGATATGTTGTTAATATAGTTTCATATTAAGAGCATTTTCATCAGCATCAATTTTAATGCATAAATGTAGTTCTCTTTTGTATGTGTGGGTATATATATAATAATTCATATAAATAGTATCTCGAATAAGACCCACCACTTTGAAAAATTCTAGAACTATCTATTTGTATCATTGGTGACATGAATTGCTGCTCTCTGTAATCAAGTGCCTGCTGTATTTGATGGCCCTGCCTCAAATGAATTTTCAATAATTCAAAGTTTTCATTAATAACAGTATAACGAACATCTCTAAGGATAATATCCTTGGACACAATTGTAGTAATTTGCTAAAAACAAATTCCTGCATTTAGTACTGTTTAGACTATGGGGATATAAGGAAACAATACATATTAAGCATTTTTTTTTTTTTTTTGGTAAAGAAGAAATTTATCTTAATTACCAAATATGTGTGACATTGTGACATTACCTTGTCTTTTTTTTATGTGTATTTATTTATTTTGAGAGAAAAAGTGAGAGTGGAAGCAAAATCACATGCACGAGCGAGCGAGAGAGAGAGAGACAGAGTGAATTGGGGAGCAGAGAGAAAGGGAGAGAAGGAATCCCAAGCAGGCTCCAGGCTGTCAGCACAGAGCCCAGACGTGGGGCTCAGTCTCACAACTGTATGATCATGCCCTGAGCTAAAATCAAGAGTTGGACCCTTAACCCACTGAGCCACTTAGGCATGCCCCATTATTTTTTTATTTTAGAGAGAGAAAGAAACAATGAGAGAGGGGGAGAGGGGGAGAGAGAGAGAAGGAAGGAAGGAAGGAAGGAAGGAAGGAAGGAAGGAAGGAAGGAAGGAAGAAAGAAAAAGAAAGAAAGAAAGAAAGAAAGAAAGAAGAAAGAACCTCAAGCCATCTCCTTGTTCGGTGTGGAGCCCAATGCAGGGCTCGATCCCATAACCCTGGGATCATGACCTGAGCCAAAATCAAGAGTTGGTGCTCAACCAACTGAGCCACCCAAGTGCCCCGATTGCCTTTTCTTGGAACTTTCATTGATACATATCATATTATCATTAAATTAAATTTTTAACAGCTTCAAAGATAAAACAATTATACTGTTTTAATTTACATTATTTATTCTGTAGTTTAAATTTCTCATGTGATTATTTGTAATTCTTATGTTTCATTTGATGAATTTTTCTTTTTTTAAATTTTTTTTTTCAACGTTTTATTTTATTTTTGGGACAGAGAGAAACAGAGCATGAACGGGGGAGGGGCAGAGAGAAAGGGAGACACAGAATCGGAAACAGGCTCCAGGCTCTGAGCCATCAGCCCAGAGCCCGACGCGGGGCTCGAACTCACGGATCGCGAGATCGTGACCTGGCTGAAGTCGGACGCTTAACCGACTGCTCCACCCAGGCGCCCCGATGAATTTTTCTTTTAACAACATCGGCTATTTGTTAAAAGAAATTTTTTAAAAATTGATTGTTCTATTGATTCCTAAAAGCTGTTTATTCTGAAATGTGTCTAGTATATGTGTTAAATATTTTTCCAAGTCTCTGTTGATTTTTGGTGTTTTAAATTTTTATGCAGTTCAATGTATACACTTTCTAAAAAGTTTTTACTTAAATTCCAGTTAATTAACATACAGTATGCTATTAATTTCAGGTGCATAATTTCGTGATTCAGCACTTCCCTCCAACATGGGGTGCTCATCACCCTGGGTGCTTAATCCCCATCAGCTATTCACGCATCCCCCCCACTTTTAATTTCGACACTTTTAATCTGTGTATTCTTCCTTTTTGTGCACATCAGTATATACACCTGTTGTCACTTTAAAAGTCAAAATGTTGGGGCGCCTGGGTGGTGCAGTCGGTTAAGCGTCCGACTTCAGCCAGGTCACGATCTCGCGGTCCGTGAGTTCGAGCCCCCGTCAGGCTCTGGGCTGATGGCTCAGA